>NC_086153.1:276957951-277262766 GCF_035149785.1 Candoia aspera | reverse complement strand
CCTGTCTATTGGGTATGTTAACTGGGGCTGGCAGAAAGTGTGTTGAACGGTATCTGGAGGGCCAGAATTTACTGTGTGCTACAGGAGATCAAACCTAATGGTTTAACAAGGCAAGCTCTGTGCGTACCATTTTCAAAACAACGTTCACAATGAAAGTAACCCTTCTGATCTTTTCCACAGAACATTTGTTGTGAAAGTCAACAGTAACTTCAGAAAATCTCTTTTTATCCCTCCTGTATACATGTCAATTTTATTGTTTACCTTTCACTTTCATGAAGTGAAGTACCTCTTATTTCTGAATTGTGTGAAATGTCATTTGTTAGGCACCAAACGTTTCAGGAAATTGATCTGGACTTCGTACAAACAAGAAATGGTGAGCAAAAGGCTGACAAGAACTGTCATAGAGGAAATTGTAGTGGGCATTTTTGAAGGAAAAGTAGCTGGTTCCTAAGAAACCATCTCCTTAAGATCATTCATAAAGAACCCCTAAAGAATTCATGGGTAGTCTTTAGATGCTTGACAACTTATTGGGGTGGGAGGGAGGAGGAGGCTAGAAAATGTTCCTACAATTTGTTTCCTAGTTTGACAGATTTCAAATGTCAGTGTATTATTGTCCTTTCAAATTATAACTGCAATCTAAAATCTTGGGGTGATATATTTTGAGACTGGCCTTCTTATCTTTACTTAATTTGTTTAATTTATATGCCTCCAGGATCTCCATGCAGCTTATTTTACTGCACAACATCAGTCCTCTGAGGTAGATTGGTCTGAGAGTGACTAAACCACTATGAATGGAAGATGTTTGATTAAAAATGTCTATTTGGGGGCATCCGAACATACCTTGCCCATTATTCTTCTGCTACAGGTCAGTACAGGCTATGATGATCACGTCATCATTATACATGGAAACCTTCCAGGCTCAATTCAAGGTACTGGGTTTTGGCTTCAGCACACTAAATGTCACAGTGCCAGGCTACCAAAGAAAACTCTTGGCTCGTTATAAGTATGTCTGGATGCTAGGTACTACAGGGAAAGCTCTTCTAAAGATGCCCTCGCTGGCCAAGAATTCTTCTGTGTAAGCCTGAGCAATCATGGAGGCACATTTGCTCTTCAGAAGAAGCAGCTTTATAGGGACTCTTAGAATGGTGAACTCTTTACTCTTTGCCAAACTCTTGAAGATCAAGATTTCCCACAGCAAGCGTGTGTTCATGTATGTGAATGCATGTACATACAGGCTTGGCAGATTCCAGAGAAACATGCCGGTGGATCATTACCTAGATGATTTGGTCCCCCAGCTGATTCCTACATAAGGTCGATTCACAGGAGGGAACTTCGGGTGGATTTGGACACATCTGTTCAGAGATATGTTGTAGAATGAGAAGGGTTTAGCACATCTTACCCTCTTTTCTTTTCTGCACCATACATTTTCTGTGTTTTCCAAAGAACTCCTCACCCATTGCTTCTTCCCATACTGGAAATTAGAGTTCTAAAACTGAACTGCCAAAGAACCCAAGTTTAGTGCCACTTGTAAATTGAAGAGGAAGCAACAGCCAATCCAGGCAAGCATACAGGTCCTGCAGTTCATTCCCCTGAGAGCACCTGCTGATACTGTCTCTGCTTCACCAGAAACTGCAGGTGGGCAACCTTGGGTGGCTAAAGGCTATACTTCCTTTTCGAGTGTGTGTGTATGTGCATGTGTGTGCGGGCATGAACAGGGTGTGTCCATTTTACAAAGTGGGATTTTGGGAGGAATTTGGTGGAGGTCCTTTTTAAATTTTGGTTGCCTATTTTAGAGTTGATATAACAGCTTTCAGCTGTCCTCCCAACTGAAAATAAAGCCAGAAACATCATCAGTTTCTGTGATCATGACAGAGTAGAGTCCAAAGACCACATAGAGGGGTCTCCAGTGCTGCATGCATCCTGGGCCCACCAGTTGCTGACTCCTGCCATCAACCACCTCAAACTTTTTAAAATCAAATTGACTCTGCTGCATCTCATTCCCCCAAGGACTGGGCTAAATCCTAAGACATTTTATGATGCCTTAAGATGTCATATAGACATCTCTCTTCTGAAATGGACAAAGCAGAAACTAGATAAGTGAATTTATATATTAGGCCCAATTCTGAAAAATCTTTCTTTGGCAAGACTGCTTCTATGCAGCTTTTAAAGATGGCAATATATCAACAAACAGAAAGAGCAAATACACAATAAAGCAAAATGCATGTGTGCACACATGCAATGATGGGTATTAAACTACAATTAGATGAATAGATTGAAATGCTTTTCTGCCAAAAATTCAAGAATGTAATCTTGAAGCTTAGAGTAAGCTGGAATTATTCCTCTGCTTGTAATTCATCACAGATGAACCCTGTTGCTTATAGTAAAAAAGGTAAAGACTCCTATTTAGTTGTGTCTAATGACATACTAGGGGGCGGTGCTCATCTCCATTTCCATGGCCAAAGAGCCAGTGTTGTCTACAGACACTTCCGCCCCATGTGGCCAGCATTGTCTTCCACGGCTGAAGAGCCAGCACTGTCTAAGGGCACTTCCTCATCACGCGGCCAGCATGACAATCACGGCGATGCTGTTACCTTCCCGTCAAAGTGGTACCTATTTATCTACTCGCATTTGCATGCTTTCGAATTGCTAGGCTGGGAAGAGCTGGGGCAAGTGCGGAAGCTCACTCCGCCATGCAGCACTCAGGTCTCAAGCAACCGAACTTGCAACCTTCTGGTCGACAAGCCTGGTGTCTTAACCACTGAGCCACCATGCCCCCTTTCTTATGATATTTCTTATGATGACTCTATAATTCATCAGGTGATTTAAGAGACTTAAAATGGAGTATGCTTGTTCCATGTCCTCTGTTTTACAAAAACTCATAATAAATCTCTCTATTTCACTGCAAGATTTCCATAAAGGTCTGGATGAAAATAGGCATTGCTGTTCCTTTGTTTTCCTTCCAAACCAACAATGTTCAAATAATCAAAGAAAGTTTGACAGTCTTAGGTAAAAATATACATTACGATAGTGATTCAAAAGAAAGAATTAAAATATTGTTTACATCTGGATCTGATTAACATGTCTGGAATCTTGGCACTTAATCGTGTAACCTTTGTACAAGACAACTGCAGCATGCATTGCAAAATGTTTATGCCGACATAGGATGGCCGGCTCCAGATTAAGTGTGATAGTTTTAGGGAAACAGTAGTAAAAGAATAATGCATATTATTTGATGCTACGTGATTCAAATTCAAACTATGGAGGATACACCATCATATTATGCATGTTTTTTTACTCAGGCATTCATGAGATTTGTTCTACTCACTAATTCTCCATTACAAATCCTGAGCTATTCCTGGTATTATACTGAATGGAGAAGCAACTACTAGCCAAGGCCCCTGGGTGCACCCTGATTATCTACTTTTTCCAACCGTCTTGGGATGGGTTTGTAATGCATAGTTCTTCAAATAGCAATGTGCAGTTTGACATGGTTGGTTGCAATTGACAGTTTTCCCACTTGGACAACCAAGGTGTCCTGGGACAAGAATCATCATCTCAGGGGAGAGTGCCTGGGCAATCTAACATCTGTATTCTATTGAAGCAAAGTTTGCAAAGCCAGGACACAAACAAATCTACTTCCTGGCTGCCAAGCAAGAGCGACTCTTAAATATTCCAAATGCAGAAGGCAATAATAATGAAGTCCCTTGACTCAACACTTGCTAATGGAGAAAGTACATTTAAAATCTACATCTACAGGGCATTATTAGCCAGAATTTGTAAACTTTAAACTTTCTGCAATGACTACCTGATGGCTATGGGCTGCAATACTTAAATGACTTTTATATTATTAAAAAATAACAGTGAAAAATTGTTTTTATATGTTGCTTATTATAATCACATACTCTTATTGAGTAATATTTACTTAAACATATAGGCTTCATATATATAGATATATATTTATTTATTTATTGGCTACAGTTTATAATCTTTAAAAGGTAAAGTGACTAAAAGAAAAAGAAAAGGTAGAACAATAAAAAAACAGGGGTATGGATCTGATTAGGCCAAAGTCTGGATCCCAAAATGGAACTAGATAATTCAAAATCAGTTTTTATTTATCTGAGGTGAAGCAAATGGTTTGAATCTGCTCCCTGCTAATTTAAGGTCTTCACAGACCTTCAGTCTGAGCTGTTTCTCTGAAACTGACATGCTGAAAGGCCATCCCTGAGTACAGGGAACAGAACAAAGCTCAATTATACCTAGTACTTCAAAGTTGGGAATCACTTTGGATAGACTCAGATCAGATTGGGCCACAATCCTGTCTGGATAATCTCTGCACAGCCCTGAAATAAAGACCGAGGCCATTTTCTTTGACAAGCAACTTGATCAGCAAATTTCAGTTTGAAAAACACTGGAAAATCTTGATTCCTCTCCCATTTTGGTGTCAGCTGAGAACAAAGTACCCAAAATATAGAGGCCCCACATAATGGATTTTTTTTCCAAAAAGGCAGCAATTTTATAGCTGGGAAAAAGCCATACTAAACATAATATTCTCTATTTTTAGGAAACCTGTGTGAGACTGTACTATAAGAGCTATTTTGGTCTCCCAGATGTATGGGATATATTCTGAATTCTCTATCAGGATGGCCAAATGTTGGCTGATTTTTCAGAAAAATGCAGTCCCCACATATCTGAAAGGCATCAGCTGGAGAAAGCTGAGCTACTGCAGTGAAAAGGAATAAAATAAGTTTCCTTCTATAATGAAAGTAACATAATTACCCTTCAGGGTACAAAATTCTCCTTGCTCTGTGGGGATTAATTTCAGTGTATTTCAAGTTAACTGCCTGCTTTAATGATTTTGAGCACATGCATTTAATGAGGCATAGGAATGAATGAAAAATCTAGGGGTCTTTGAATCATAATCTGAGGAAGCTAACAAACATGCTCCTTGTGCACGCACACACACACACACACACACACAGAGGCAATCACACTCTAATTTAGGAATGATGATAAGGACATGGGTATGGAGAATGATGCAAGGGACGCGGTGGCGTTGCGGGTTAAACCGCTGAGCTGCCGATCGGAAGGTCGGCGGTTCGAAACCGCGCGGCGGGGTGAGCTCCCGTTGCTCGTCCCAGCTCCTGCTCACCAAGCAGTTCGAAAACATGCAAATGTGAGATCAATAGGTACCGCTTCGGTGGGAAGGTAACGGCGTTCCGAGTCGTCATGCTGGCCACATGACCCGGAAGTGTCTATGACAACGCCGGCTCCAAGGCTTAGAAACGGAGATGAGCACCGCCCCCTAGAGTTGGATTCGACTGGACTTTACGTCAAGGGAAACCTTTACCTTTACCTATGGAGAATGATGCTGCTGCTCACAGCACTGGAGGCATTTTCACAGAACTTTATTTATGCACTTGAACTGTGTGGGAAACTGATCACCAGCATAATCAGTAATTAGGACACCTCTGCTAAGTACAGGCTATTGTGACAGATGTTATACTAAATGTTAATTATGGAACATTCAATAATAACAGTTTTCTGCAATTTAACATGCTTTCAGGTCTAAAAGCTAGATTATCAACTTGCTGAGTGGCTTTGTGAAAGCAATATCTAATTCTCTGCATCTGCATCTGGCAGAATAAAGCACAATCAATTTTTCAAAACTTCAGGTAGCAGAGGAGTATGGGGGCAGCATGCGATTTGGGTTAATAACTGATAACTGCCAAATGGTAATTAATTGTTTTGTGTCTTCTACCACAGCTTCTGAAGTAACATTCCTCCTACAGTTTCTTTTGGATTGCCAGGGCCTCCATTCTCTTTATCCAGCCCCACCTATAGAGAATTGTTCAGATCTCAGCTAAAATGGAAAGATCACTGTGGACAGGAAAGGAGGTAAATGCCACAACCTTAGCAGAGAGTAACAGAAGTACTGTAGAAGAAACTATTATTTAACAGACCAGCTGTGTAGCAAAATAAAGCAGATGTCTTAACTTGAACATGCCCATGCTTTTTTGACTCTTGAGAAAATATATAGGTACCTCAATTCTTAAACTGTTTTTAAAGTAAGACAAAAACAACACTCAGAATAAGAAGGATGAGTGGTTGCCCAAGAAGATAAAAGATTTTAAAATTATATTTAGGTGGAGAGATATCAAATATTTTAGTGCTATTCAATCAGTTAAATTAAAAAAAAAAACTGCAATGACAACTGCAGAAAAAGAAGGTTGACATGCTCCGTAGCCTTGACATCACACCCCTTGGCCATCTCATCCCCTCAGTCAAATCCACTTCCTGCTCGACACCCCCCCCCCCTGCCCATATCCCTTTATTGAAAAATATCTAATTGCACAAGATTTCCAATTTACAGAACAGATACACAACATAAGCACTGGCACATTCAAGCATTCACACAAGAAGAGTCTAGAGTCCAAACTCCTTTTACTGTTTTAATGAAGCGAAATGGCCAGTACAAGAGCAAAGCTGCAAATGGAAAGTTCCCACGCAAACCTACATTTAAAACTATATTCACATAATTACTTTTCCCCCACTTCCCATTAAAGTATGTCACCCCTTCTCCATCCAGGTGGCTCTCTGGTGTATCTCCTCTCTCTGGCCTTGACGTGTGAACACCATAAATCCCTAGCCATAACAATGCAGTTCACACTCCAACCCAACGCCCCCTCCCATCTGGCGACACAGACTCTGTTCCCAGTGATAAGAGACCAAAGGAAGATGCTTCGATAAGGGGTTCTGTGGACCTTTTGATCAGAGGCATCTGACACACACTGGTGACATTCCCTCACACAAGGACTATATGCAAGTGGGGCATACTCTCCTTCAATGTATAGGTATGCATAAGCCACATATTTTGCAGAAATACTTGCCACCTGAAAAGGTGACCACCCCTAAGCTAATCCCTGGACCCCAGCTCTCTAATACGAAGTTAAACTTCTTTTTTAACCATTTGTGATAGTTTTTCTCCTATAACTATATTGATTATAGATTGTTTTAATGTGGGTAGATACTCATTGCTTGGCTTGCCCCCACCCCCAAGTTGTTCAGGCTGGAGTAGCACACAAGTACCACCAAATAAAAAAATAGATCATACTGTAACAGCACATTGCCAACTTGATCTGGCCCTGGAAGCAAAGCAGAGTCAGGCTGGGTTAGTATCTAGATAGGAAATCCTAATATTGAAAAAACATCCTGGAAAAAGCAACAGCAAACCACTGCGATATTGCAGTCAAGTAAATTACAGGGATGCATCCACAAAGTGAAACAGGAGTCAAACTCTATTCAAAGCAGACTTCCCCACTTCACACCTGTATTATAGGACTGCTAAAAAGCTGACTGAGATCACACATAGGAGAACTCTGGAACTTTAACTCACTAGGGAATTGCTGATGATATTCTAAGCAGCTTTTTAAAAAGCATTTTAAAATTGTGAAATAATTTGATTGCTTTTCTATCTGAGAAACTGCAAGAAAATTAAGATCCTGGCTAATAGTAGAGTCTTACCTTCTTGGAACAATTTGATATGAACGCTGAGAAATATTTCTTCCCCAGGGTAGATGAAAATAGCTGTATCCTATAATGATCTCTTTGAAGAGAAATGGGCTGCTGGGTGATAATGTCCTCTCCAATTCTGAATGATGAAACATTACAATTGTACAAGTATTCCCTCTAATCTTATGTCAGACTGTGTGAGCGCTGCTTGCATCTATCATTGCTCCCACCTTCATCTGAGCAGGTGCAAACATTTCTGCCACATGTTCCTTCCAAAGGATGTTTAGATCATGTGTCATTGTCATGTTCACTGTTTCAATGTGCATTGTACATTGTAACGTTTCGCATGTCAAGCTAAGTTGCTGATGCGTGTTCTGTCTGGGAGGGGGCTGTGACCTCCTTCTGCTGGGTTTGTTATCTGTCTTCAGGGGAATGGAATGTGTTTGGGTTATCTACTGTGTTCAAGGTTTTCTTCCTAGGACATCAGCAGAACGCGTTACCAGCACCTGGGGTGGGGAATTTGAAACGGTTGGGCGAGGGGAGGGATTACGTTTGTACCGAGGGTTTTTAGTTTGTATTTGGTGCGCTTTTGCTCATTCTCAGCTTTCTCTGTATTTGCATACTATTCTTTAATAAACCAGATATTCTTAAGCTCCTGCTTGTGAGTCTGAGTTTGTTAGGATAGGCAATCATTACAGTCATTGTGATTTCAACTGAAAAACCATAAACATTACATGTGTATTAAGCTCAGTATAGAAGCAGCTGCAAAGACAAAGTCCATGTAAAAAGTATGCCTCAGTTTTGTTAGCATGCTACAAAATGCAGATCTTAACCAGAGCCAATCTTTTTGCTGAAATGTTCCATAAAGGGATTTTCATGGGGGAAAGACTATGTTTCCTACACACTTAAAAAAAAAAAAAGATGTACTCTCCATAGTTTTCTTATTCAGTGTTGATAAATAGGTACGATCTGCCCAGAGCAATAAGTTGTCCTCAAGAACTTTTCTGCGTCACTCATGTGACATCAGTTCTCTCCCCCAACCCACTCCCTCCTCCAATCCCAATGGACACACATGCCTGGTGCTCTCCAGGAAGTTGGAAATGCAACCCATAGCATCCCCGGCCTGCATGGTTCATTCCAACACCTCTAGAAGGCATCAGGCTGGAGAAAGCTGTTCTAGATAATATACAAGTTTTATGGAGCAAATCTGTTGGCCCTAAAAACAAAAGAAGAAATACGTGTCTCTTATTTTTTTTAAAAAATGAAAACATTACATACATCTGAATACTATATTAATTTAAACCTATGTTTGTTGTTTATTCGTTTAGTCGCTTCCGACTCTTCGTGACTTCATGGACCAGCCCACGCCAGAGCTTCCTGTCGGTCGTCAACACCCCCAGCTCCCCCAGGGACGAGTCCGTCACCTCTAGAATATCATCCATCCATCTTGCCCTTGGTCGACCCCTCTTCCTTTTGCCTTCCACTCTCCCTAGCATCAGCATCTTCTCCAGGGTGTCCTGTCTTCTCATTATGTGGCCAAAGTATTTCAGTTTTGCCTTTAATATCATTCCCTCAAGTGAGCAGTCTGGCTTGATTTCCTGGAGGATGGACTGGTTGGATCTTCTTGCAGTCCAAGGCACTCTCAGAATTTTCCTCCAACACCACAGTTCAAAAGCATCGATCTTCCTTCGCTCAGCCTTCCTTATGGTCCAGCTCTCACAGCCATATGTTACTACAGGGAACACCATTGCTTTAACTATGCGGGCCTTTGTTGTCAGTGTGATGTCTCTGCTCTTAACTATTTTATCGAGATTTGTCATTGCTCTTCTCCCAAGGATTAAGCGTCTTCTGATTTCCTGACTGCAGTCAGCATCTGCAGTAATCTTTGCACCTAGGAATACAAAGTCTTTCACTGCTTCTACATTTTCTCCCTCTATTTGCCAGTTATCAATCAAGCTGGTTGCCATAATCTTGGTTTTTTTGAGGTTTAGCTGCAAACCAGCTTTTGCACTTTCTTCTTTCACCTTCATCATAAGGCTCCTCAGTTCCTCTTCACTTTCAGCCATCAAAGTGGTATCATCTGCATATCTGAGATTGTTAATGTTTCTTCCAGAGATTTTAACTCCAGCCTTGGATTCCTCAAGGCCAACTTGTCGCATGATGTGTTCTGCATACAAGTTGAATAGGTAGGGTGAGAGTATACAGCCCTGCCGTACTCCTTTCCCAATCTTAAACCAGTCTGTTGTTCCGTGGTCTGTTCTTACTGTTGCTACTTGGTCGTTATACAGATTCTTCAGGAGGCATACAAGATGACTTGGTATCCCCATAACACTAAGAACTTTCCACAATTTGTTATGGTCCACACAGTCAAAGGCTTTAGAATAGTCAATAAAACAGAAATAGATGTTTTTCTGAAACTCCCTGGCTTTTTCCATTATCCAGCGGATATTGGCAATTTGGTCTCTAGTTCCTCTGCCTTTTCTAAACCCAGCTTGTACATCTGGCAATTCTCGCTCCATGAACTGCTGAAGTCTACCTTGCAGGATCTTGAGCATTACCTTACTGGCATGTGAAATGAGTGCCACTGTTCGATAGTTTGAACATTCTTTAGTGTTTCCCTTTTTTGGTATGGGGATATAAGTTGATTTTTTCCAGTCTGATGGCCATTCTTGTGTTTTCCAAATTTGCTGGCATATAGCATGCATTACCTTGACAGCATCATCTTGCAAGATTTTGAACAGTTCAGCTGGGATGCCGTCGTCTCCTGTTGCCTTGTTATTAGCAATGCTTCTTAAGGCCCACTCAACCTCACTCTTCAGGATGTCTGGCTCTAGCTCACCGACCACACCGTCAAAGCTATCCCCGATATTGTTATCCTTCCTATACAGGTTTTCTGTATATTCTTGCCACCTTTTCTTGATCTCTTCTTCTTCTGTTAGGTCCTTGCCATCTTTGTTTTTGATCATACCCATTTTGGCCTGGAATTTACCTCCAATGTTTCTAATTTTCTGGAAGAGGTCTCTTGTCCTTCCTATTCTATTGTCTTCTTCCACTTCCGCGCATTGCTTGTTTAAAAATAATTCCTTATCTCTTCTGGCTAACCTCTGGAATTTTGCATTTAATTGGGCATATCTCCCCCTATCACTGTTGCCTTTTGCTTTCCTTCTTTCTTGGGCTACTTCTAGTGTCTCAGCAGACAGCCATTTTGCCTTCTTGGTTTTCTCTTTCTTTGGGATGTATTTTGTTGCCGCCTCCTGAACAATGCTGCCAACTTCTGTCCAGAGTTCTTCCGGGACCCTATCTACTAATTCCAGTCCCTTAAATCGATTCTTCACCTCCACTGCATATTCCTTAGGAATATTAGTGAGCTCATATCTAGCTGATCTGTGGGTCTTCCCTAATCTCTTTAGTCTGATCCTAAATTGTGCAAGAAGAAGTTCGTGATCTGAACTACAGTCAGCTCCAGGCCTTGTTTTTACCGACTGTACAGATGTCCGCCACCTTTGGCTGCAAAGGATGTAATCAATCTGATTTCGGTGTTGTCCATCTGGTGAAGTCCATGTATAAAGCCGTCTCTTAGGTTGTTGGAAGAGAGTGTTTGTTATGCAGAGTGAATTGTCTTGGCAAAATTCTATCAGCCTGTGTCCTGCTTCGTTTTGTTCTCCCAGGCCATACTTACCTGTAATTCGAGGTGTCATTTGACTGCCCACCTTAGCATTCCAGTCTCCTGTGATGAAAATAACATCTCTTTTAGGCGTGTTGTCCAGTAGGTGCTGCAGATCCTCATAGAACTGCTCTACTTCAGCTTCTTCAGCATTTGTGGTTGGGGCGTATATTTGGATCACTGTGATGTTAGATGGCTTGCCCTGAATTCGAATTGAGATCATTCTGTCGTTTTTTGGGTTGTATCCAAGCACTGCTTTAGCCACTTTACTATTAATTATGAAGGCTACTCCATTTCTTCTGTGGTCCTCTTGTCCGCAGTAGTAGATCTGGTGGTCATTTGATGTGAAGTGGCCCATTCCAGTCCATTTCAGTTCACTGACGCCCAGAATGTCTATCTTTAATCTTGACATCTCACCAATAACCACATCCAATTTGCCCTGGCTCATAGATCTTACATTCCAGGTTCCGATGGTGTGTTGATGCTTAGAACATCGGATTCGCCGTTCACCACCAGCACCGTCGGCCGCTAGCCGTCCTTTCGGCTTTGAGCTAGCTGCGTCATCACGTCTGGGGCTAGTTGAGCTCATCCTCTGTTCCTCCCCAGTATATTGCCAAAAGAACTTTGCTAAATGTGAAAAAAAACTGTTGTTGAATTCCCACTAAAGCAAAGTCATCTCACTGGATATTCAACTACTCAAAGGATATCCAGTAATGGAAGAGCTCCATCCCAGGCAAGGATAATTCACTTATGTGGACCAACCTGTACAGAACACAACATGAAGCAGGCTTCATTCATAATATGTGAGTCACTCTCACTCTTGCATTTAACAGCTAGAATTTAAACTCCTCTGAATATAATAGTTTGGACCAGTAAAGATTAAATACCATAAAGTGCCAAACAGTGCTTACATTTCTGAGATGGAAGGATATCAGTTCCAGAGCTCTGTTTGATTAGCCAGTGCAGTTACTGTATCTTTATGTCTCCTGGAATATCCAGCTGCCGCACTTCCACTGACCAGCAGATAAGTGATTATGTTAGCAACAGCTGACAGAATTGTTTATTTTGATTCATTACACTAAAAAGGCCTTCCAAATGGTGTTCAAAAACCAAATACCCTTTGGAGCCCTTGTACTGGACAATCATATGCTGCATCTACTTTGCATCTTTACAATGGGGAGAAAGATATCCTGCAATTCTGAACAGAAAAATTGTTACAGCTAAAGAATGCTCAAAATTTGGGAGACAAATCAATTTCAGCAGAGATGAACTAGTTACTAACCTTGAGAACAACTGAAGCATAAAGCTGCACAAATCCGCTTCGTTAGGTTTGTACAGGAATGCAATGAACAATTTTTTTCCAAAAGGTTTTACCAGTCATTACAGGATGTGAACGCAGTAGGAGTTGGTCCAATGCAAGTCTGTTTGACATTCAGCAGTTTCTTATGTTTGATATTCAGTCAGTAAAGAGAAGCTCCTAATTTCCCCCGCATTGTGCTTGCAGAACTAAGTGCATGCTGAGAAGTAAACTGCCTAAATCCAAAACATAAAGCTGATACAAAGCAGAAGCACCATCAAAGACATCAAGATTCAGAGTAAAATCCATGTTTGTTTTTCTCACTGATGGAAGGCTGTTTGAGACAACAGAGACCATGTTCATGGATTCCTTCTCCTCTATAGTCAACTGCGTCCACCCACATTTAATCCAGAGGGGTGTGGACCTTGCCATGGAGATGGCAGATGAGAATATGTGTCTCTCTCCCATTCTTTCCTATCTTGATACATACGCATGGAACATGGACAAAGTAAAACGATTGCAAATCTATCAGTAGAATAAATAAAAATATGGAGAATACTTTTGCCGCACTGCGGTTAAGGTCGCTCTTACAGATCAGTACTCACTCTGAACAAAGGAACTGAATGTAAATGAATGGTAAGTCTGTACTTTTAAGCATAAGCAGTATATAGCATATGCCATGGCTACCTTTGAGAAACAGATTCAGTGCACCAGTTCTGTTGAATTTAATTTTTGGCCTGGAGTGGGAGTTTCTGTATTATTTCATAGCAGTACAGCATTCACTGATCTGTTTCAGACTAGGTATGAAACTGTCTGCCTATCAATCAATTAGTAGCTTCCTTTTGTTTCCATTCCCTCCTCACCCACTACTAACCCCACCTCCATATAACATAATATTAGCTCTGGGAAGTTCCACATAGTCAGGATTAATCTGATTATGTGATGTATCAAAGCACTTTTGAAACAGGGACCACAAACACTATTTCATATTTGATATTTCTGAAGTAGCTTAGAACATGACAGAGAGCAAATTACAATGTTTGGTCATGATCTGACCACCAAATACATACTTGGGGTGTTTGTTTTGAAGAATTCTCTATTTTTTTTTTAATGGGGAGGGGAATTATATTTTTTACAACCGATAGAAGTTCTTGTTGTTTTGTACATGATATTCTATGCCTCTGCCTTTCTAGATCAGTGTTTCTCAACCTTGGGAACTTTAAGATGTGTAGACTTCAACTCCCAGAATTCTACAGCCAGCCATGCTGTAGTTCCCAAGGTTGAGAAACACTATTCTAGATCCTTACGTTTAGTTTAATTATTCTTAACTTGCTTAATTTTTTTTAAACTTAATCCGTAACACTGATCACAATATCACAGATTAACAGCCTACCACATGATTGTGCCAGTAGAAATTTTGTCTGGAGCACAAAAAAATGAGGAGAGTTTGCCAGCTTTGCCTTTAACCTTTTCAGAGCAACATTGATCAGCACCATTTAATAGGGTTAAAGGAGACGCACCATGATTTTCAGAAAGGACACAAAATTTATTTATTTATTTATCACATTTCTTCACTGCCTATCTCGACAAATGACTTTGGGCGGTGTGCCTGAGAGAAACCAACTGCTTTGTACAAAAATAACTCATGATTATGATTTATGTTAAGCTGCCTGATAACACAACCAAGTCATTTTACACAAAATCAATTGACTCACTTCCTAACACACACACACACATACCAGCATTAAATATGATACTCATTTACATATGTCAACTAAAGAACAAGAAAATGTTCAAAATATCCAGTTAAGAAGGAGACATGTAACTCTAACATGTTAATGCATTTAAGCCATCTAGTTAGTTATGAAATATACACAGTATGATTCAAGAGCAAGCATTTGAAAAACTAAGCAAGCTAAAACATATTTCACAAGAACGTTAAAGTCAATATTGCTAGACTCAGTTGGCAATTACTCTGATAACCCTGATAGTAGCTAGGGGACTGTCCTAAGATGAAACTGATGGAAGATTGTACACCTCTTCACATGAGTGAAATAAGTATGCTGCTATTTTTAGAATGGTATATACAGTCCACCTTCTTTTTCTTAATCAGGCAGAGATGTGTGAATGTTCTGTTATATCATGCCCTCATATTCCCATTCAAAAGATAGACTCTACATATCCCTTCCTGAAACACTGCTGAGTACCAGGACTTCAACAGTGTCTTAAGCTGAAGTATAACATATAATCATCTAAAGTGGAACAGCCTATGAGTTCAATTCCCAGTGGAGGCCTTGAATCCCACAGAAAAGATCTGTAGCTATGTACACCTGATGAGTTCCAGCTAGAAAAAAAAAAACAGACGTGTCCTGCTGCCAGGTAGTCAGTATAAGTATGCCAGTACTAATTGAAGCTAGGAGATTATATTTCAAAACTTGGTTTTAAACCAGCATTATTGCTTCTTATTTCTATTTAGGAAAATGACATGTACCAATGTAAATCAAGAATGATTGTAATTGTATTGGGTATCACATTTCATGGTTTTATCACAAAAGGAACAATCTCAGGCACAGAATTAAATTTAAGATAGCCAATACTGCAGGAAGACAAATAGCGTATAGCAACCTATACAAAAAACATGGACAGCTGCAATTCTCACTAAATAATATGCATTCAAATGGTCAGAATTGCAAATATGTACATTCTGCTTTAGACTCTGGGCAAAACAATAACACCAAGATGAAGATAACCACAGGGCCAAAATTTTGCCTTACAGTGTTTATCAGTTTAAGAACAAGTAATTGTATCAAAAACCACACAAACTGAACTAAGCTGTAATACCATCTCATCCAAGGAAGTACTGTCAATAATACTCTTTGGCATAATAATGAAGTATTTCTCTCACAGAGATATAACCAAAAGGAAGGAAGGAAGCTGCAGTACAAAGATCCAAAACCGAAGCTGTTCTTCTGCCTCACTCATTTATTTATTTTATTTATAATAATAATTTATTAACATTTTTAAGACTGCCTAATTCAACCAGTGTGACTCTGGGCAGCATATAGCATAAAAACAAACAGTAACTCATCTAATTATGGCAACTTTTTGCCAAACAACCCAATGCAGGGTACCCTGAACCTAATGCTGGTGCTGTAGAGAAGCTGTGTGGGATTCAGGAACTCAGCTTCCCAAGTAGCTTCATAGCATGTCAAATTACAAAAGCAGCATTTGATTAATCAGAGGCCAGTGGCAGAGGGTGAACCACAGATCAAGGAAGTGTGTCACTGTAATCACTTGGCTGTATTGCATGCTCTCGGAACAAGTTCCAAAATTCCTTCTCAGCTGGCTGACTTGCCATCAGGGCAACGCATTGAAGCTATTTCATTTCTTCATGACAGTTTACACTCAGCCAACCTCAGCTTTTCTCGGTAATTTAACTATACAAATTTCAGGGGTTTAATAAATGTCCAGACCAGAAAAATCATTCTGATTGCCTTTGACATCAGTGATTCAGGCGCTGTCTGAGAGTAAGCAAGACTTCTCTGAAATGGCCAGAGCTAATTAGTCTACTATCCTGAAGGACTCATTTCAGAAAAAAAAAAAATAGACTTCTTAGACATCAGTTTAAAATTCCCAAGCTCCCTGTAATAGAAAAATAGCCTGGGAGATGGGGGAGAATGAGGGGGGAGGAGATATTTGATTCTGTAATGATAGTTGTAGAGTCTCATACATATATAACCATCATGATATCCCCCTTTAGGAAAAGCAACATTATGAAAAGTACAGGGGAAAAAGCATAAATAGTAGCAAGCAAAAGAAATTATAGGAAGCAGCAAAAAGTTAGTTATGCTATTTGTTATTCCGCTCTGTATCTTACTATCCATGCAAACCATCTTACTTCCATCATATCCATATACCAATAAATATATCCTTTAAACTTACCTCTTTCTTTGAGGATCTCATCAATTCCATGGAGCCATGATTTTCTTAGTTTCTCCCCCTCCTCTCAATATGCTCACTCCTCTTTCATATATTTGTTTTGCAATTCATCCCTCATTCACTCCTTCTATACAACGAAACCAACTAAATGTACTCCTTTGGTATTGGTCACTCATTTCTGTATTCAGTTTGCACTCATTTGGCATCCATTAATTTTTAACTTTTTCTTTTCTTGTTTTGCTACACAGGCAGTTCATAATTTAGAGCAGCTGTGAAGACCTGGCTCTTCACCCAGGCCTTTGGTGAGGAAGAGGGAGAGGAGGACCCCTCGCTTCATTGCGCTTGCCATCTTTTATCTTTATTTTTTGTTTTATTGATTTTATTGTAATTTTTTGATCGTTGAAATTCAGACAGGATACAATTATTAATTATTATTATTCCTACTGCAGTTCATCTTGCTTTTATGCATCTTCTGCATACTTACTTCTCACTTTTATATAACAACATATGCAGAAGCACCCTCTTATACATAGCCATTTTTTGCGAACGTTCACGCCGATGAATATAGATTCACCATAGATTTCAGTCACATAATGAAAATAATGAAAATAAATAAATAAATAAAAATAAAAAACCAAGGCTTTGCTTTATACTTCTAGTCAAAGATGGTTGCAGCAGGAATGAGTTACTTATCTCTTGGTTTTAACTGCATAGAAAACAAAACCCTTACCTCCCTTTATTCATTCCTTGAAACTCTTTAAACATTACAACTATCCTTCTGGAAATCATTTTTGTTGGGGCACTTCTGTTATGCATGCAACTTTATACAACTTCATCCCTCCATCCCCCCAAAGTGGAGGAGAAATAACTGTTTTCCTTTTTCTTCCATCAGCCCTCCTGCACCCATCAGTCTGAAACTGACAAGCTTCATTCCCTCAAAAAGTGCAGTTATGCCCTAGAGTCTCTTTGAATTCTTCCCAGAAATAAACATGTAATAGATGTTCCATTTAAAAAGAGAAACATGCTGATTATAAAAATGCCTATTACCGAGTTCATTAATTTTTTTTTTTAATGGAGGCACTTAGAGACATTCAGTCAGTCCTCTGTTAGTCAGTGTGAACCCATGGATTGTTTTGGTGAAGGTGAAGCTGATCATGTCTGAAGCAAACTAAGACAAAATGACTGGGTTCTAGACTGCACTGCCATCTAAGTGCCATAGGCTGGAATGTTGGAGTTGTAATCTCAATACATCTGAAGACCACCATGTCAAGGAAGGCTGCTTTGGAAAAACTCTGCCAGTTTTTATGCTCCTTATCACAAAATAATAATAATAATAATAATAATAATAATAATAATAATAATAATAATCCAATTTATATAGCTGCCCATCTCACAACAAGTGACTCTGGGTGGCATACAGCAGAGTTAAAAACAGTCAATAAATACTGTACATTAAATAGTAAATAAATAAAAAAGAAAAAATAATAATAAAAAAAGAAAAGGATGTTAAAAATAATGGAGCCACCTCACTAATTCACCCATCCCCTGGGGTCCCCAGGCCTGCTAGCATAACCAGGTCTTGAGGGACCTCCGGAAGCTCAACAGTGATGAGGCCAACCTCACCTTGGGGAGAGAAAATTCTACAGTGCAAGCACTGCAGCAGAAAAGGCCCGCCACCTAGGGCCCACCAGATGTAGCTCCCTAGGTGACGGTACCGGTAACATGCCCTCTCTGCTGGACCTGGTAGGGCAGGCAGATGAAATTGGGGAATGCCTTTATACCCATTTTCAAGTGCTATATAGTATTGCCTTCAGCAAAGGATCGTTACTTTGTCGTGGTGCTGGAGCTTGAGCACCTCAATGATGCCATGAGCTAAACCGTGAAGGGCCACCCAAGACGGGAAGGTCATGACAGAGAGGTCAGACTAAATGCGATCCCTGGGGAAGGTAATGGCAACCCACCCCAGTATTCTTGCCGTGAAAACTAAATGGATCAGTACAACCAGAGATATGTCGGCTCCAGGCAAAAATGGGTATGATCAAAAACAAAGATGGCAAGGACCTAACAGAAGAAGAAGAGATCAAGAAAAGGTGGCAAGAATATACAGAAGACCTGTATAGGAAGGATAACAATATCAGGGATAGCTTTGACGGTGTGGTCAGTGAGCTAGAGCCAGACATCCTGAAGAGTGAGGTTGAGTGGGCCTTAAGAAGCATTGCTAATAACAAGGCAGCAGGAGACGACGGCATCCCAGCTGAACTGTTCAAAATCTTGCAAGATGATGCTGTCAAGGTAATGCATGCTATATGCCAGCAAATTTGGAAAACACAAGAATGGCCATCAGATTGGAAAAAATCAACTTATATCCCCATACCAAAAAAGGGAAACACTAAAGAATGTTCAAACTATCGAACAGTGGCACTCATTTCACATGCCAGTAAGGTAATGCTCAAGATCCTGCAAGGTAGACTTCAGCAGTTCATGGAGCGAGAATTGCCAGATGTACAAGCTGGGTTTAGAAAAGGCAGAGGAACTAGAGACCAAATTGCCAATATCCGCTGGATAATGGAAAAAGCCAGGGAGTTTCAGAAAAACATCTATTTCTGTTTTATTGACTATTCTAAAGCCTTTGACTGTGTGGACCATAACAAATTGTGGCAAGGTCTTAGTGGTATGGGGATACCAAGTCATCTTGTATGCCTCCTGAAGAATCTGTATAACGACCAAGTAGCAACAGTAAGAACAGACCACGGAACAACGGACTGGTTTAAGATTGGGAAAGGAGTACGGCAGGGCTGTATACTCTCACCCTACCTATTCAACTTGTATGCAGAACACATCATGCGACAAGCTGGCCTTGAGGAATCCAAGGCTGGAGTTAAAATCTCTGGAAGAAACATTAACAGTCTCAGATATGCAGATGATACCACTTTGATGGCTGAAAGTGAAGAGGAACTGAGGAGCCTTATGATGAAGGTGAAAGAAGAAAGTGCAAAAGCTGGTTTGCAGCTAAACCTCAAAAAAACCAAGATTATGGCAACCAGCTTTATTGATAACTGGCAAATAGAGGGAGAAAATGTAGAAGCAGTGAAAGACTTTATATTCCTAGGTGCAAAGATTACTGCAGATGCTGACTGCAGTCAGGAAATCAGAAGACGCTTAATCCTTGGGAGAAGAGCAATGACAAATCTCGATAAAATAGTTAAGAGCAGAGACATCACACTGACAACAAAGGCCCACATAGTTAAAGCAATGGTGTTCCCCGTAGTAACATATGGCTGCGAGAGCTGGACCATAAGGAAAGCTGAGAGAAGGAAGATAGATGCTTTTGAACTGTGGTGTTGGAGGAAAATTCTGAGAGTGCCTTGGACTGCAAGAAGATCAAACCAGTCCATCCTCCAGGAAATAAAGCCAGACTGCTCACTTGAGGGAATGATATTAAAGGCAAAACTGAAATACCGTGGCCACATAATGAGAAGACAGGATACCCTGGAGAAGGTGCTGATGCTAGGGAGAGTGGAGGGCAAAAGGAAGAGGGGCCGACCAAGGGCAAGGTGGATGGATGATATTCTAGAGGTGACAGACTCGTCCCTGGGGGAGCTGGGGTTGTTGACGACTGACAGGAAGCTCTGGCGTGGGCTGGTCCATGAAGTCACGAAGAGTCGGAAGCGACTAAACGAATAAACAACAACAACAATATAGTATTGCGGGGGTGGTGGTGGCTTGACTTGGCAGCTGCCTGGATGAGCTCAAGTTTTCTTGGCAAGATTTTCAGAACTGGTTTGCCACTGCCTCTTTCCTAGAGCTGAGAGGGAGTGACCAGCCCAACATCACCCAGTTGGCTTTGTGCCTAAGGGAGGACTAGAACTCAGTCTCCTGGTTTCTAGCCTTAACCAATACATCAAACTGGCTTTCACTGCACATTATACAAGAGTCTAAATTATATAATTTATTTAAATAAAAGAGAGGAGAGAAGCAAAGATAGAAGCCATGGTGAAATTAGCATACTGATAGCATGAAATCACATATCCTTTCCAATATTTTCAGTTTAAGAGAATAATGCTAGTTAATCCAAGCATTATCAGTAGTGATGGCAAGTGTTCAGTAACCACAGTAGAGGTAATTTACATCTGAACAATATCCTTACTTGAAGAGTTGGTACCTTCCTTCTTTGTTAATGTTAACTGCTACATTTTATTCAACCTATCAGCAAGATACATCTTTTGCAATAAATACGTTTCTTTTCTTTGCCACAGGTGTCTCTAAATGTCTCCACTCGATGGCTCACTTTGCAGGTACCTTAGGATTTGTTATGATGATGAAACTTCAAAGAAGAGATTATAGCAGAGAAATGAACATCAGGAGCATGTTTGCAGTTCTTCAGTGGTGATTTGCAACCCATATGAAGCATTCAATCTGATCAGTGTGTTCATATCAGCCTCATGGGCTTCTATATCACCCCTCATTTCAATTATTTTCCAAAGTAATTCAGAGTAGTTGATGAAGGAAAATATTGATTTCCAATAGAAATGACTCTTCAGGACTGCCTTTGACCAAAGAGCAAAGGACTGATTTTATTAAATGAGAAGGATATTTCAGTAAAGCACAAGGGAAACTTGACTATTATCAATCTTATATAACCACAAAGAGAACATTTTAGAAGAGAACAAAAAGAACAGCTGATCTTAGAGATTCCACTAAGATCAGCTGTTAATACCCATGGTATCCTCAAGCAATGAAACATTGTGAATAGTTTATTAGAAAATTGTCATGGCTTTCTGCCATACCTCCATAAACTGGGGTGCAAAATCCAATAATAGTAACAAAGGTTCCTGGGGCGGGGGGAGTGAGGCAAATAACAAAACATGCCATGATTCATATGGCTGGTGTATGACGTCGCAACACATGTTTTATTAAATTTTTGTCATTGTGGTTTGTACCAGAAGTCTATAAATGGCAAGAAGAGGGAATAATACAGGATATTTAGCCCAACTTACAGAAAAATATCATTATTTTTCTGTAAGTTGGGCCAACCAGCAGCATTTCCTGAGCCTTCATTTCAGAGGGCAATGCATAGAGATGCCTTACAAGTTCTTAGTATAGGATTTACAATCCCTTAGAGAAGGGTTTTACAGCTTACCTAAGTTTTCCGAGACAGGAAGAAGATTCACTGTAAGATCATGCCCCATTCTGAAACTCTGCATCTTTTTGCAGATGCTCACTCCACAGTTTGGGTCTGGATCTCTTGGGAAACTGTGTGCAGGTTTTTTGGTCTGTTCTGCCAGCTGCTCTCCAGGGTTTCAAACAGAGGCTTTTCTATTAACTGGAACAGCCAGAATGCAAGCATGTGTTCTACAACTAAACTACAATCTTTTCATAATTAAAACAAAAATTGTTTATCTTCAGTCAGTTCACATGATTCGAACTGATGCTTAAGTACTTAGAATCAGGCAGCAGGAGCAAGTGCTTTCCCCCATGGATCAGGAATGGAATTTTTTCTCTGTCATATGGGCAGACCCCAAAGCAAACACATGCAGTCTGGAAAAGCTTGGGGTATAAGGATGAGATGTATCCCTTTCTTGTCCTCTGTACAAGTTTGTTCTTATGTCAGTAATGCATTTAACAATGCAGCCCTATGTATGCAGTTGTTGGCTTTTTATGTACTAACTGGACTATTAACTTTCCAGCCAATTTCTCTTTTTGATCTGCTTTCATTAGAACACAGAGTTTGCGTTTACACTGTAACCTCAAATGTCCTTTTGGTTTGCCTTACAACCACGTTCTGTGTTTACTTGCTCTTCATATTCTTAAGAGATTGTTTTGTAACTTTGTGTTTAAAAAGTCTCCAGCAAGGTCCAGCCTGGCCACATGTTCATTTTGTAAACAAAATTGCTTACCCCTGAGTTGGGTTTTTATATTGAGTTTCTCTGGATAGTTTAAAATTGCAGGAGATGTAGAGGCTGTCAATTCCATTTTCGAAACCAAACATACTAATCAGGTCTAATTAGCATCTTCTTCCATTAACTATAAATCTTGATGCTTAAAGTTCCTGTGACTGCACTTGTTTAATTTTAAATATTTGTCCAGTTACAAAAATATAATTACATTCATAGCATCTCCATTTATTCAGTGTGTGTGTTTTTTCTTTCTGTGCATTTCAAAACCATCGTTTTTAAACATTTGTAGTGATGTCTGCTTACTGTTTCAGATTTGTTGATAACACACACACACACACACACACAGACTGCTTCCAGAGTTTTACTGAGAAGGCGCTTTTTCTTTTTCAGCAAAACACATCTTCAGCTGGGGCACAGAAAGGTGTGTCCCTCTATCAGATGTTAGCAAAGACAGAGGCCTGTACAAGAGGAGCCATTATCTGAGGTGTCCTGGACCTAAGAGCTTTACATGTCATCCCCAACACTTCAAACTTTGATCCCTTGCAGAACCATTGTAATCTAGCCCTACCAACTTTCTCATAGCTGCATTCTTCGTTAGTTCCATCTTTTGGAAACTCTTCAAAGGTAGTTCTAAACAGGATACATTGCAATAAACAAAGCTGAATATAATTAGGCATGTGCCCCATCCCTCAAGTGTGGCAGGAGGTGTTCTAAGGAGGGATGAGTGAAGAACACCTGGAGAGTCTGTTAAGTGTATATACTTCCAGCAGGGTCACACAAGGCATGCTGTAGCAGCTGCCAGTTAAAAAAAGCAGGTACCTGTATTAGGCAGTAATGATATAGGAAGATGCTGGAGGCAGATGATCACTTCAGTGATAATAGCAAAGGAACCATTTCATACTGCACAGGAGAAAGCAATGGTAAACCACTCCTGTATTATACCAAGAAAACCACATGGATAGAAAATATAAAGTGACTGAAAAGAAGAAACACCTGCTTGTCATCTGCATATCAACAACACATTCAAAATCTATTTAAAGATCTCTCCTGAAAGACCAGGTTAGGGACAGATCATCATGGAGAAAATCTGTGTATTTATTTATTTACTATTCAAATTTAATTACCGCCCATCTCCCACAAAAGAGGGACTCTGGACGGTTTACAATAAAATGTGTGTGGTCGCTTGGAGTCAACAATGATTTGATGGCACATAATCAATCAACTAATTTCACATAGATGTTATACGTTAAATAAAATGGGGAACGGGATTGAACACAAGTCCCTCAGCTTTATCTTCTAAGACTGAGCACAAAGAATCACTGAAACTACTATGAAATGGTACCTCCTAAGCCCATTTCCACCAGCTGGTCAAAAAGGATACCATAATTAGAATCAAAACTGCTGAGAAGTCCAGAATAACAAACCAGAATATACTCCCTCTCTTTACCACCCAATGTAGATAATCTACCAGGGCAACCAGAACTATCTCAGTCTCAAACTTTGGTCTATGGCTAAACTGAAAGGGGCCTATAATTTGCCTTGTCTAAGAACTGGACTGAGATACATGCCATATGCTCAAGCATCTTGTCCAAGAATGGCAAACTGGAAACTGAACAATAATTATCCAGCATGGTACATATAACTTTCTTGAGTAGAGATTTCACAACAGCTATATTACAATAGGATAAAGGCAAGCATTCATCATTCTCTGTATTCCCTTATCAGACCTTCCTTGGTTGCCTTAATCAGTGCAAGGCTATAA
This sequence comes from Candoia aspera, assembly GCF_035149785.1. Lineage (NCBI taxonomy): Eukaryota > Metazoa > Chordata > Lepidosauria > Squamata > Candoiidae > Candoia > Candoia aspera. The sequence continues at coordinate 277,238,698 of NC_086153.1, read as the reverse complement.
GCGTGCATAGGGATGGTGTTATTCTTCCCAGAATTTTTTCCACGAACTGTATGAACTCAAAGAAGGTAGGATCACAGATAGAGCATTAGAATCTTCTATAACCAAGGAATCCACAAAGGAGTAAACGTAAATGTTTTTAGAGGCAACCCAGCTACGGAATTCCTTCTCTATGCAACTGCAGCTGGCAGCAGCTCAAAAGGTATCTGTTTACCCAAGCTTTTAATTAAATCTATGCCGCTGTGTCTCTGGTTGCCCTTCCTTTGCCAAATTTTATATGCTTTTATTATTTTATTATTATTTTGTACTTCAACATGCTGCAACTCCATGGTTTTATTCTGTTGCTGTGATGCTATAGGTCATGCACATAATGAAAACCAGGTAACAAAACTCTGCAATTAAATAAAGAAGCCATTCTTTTTGAGGCACTCAAGCAGCGGTCCCTAATTTCTGTTTCAGACCTGATCACATCAGAAGGTGGATTTGAAGGATCGAACAGGAGATGAGAAATTGCTATGATTTTTTGTAAGAAATTGCAAAAGTTGGGAAATTATACACCTGGGATTTAAAAAAATAAAGTGCAATACCCCATTGCCAGAAGCTGTTGGCCGAAATATTCTGTTGACTCATTCCACTGTACAGGGAATAGTTGGCTGGAAGTGCTCATGTAAACAGAAGCAGCAGCATCTAAATTGTCTGTCTACGCTCATCTGTATAGCTGCCTAGCTGGTGCTAATAGTCCAATAAAAATTGTTGTACCTTGCCACGGACTTCTTAAGCCAAAGCGTCTGCATTTTCTCTTCCATCCTGATAATGACACGTGTTTGTCTTTCTCTCTCCTTTTCTGCCTCTGCTTTACCCCAACCCCCCTACCCTATTCCCCACACAACTGGGAGTGAAGAGCAAATATTCCACATCCACTAAAATTGCCACTTTAGAATACACACGTATAATTACATAAATAGCAATATAATCCCTTACTCATCTATGTTACTGATTTTTTTTTTAAAAAATAATATTGCTGTTGCATAACCTTTACACTCAGGTGAGGGTTGAAGTGAGAATTCAAAATATGAGATTTAATAATGTGATTTTTTTTAAAAAATGAAAAAATAAAACAAAAAAATGTGTAAGGAAAGATAACATTCCAAAAAACCATTCAGCCCCCATTTTTGTTCTTTTTTTCCCTCCTTTTTTTCCCTGATCACTAACTGCTACTTAAATATTTTTATACTGTGCTTTAAACTTTTGCAATTATTACTCATTTCCATTTAAATAATTTTAATTTTTTAAACAGTTTCGCTTTTTATTCAAAAAATCACATTCTAAGTGTCTTAGCTTGCAATGCTATGTGATAAGTTGTATATACGGGAGCCATTCCTGCTTGAATTTGGTTAGACTTTTGCTGTGAATATATACTCAATTCAATCAATTTATTGTTTTGACCACTGGTCATAACAATGTGAATATATACAGTCCATTTTTCCACTGCCACGCATTCTCCAATTTTGGTTAATTAATCCTGTATTGTTGGCAAGGTTTCTCTTTTCCAAAACACCAGCTGATTTTTAACAAACAGAAGAATCTACAGAAAAATGAACCAAAGTACAGTGTTAAAGGAAAGAGAAGACATAGCTGATCTCCAATTCACTGAATAGATATAAGCTGTTCTTTTAGAAACACTGATTCTTCTTATCCTAAGTATTGGATAAACCTAAGTACTGGATTCTTCTTACCCTAAGCATTCATAGGCATTGCTCCTATGAAGATATTGTAAAAAGTGTAATCGAGGATCTGTTGTTACTCTGGGGACCAAAAGACAAACAGTGCTTTATTGAAAGCTAATACAAATATTAGTTCATACTAAGAGCTGTTAGACAAACGAGGAAACTAATTTACTGAGAAAAGAGAGCTCCCCTTCTTGATGCAAATGGAGGGAACTAGCCTGGAAACATTGAGGTCTCCTAAGGTATTGCAGTACCTTTCTCCAGCTGGGTGCTTTCCATAAATACTCTTTGGAAAAAAAGTATTCATCCCCTTTCAGATGTTATGGATTTTTGTGTATCCTTGCCACTGAATGTTATCAGAGCTTTGTGTAAGTTCTACTGATGTATAAATGAAGTCTGAGTAAACAAACCACACTGGAGTTTGGTGCTTGTTTCATTTAGTCCATACAGAGAGTCATCCAACATGTTAATGTGAAAAAGTAACTGTCTATCAGACTCCACAATCAAATGATTGCTGAATCGTCTGTTTGTGTTCATCTGCATCAATGCCTGTCAAGCAGGAAGAGGGGAGGGGGAATTGCAAAGTGTGTGAATTGCTGGTGTTTAGGCTAGAAGGAGGGAGTCAAGGTTGTTCTGCTGGAGACATCTATGGCTGGCATTGCTGACCATTAGAAACAGTGTGAGAAAAGACAGGAAGTGGGGCTTGGGGCTCTGGAATGTTTTAACGAGCGAGTTTAGAAGGGAATTTTTTAATCGCAACTTTCTTCTCTGCACTTGTCTTCATTAAATCTGAATTCTGCATATACCTAATGTGCATGAGTTGGGTCAATATTGGGACTGTGGGTGCCAGTTCTTATATAAAGGTGTCATGGTACCAACCTTTTAACTTTACCAGGAGAAGTTGCATTCTCTGAGGAAAGTTAATTCCTAAGCTCTCCAGGGTCATACTCTGACGGAATGGAGGGTGCAGCTCAACCCAATCCAGAGGTTGTGGCAGATGATGAAGAGATTCCCGGCCCCTCCACGGAAGCTGCAGTGACCACAAGGAGTAAAGGGGTGAAGGTCCAAGGAGGAAAGGCAGAGGAGAAAAGAGAAAGGCAAAAACCAAACAGCAGTAAGTGAGCCGACCACCTTCCCTGGAATCCGATGAAGTCCTAGAGAGGGAACTGATTCAGCGGCCTAAGCCTGGTTGGACTTTTGGCATTGAGATGGAACAGAGAGAGCACCAGTGAAGTGGCAAGTAGGAAGCCAGAGACCAGGAGCTGATGAATGACAGACGTCTCACCAGGGTAGAGCAGGAGATTCAAATCACAATGGAGACAGTGTCCAGCCTCAAGGAAGTGCTGGACAGGCTAATAAGCCACCTGTCTGGAAAGAGCAAGCACCAACACCTGAGAGTGCTCAGTTGGTGTTGGAAGAAGAAGCGAGCTTCGGATCATGCCAGAATGAGTGAGGAAGAAGACACCGCACCAGCAAGAGTTGAACCGGCCGAGGGACAGGTCCACATCCAACCTGCCCCATGGCAAACCAGAACTAGTGGGAGCCTGGCAAGGTTCTGTGACTTGAAAGTGAAGTTCAGGGGGCATCCGAACCAACTGGTGTGTTTCCTAATTCATGTGAGTGGGTTCATGGAAGAGTTCAGGGATTCCTTCCCCAGTGATGAAGCCTAGGTGAGGTATGTATCAACTCACCTGGAGTCTGAGGCATCGAAATGGATGGTGGGACTGCATGATGCCAGAGCTCCAGAGCTTGGGGGTTTTGATGATTTCATGACTGCGCTGAGGGAGCGGTTTGAGGATCCATTGGCCAAAATGAAAGCCAAAACGAGCCTTCAATACATCAGGCAGGGGACATGGTCAGTGTCAGATTATGCCATGGAGTTTAAGAGTCTAGCTGGGAGTCTGATAGATTGGTCTGAGTCTCTAAAAGTGGAGTTTTTCCAGATGGGGTTGCAGCCCGGTGTATTCGAGGAGTGCCTGGCAAGAGGGGACCCAGAAACACTGACAGAGTGGATCTGCTTGGCGGGCATGGTGGAGAACATCAAAATCCACCTGAAAAAACAGCAACACCGACTGTGAAGAAACCAGCCCAGCCAGGGAGCACCGGAGTGAAAACCATTTCACAGAAGCCTTGAGAGGAGGAAAGAGTTCATCACATGAAGGAGGGTTTGTGTTTCAAGTGTGGAAAGGAGGGCCATCGGGCAACCAAATGCCTGCGCAACATGGCGGCTTTGTCTCCCAAGCTGGGGTCCGAACATGGCAAGTCACCATTCACAAAATGCAAAGCTGCCATTGCCAGCAGGAATGTAAAGCTGGAAGAGGAAACTCACGCATCAGAAAGAAATTCCTCCGATGAACCCCAATCACCAGTGGGAAACAAGCAATGCCTGCCTTGAAGGGCGCCAAAAGGCAGGTGGAACCGAAGGGGCATGAAGTTCTGACAGTGAGTGGGGATGGCCTCATGATAATGGTGGGGGGTGCAGTTACAAACTTTGAGACATGGGAAAAGGGCTGATTTGGCTACTTTATTGGACTCTGGGTGTGCCAAATGCTTAATTCACCTAGCTATAGTGAATGAACTGGGGCTGAGAGTGAGTAGGTTAAAGGAGTTTTCACCCAGCTAGATGGGTCAGATGCAATGGGGGGCCCTGCGGAGTTTTATACAGAGACAGTGAAAATGCAAGTGGGCACCCATCAAGAGACTTTAAGATTTATAGTGGCTCCAATAGCTAACCATTCTTTAAGCTCGGGACTGCCCTGGCTTCGAGCTAACAATCCTCAGATTGACTTGGTGACAGGGTGCATGCAATTTAAGGATGGACTGTATTTGGGGACTGAGGGGAATGGAGAACCCTCAGAAGTGGGACTCTTAGCTGCTGTGTCTACCGAGTCCAGGGGGCCCCAAGGAGGACTTGATTCTGGAACCGTACTGCAACCGGAAAGAGGTGTTTGGGAAAGCCGAATGTGATCAATTACCGCCCCACTGTAAAACAGATTGTGCTATTGAAATTAAACCAGGGGCAAAGCTTCCTAAACCCAAATTGTATTCCATGTCATTGAAGGAGCAGGAAGTGTTGAGAGAGTTCATAGATAAAAATTTGGCAGAAGTTTTCATTCAGCCTGCCAATTCTCCAATGGCTGCTCTGGTGTTTAGAACCAAGAAGGATGGCTCTTTACTGTTGTGTACTGATTATTGTGGTTTGAATGCTATTTGTACTGTCAATCAGTACCCCCTTCCACTAATGAAAGACATGCTAGTGCACCTTTCAAAAAGGAAAATTTTCACGAAGTTGGACTTGAGAGAAGCTTACTTCCGAGTTCGCATCCAAGAGGGGAATGAATGGAAAACTGCTTTTAACTGTTCCCTTGGATGTTATGAGTACCTTGTGTTACCTTTATGGTTAAAGGGCAGTCCTGGAGTGTTTATGCAATTGATTAATGAAGTTTTACATGAACATTTGTACAAAGGAGTATTAGTCTATCTAGATGATATTTTAATCTATTCTGAAAATGAAAGAGAGCATGTACAGTATGTCTCATTCAGAAGGTGTTAACCAAACTCAGAGAAGCTAAACTGTATGCCAAATTGTCTAAGTGTGAATTTCACAAGGAGCAGCTAGATTACTTAGGCTCCAGGGTGTCTAGTCAGGGCATTGAAATGGATCTGGGAAAAGTGTAGGATGTTGTGGCATGGGAGCCCCCTAGGACTAGGAGGCAGTTTCACAGTTTCCTGGGGTTTGCAAATTTCTATAGGTAGTTCATCCCAAATTTTGCCCAAATTGCCCTCCCTCTCATGGACTTGTTAAAAACAAAACAAAAAGAGGAGTCAAAGAAAGCCAAGAACCCTGAGGCAGTGCTAAATTGGACTGTGGAATGCCAGACAGCTTTTGACAATTTAAAACTACTTTTCACCCATTCTGAAACACCCTGATCCCACCGAACCCCTAATCATCCAAGCAGATGCCTCAGATGTAGCGATAGTTCTACTACTGCAGAAAAGTCAAAATGGCGATTTTGTTTACCAAAACGGAGCACCCATGGCATGTGTGGGAGGAGGCTTTTGCTGTACGGTGGGCGCTGCTGACTTGGAGGCATTTACTGGAAGTTGCTCAGAAACCTTTTGAGTTTTGGACTGATCATAAGAACTTAGAGGCTCTAAAAACCCCAAGGAAATTAAACACTAAGCAGGTTCACTAGGCTCAATTTTTTAGCTGTTTCAATTTCACTTTAAAGTACCTGCCTGGGGGGAAGAATTTCCTGGCCAATGCTTTATCTTGTTTGCCACAACAATATAGCCAGAAAGAAGAGGTGGTGGATACAGTAGTTCCCAAACAACAGTTAGGGTTGGCAGTGGTGACACGCAATCAGAAAAAAATAGATAAAGCGGAAGCCCCAGACGATCTGAAACAAGCACTGAGGCGGGAATTGCAACTGACTGCTGGCTGCAAAATAATAAAAGTTCATTGACTGAGACTGATGGTTTGTGGTGGATGGAAGGGAAACTTTATGTCCCAGAGGCTTTATGCAAAGAAGTTTTAGAATGGGGACACGATGTTAAATCGGCCAGACATCTTGGTTTCGTAAAGACTTTGCATTTATTGCGCAGGCAGTTTTGGTGGCCAAGCCTTAGACAAGATGTGAAGGACTATGTGACTAGTTGCCCTGTTTGTGCCACAGCAAAGAAGAAAGAGGGAAAACCCCAAGGTCTACTTCAACCGGTAGCTAACCCCACCCAGCCTTGGAAACAAATTGCTATGGACTTTATAGTAGAGTTTCCTGAAAGTAAAAAGAGAACTGTAATGTGGGTTGTTACTGATTTATTCTCTAAGCAAGCTCATTTTATTCTGTGTGCCATGATTCCCACAGCTAGCCAGCTAGCCAAGCTCTTTATTCAGCACATTTATCAATTACATGGGGTCACTGATAGGGTGATCAGCGACTGCAGCCTCCAGTTCACTTCTAAGTTCTGGAAGTCATTTTTAAAGTCAATTGGCACCTTTCAGGCCCTGAGTTCGAGTCACCAACCCCAGACAGACAGATTGACGGAACGACTGAATGCCACCCTAGAACAGTTTTTATGATGTTACATTAATTACCAACCGGATGACTGGGTAGACCTCTTGCCCTTTGCAGAGGTCACATACAATAATTCTGTTCATCAAAGCATGGAATTTTCCCCCTTCCAAGTAGTAAATGGCCAGGAATTAATGCCGATTCTGGAGCTGCTGCAAGGGATCCTGAAGCTCGCTCCATGAACAAGTGGGTTAATCAGATCAGTGCTACTTGGCCTGTGATTCAAAAAGCTTTAACTGAAGCTAGGGAGTTATAAAAATACACTGATCACAAGAGAGCCCCCAAATGGCAGTTTAAAGTAGGAGAGAAAGTGTATCTGTCTACAAAATTCCTTAAAGCTTTGCAACCATCAAAGAAATTAAGACCAAAGTTTGTGGAACCTTTTGTCATTGAAAAAATAATAAATCCTGTCATGGTACAGTTGAAACTTCGAAAGAACATGAAACGAATCCATCCTGTGTTCCACTGCAGCCTATAAAAACCAGTGCAAAAATTGTCTCACTGGCATCCAGAACAGCCTCCTCCTGCATCCACAATGATTGAAGGAGAAAAGCATTTTGAAGTTAAAGAAGTTTTGGATGCTTGTAAATGCAAAGGAGAGCTTCAGTATCTAATTCGTTGGAAACACTTCCCTGACCATGAGTGGGTGACTAGTTGACATGTTCGTGCTCCGGATTTTTTGAAGAAATTTTATTACAAGTATCCTGACAAGCCCAAAGACTGATCTTTCCTATTTGCTCAATTGCTTTCTTTCTTGCCTACCTGAAATAGTTAATTAATTGCTTGCATAATATCATTGTGGTTGTTAGTGTTTTCTCTTCCAGGGGGGCAGAATGTCAGACTCCACAATCAAATGACTGAATCGTCTGATCGTGTTCATCTGCATCAATGAGGCAGCACGTGTCAAACAGGAAGAGGGGAGGGGGAATTGCAAAGAGTGTGAATTGCTGGTGTTTGGGCTAGAAGGAGGGAGTCAGGGTCATCCTGCTGGAGACATCTGTGGCTGGCATTGCTGACCATTTGTTTGTGTGGGGGGTGGGGGGCTTTGGAATATTTTAATGAGTGAGTTTAGGCAGGAATCTTTTAATCACAGCTTTCTTCTGTTCTGTGCACTTGTCTTCATTAAACCTGAATTCTGCATATACCAAATGTATATGAGTTGGGTCAATACTGGGACTGAGGGTGCCAGTTCTTACACTGTCCCTTTAGATTCAGTAACTGGTTGCAGTAAAAACCTTTAGCTGCAGTAACTGCGAAGAGTGGCTTCCTGTAATTGCTGGTCAGTCTTCCACATCACTCTGCAGGAAGTTTGGTCCATTCCTTTATGCAAACTGCTTCAATTTTTATCTATCACAAGCTGAATACTTCAGATCCTGCCACATCATTTGAACCTTGGCTTGGCCATTCCAAACACTGAGCTTGCTCCTCTTTGTCAAATCTTTGTAGACTCACTTTTATGTTTGGGATCATCTTTCTGGATATGCCACCCGCTGTTCAGACTTCAGATGTGGAACAGTTGGCCTGATATTCTCCTGTAGAATTCTCTGACACAGAACAGAATTCATTACTTCAATTGTAGTAGGTGGTTCAGATTCTGAGGCAGCAAAGCATCTCCCAACCATGCCACTCACACCTCCATGCTTGACAGCTGATATAAGATTCTTATTGTGAAATGCAGCGTTTGGTTTCTACAACACATAATGATACCAACGTAGTCCCAAAGGTTTTACTTTTGACTCCAGCAAAATAGAAGCAAAGTAACATAGAAGGGAAGGGCCAGAAGGGATTTTGGAAATAATCTATTCCCATTTTTATTCTGGGCTTTTGTGATGATGGAGTTATGAACAGTAAGTTTAGTCAAGTCAAGAGAGGCCTGTACATCTCCAGATGTTCTTGTGGCATTCTTTATGACTTCCTGGGCAATTTTACACTGTGCTCTAGGAAAGATTTTGATAGGACAGCCAGTCTTGGGAAGATTCACCATCATCCTAAAATCAGTGTTTCTCAACCTCAGCAACTTGAAGACGTATGTACTTCAACTCCCAGAATTCCCCAGTCAGCATGCTGAGGTTGCCTTAAATCTTCTCCTTGTTGAGAGTAGGTCTTTTACTGATGACCCATGGTGCCACAGAACTTTAGATACGGGCTTTTGACCTTTTCCAGACAGCTAGGTATCATTGATAAAAAATGATTATGGAGATCTTCAGAAATTTCTTCTGAGTGGGGAATAACCTGCTTGTCAAGTCCTTAATAGCTGCACAGAACCAAGCAACTGGAGTCACATATAGTTTCGTTAATCAGGTTTAATGCCAGAAAAAAGGGGCTAGGTTAGAGAATGTTAGAAACTAGGAAAGTTTATTCTAGCCCCCATTTATTAATGCAATAAAGCAAGATCTCCATGAATTATTTTCACAGAGACCTCAGGGGATGGACTGACTCCTCACTTAAGAGAAAAGGCTGGAATGTCTCACTGATCCAAGTTGGATGTCAGGTGTGGCACGAGGTCTGGGGAGACTTACCTGGTTATCTGGGAACAGTTTGATCCTGTTGGGCCTGAGGAAGTGGACAGGACTCTTGGGTTTGTAAAAGCCACTACTTGCCCACTAGATCCCTGTCCCTCCTGGCTGGTGAAGGCAGCTTGGGAGGTGATGTGTGGGTGGGTCCAGGCGATGAATTCATCCTTAGGGGAGGGGGTGTTTCTGGCAGCCTTTAAAGAGGCGCTGGTGCACCCCCTCCTCAAGAAATCATCACTGGACCCTACCATTCTGGACAATTTTTGTCCAGTCTCCCACCATCCCTTTTTAGGGAAGGTGGTTGAGAAAGTGGTGGTGTTGCAGCTCCAGAGGATCCTGGATGAAACGGATTATCTGGACCATTTTCAGTCAGGTTTCAGGCCCAGATATGGGATGGAAATGGCATTGGTCGCACTTATGGATGATCTCTGGCAGGAGTGGGATGGGGGCAGTGCATTCATCCTTGCTCTTCTTGACCTCTCAGAGGCTTTCGATACTATTACCATGGTACCCTTTTGGGTCAGCTCAGGGAGTTAGGGGTGGGCAGTGTGGTCTTGTGCTGGTTCACCTCCATCCTCCAGGACAGATCCCAATCGGTGTTGATAGGGAGCGAGAGATCCGGCCCGCGACCCCTCCTTTGTGGGGTGCCACAGGGTTCAGTGCTCTCTTTGCTCCTTTTTAACATCTACATGAAACCACTGGGTGAGATCATCTGTCACCACGGGGTGTGGTATCATCAATACGCTGATGATACTCAATTATACATCTCCATCCCAGGTGTGGTAAGTGATGTGGTTGCCACCCTTTCGGGGTTCCTGGAGGCTGTAAGGGTTTGGATGGGGAACAACAGGCTTCAGCTGAACCCTGGCAAGTGGAGTAGCTGCAGGTTGGGAGCTCCCAGGTATCTGGGAATTTACCATCTTTGACTCTGGATGGGGTTGCACTGCTCCAGACAGACCCAGTGTGGAACCTGGGGGTTCTCCTGGACTCATGATTCCTGATCAAAGAGCAGGTGGCACTCCTGGCCAGGGGAGCCTTTGCACAACTTCGTGTTGTGCGCCAGCTATGCCCTTTCCTGGATCGGGAGTCCCTCCGAACAGTCACTCATGCCCTGGTCATCTCCCGCATAGAATGCTCTCTACATGGGACTACCCTTGAAGAGTATTTGGAAGCTACAGCTGGTGCAAAATGCGGCTGCACAAGCAGTTTTAGGAGCCCCTAGAAGGGCAAGTATAATGCCATTGCTGCATGAGCTGTACTAGGTGCCGGTTTGCTTCTGGGTCCAATTCAAGGTGTTGGTCATCACCTTTAAAGCCCTGCATGACATGGGTCCAGGCTACCTGAGGGACCACCTCACCCCAGTTACATCAACCCGTCCAACCCAGTACGGACCCTGTCTATGAGGGATTGCCCATTGGCAGGGTCCAGGAAGAGGGCCTTCTCTGCCATAGCACCCACCCTTTGGAACAAGTTACCCCCAGAGGTAAGACAGGCCCCCACTCTCCTGGCCTTTCGGAAGGGAGTAAAAACAGGGCTATGCCACTTGGCCTGGGATAGGAGGGGGGACAGCCATTCGTGGGGGTGGTGCCTAGATTAAGAGCTTCCCATCTTGAATTGTATATTTTATATGCTATATTTTATATTCTATACCTTGCAATTGTATTTTTTATGTATTTATATTGAATTGTTTTTAGTGATTTGCTATTTTTAGTATTTGTAAGCCACCCAGAGTCGTCATGTGAGAGATAGGCAGCCAAGAAATTTGATGAATGAATGAATGAATGAATGAATGAATGAATGAATGAATGAATGAATGAATAAATAAATAAATAAATAAAATCCTCACCTGCCATGCTTTGGAAACCTCTTTTTTCCTTCCCAGAATCCACAAATTTCCTTTTAATAATCTAGAATTTGTGATAAGACCCTCACTGTGATGAAGGGAACCAAAGTTTGTCAGATTTATACACTGCAGAGGTAGTGCAAAGCAGCCCTGGTTGTTTAATGAAGCACTCACACAATTATGCTGGATATCTCTGCTTATAAAATAAACACCTTCACTTACGTATTGTTAGGATTTACATAAGACTGATCATATTTAGTGGCAAAGATAAGCAAATATTCAGAAAATTCAAACACTGATAAATACTTTTTCATAGAACTATACTGGAAATGCAACTTCCATTGGCCATGCCATTGGGAAGGCTAGAGGTGACTAGGTTGAAAAAAAGCACCATTAATAGAACAAAGATGGAAACAAAAATTAAATTTCAATTCCACAGAAGTAATGGGTCCCAGATTTTTTACGCATTCTTTAAGTTAGTGGATTTTAGGTACCTTGATTCAAAAACTGTTGTGGCATAATGCACCGTTTGAGCTAACCTGAGGGTACAAACAGACAAACACAAAGAGAGTTTTGGTAGTAAATAGATAAATCATATTGGAAAAAATAGCAACCCCTGGAGATACGTATAGCTCCCACTATCCAAGTATTCTGGAAGTCCCCTAGGACTTGGCCCTGCTCCCAGGCCTGGGGTCAGGGTACTTGTGGAGCCCCTGTCATTTTTTAAATGTTATTGTTGTTGTCTTGTTTGGACAGTTACGTTGGCTATGTTAGGTTTTTAACTGTGCTTTAATTTTGTAAGCCACCCAGTTTTTTGGAAGTCGGGTGGCTTTAACAAATCAATAAATAAACTATTACAAGCTGACTTATGACTGCATAATAACATTGCTTTCATTTTCCAGTATAAGTCCATGCAATACTTCATGCATATGGTTTAATTAATTATCATATAATAAAACGGACAACATATCTGAATTTCAAATTAAGACACTGCAGTCATATGAGAGTAGTAAAGTGCTAGCACACCAACCTACACCGTGATATATCTTTGTATCTTGATTCAAATTTGAGAGGGTTTTAAGTGCTACTATTCATACTCTGAGCTGGTAAGGAATGAATAGTTTAGTATCTTGATGTGGTCTAATCCTAGTTTAAATCAAAAGCTAACCATGAATCCTAAACCTGCCTTTAGTACCCAAAACAGAAAGTCTAAAGTTTAAAAAAGAAATCCATATGCCCAACAAATTATATTTCACATGGGAGAAAGTTTTCAAAATTACTGAGGTTGGGGAGGAAATAAATCAAAATTATAGAGCAATAGGGAAAAAAATACATGTATAATTAATCTGTAATCTTCACTGTACATACCAATAAAGAAACTTAATTTTCTATAGAAATACAGAGATCTGAAAGAGCAGAAAATATATAATTCATAAGCACTTACATTAAATCAGACTTTTCTAATCCAGTTTCTAAGACTGAGACCAGCATAATAAAAGGGGGAATCTTCTCGCTCTGCCTTTTTTAAAACAACCATCCCGCTTTCTACTGTGCATGGGATTTCCAGGGAGGGGGGAGGGGACCCTCCACTGATACCTATATATATACACATACACATACCCCAGGATCATAAAAAATGGATTTATTATGAGATTACAGGAAAGAATTAGTGCTCCCCCCACACTTTCAGGTGGTCCTAATCAAGATTAGGCGTAACTGGTGAGCTCAGTATCAAGTAGCACAATAAACCCAAGTATTGAAGATGCCAGTATTTTGGGACTGTCTTCAAGATGCCTTTCAGGCAGTAACAAGCAGAAGTCCCAAACCCTGATATTAAGCTCAGAGATTAATTTTCACATTTTCATATTCAGTCTATGCTTCTACCACAAGTTTTTTTAATTACCTTGCCTTGATCAGATCTCTGAAACATTAGCAACAGTAGATGCTTATAACCTCTCGTGTGTAATTACATCAACATAACCAAATCTCCAAGTCAGCTGAGTTCTGGAAAATGTAATTACCTCCCCCTCCCTGTTCATGAACACCAAATTCACTTTAAAATTAAATACATCTCTGACTTCTTTTACACAACTCCGATTCTTCTCCTCCAACTGAAATAGAATACTGTATTCTTTTCCTTAATGAAAATATGAAGAATACTCTCATCTGTGGGGCATTGCAATACACAATGCTTCACAAAACCTTTTATTGTTAAAGAGGACAAATTAGATTTCAGTATGGATATGTTCAGTATTTTATTGAAGGATTCATCCTCCATATAAAGTGAGACATTAAGAGAAACTGAAACTCAAAGAATGAGGTTTGATTTTACAGGACTTCTGAGATTTATTTCACTCTATTTGGAGGGTACTTTTTCTCCATGGTCTGGGTATCTATGCAGCAAGGCAAGTTTGTAAAATGGCAAATGGAAAGACTAGTATGCATTATTCTATTGATCAGATTGCCAAGAGCTTTAGGGAAATCCGCTTAGTTTTACTAAGCTTCTTTGCTTGGAAGAATACATTGTAAGAATACATTGATTCTGCCTTTTTTAAAATCGAAACTAAGAGCAACAATCAATCAGTCAATCAAGTCCAAATGGCAGTACACCAGCTGTGAAATGCCCTTCCTAGGGAAGTTTGCATGGCACCTGCTATATATTGTAGTCTCTCCCCTGCCAGATGCACTTGTTTTATGTTTATGTTCCCATTTAAAAATGAATGCTTTGCTATTTTTTAATCCACGGGAAAAACTTTTATGGGTTTTATTTTCATTCTGGTGCTTTTTAACATGTTTTTAATTTTATTTTTGAACATTATATGTGAACAGAAATTCTACTATTGATGGGCTGTAGGAAAATGATGTACTTGAATAAATTCAATTTTAAACACCCCTTCTGAAGTATTTGGAACAGGCTGGACACTGCACACCCTGAAAGTATACAGCTGCCAAATGGAATAAAAGAAAAGACCCACAAGTTTTAATTATCCCAGAAAACGTCCCAGATAAAAATTTTATTTATTCTATTTATTTGTCACATTTCGAGACTGCCCAACTCCTAGATGACTCCTGACAGCTTACAGTTAAAAAAACACATATCATGAACACAGCTGACCAGAAGAGCAAAATATCAACTATTAACCTACCAGAACAAAACCAAAACAGAATAAAAGGGGACGCCACAATCACCCTGTCCCCAAGGCTGGAAAGAACAATATTACGGGAAGCTAAACTGAATCACTTTAAACTTCCATTTGATACCTTCTAAAAACTATACATTAAAAACAGAATGTTTGCCTTTAATATTGGGCAATGTGAAAAGTAAAATCACTACACTCAGCTTATAATGAAATCCTGCTGGAATGTCAGGATCAGAAATAAGGATGTTTGCTGCACAATTTTCTTTTCTTTTCTTTTCTTCTCTCTCTCTCTCTCTCTCTTTTGTGTTGCTCCTAGCATATTCGACAAAGCAAGATATTAGTAATGTGGCTAAAGCAGTTTTTGGCATTGTGGGAGCAATATTTTCCCCAAGTTCAAACTAAGGAACATATCTAAATAATGAATGAGAACTGAAGCTGAGGGCTGCAATTTCCACATGTACTGTGTTTTGCTTTAGGGATTAGATCAGTGCCTGGTAGCCATTCAGTATACAGGATTTGTATATTTTGAATAAATTCTTTTTGGATGTCATTATGGCATACAGAAGGTTTCTCAAATTTCTGTACTGAGCATGTGTCACACTACAGTATGTCCTTCTGCTGACTTCCATAAGGAACTTCTAATTCACTATGGTTATAATTCTTTTTCTAACCATGCTGAAAATGCCTTTACAGAAAACACTACTATGCGGGTTAAATGACACATACCTTACAAAATGAGGGGGGAAAGTGGAAGCTGTAATTGTCTCATGGCTGAATCTTGCAGTCTGGACAGCTAAGCCCAGACTGATTCTCCTTTAGTTTCTCAAGGCACGTGGCAGCTACTGCATGAACTCCACACATTGTCTGATCCATAATATACCAAGAAATTGTTCCAGAAAAGTCTCTATAAGTAGCTGAGATTTATTCCTCTACAGCAGTGTCTCTCAACCCTGGCCATTTGAAGACGTGTGGCCTTCAACTCCCAGAATTCCCCAGCCAGCAGGCTGGCTGGGGAATTCTGGGAGTTGAAGTCCATACATCTACAAGCTGCCAAGGTTGAGAAACACTGCTCTACAGGATCAAACACAACTGCTGCCATCAGGATTGAACCACTAAACTAGAATATTAACTAAATTTATAGTGAAGCATTCCAGAAAAGTCTTGCTTCAGCATAGAACTTGATAATTACAGATGATCCATCAAAATCCAGCTTTTTTATGAGTTCCACTGTAGGAAAACAGATTTTGGAAATCTTCTTAGTAATCTCAGCAGTATACCATTTTTCTTCTCAAATATGATAGATGGTTTAATAAAGCGTTATAACAGATATGGCTATAGCTTCATTATGGCAGGATAAACAACAAGTTCCTCAAATTGGGGTATAATTGCATGAAGAAATAAAATATTCCATCTATACACCAAACTTGAATTTTGCTGCTAGTTTATTTTCTCAAGTTCCAAATGACTGATCTATTCTTCCTGTTTGGTGGCATTTGACTGGAACAAACTCATCACCATAGTGAAATATGAAATAGTGTTTTAGGGTTTTAGTGTTTTCCACACCTTTCAAGTGTGGAAAACATGTTTAACCATTGAGTTGCAGCATGTTTAAGAATCTTACTTTATTTTCTTCTGAAACCGTGTTCAGAATAACATGAGATCATCCAGAAAAGTATGCAAGATGAAAGAGCTTTGCCCACTATGCTACTAGATGGGCATTCCCAGGTAGCCCCACGTATTTCCCTACTACTTTTCTTCTGTAGAAACTTTAAAACTCCCCAGTGCTTGCCAATTGTTAGAGAAGCATTCTGTGAGAGAAAAAGTGCACAATTCTCCTACCTGGGTCCCAAATCAGGAAGACATTTTTCAGTGGGCTTTGCAATATTTTCAGGAAGCACAAAGTTTACTGTTGGCAGATTCAGAAAATGAGTCCTAAAGGAATCTTGAACATGAAAATGGGCTTTTAAATAAATAGATAAATCCCATTTAGCAACCATTCAAAAGGAA
Source organism: Candoia aspera (assembly GCF_035149785.1). Lineage (NCBI taxonomy): Eukaryota > Metazoa > Chordata > Lepidosauria > Squamata > Candoiidae > Candoia > Candoia aspera. Next base: position 277,222,399 of record NC_086153.1, on the reverse strand, counting down.
AACAAAGGTTGAAAACAGAGGAAAACAGCCCTGAGCACACTCCCCCTTATCACACACCTATTAACCAACACCCAGAGAAGCTGGAGCCAGCACCTGATCACCACCCTAAGGCCCAGATGATAGCCTGTCAATCAAAAAAGAAACCATATCCCTGGTCAACACACCCTATTCAAATCCATACAAAGCTGGTAAGGCAACCTGCTATATAAAAACAGCTAACACCCTTGCTTTCCTGTGTCAGGATGATGTTACCTAATTGGGTAATGAAACGCCTGCAAGAAGAAACCCAAGCTCAGAGCACTCAGCACTGCTGGACTATTGCCTGCTGACAGCTAAATTGGCAGTGGTGCTTCTTCATCTATTCAGAGAGAAGCTGTGTCAGTAAAACGGATGTGATGACACAGAAAATGGTAAAAACTCCTCTCCCATGTTTCTGTGCCACTTATGTCTCTGTGATGCTAGCACAATAGCAATCTAGTACCATCTTTTATATTGTACTGAGGCACTGTTTGATGCAACCTCACCAAAGTTTTCATTTACCAAGCAGTGAAAAGTAAGATAAAGGTCTAGGTTCTACTGTCAACTCTTGCAAGCAGTAGACAGGGGAGCAATGTTATATAAGCAAAGCCGTAAAGAAAAGTAAAGTTCAAATTATATTTTTCAGTAGGTTCTGATGCAGTTCCCATTAAATACCCATCCAGCAGAGTAGTAGAAAACCAAGCAAATTGCATGCCATGTGCATCTAAGAGGTCTCCAAATTAAAACTGCAACCATTTAGCAAACAAAAAACTTACTGGCACAAAGACCATTTACTTTTATTGATTCTGCTGAGGCAATGCCAGATAATTACTAATTTGAAGGCATTAGGGAAAAGAAAGTACATTCTGTTGGTTACATATTAATTCCTTCTCTCCTTCAATTTAAAGATCTGCATTAATAAACCTTCGGGAAACTCAAGACATTAAGACTGCAAGTAATTAAGACACAGAAGGTAAATGCTGGGTACAATCACAATTCTTCTGCTCACATTATCTTCACTCTGTGGAAAACTTTCTGGAAAATGGACAGGTCCTTCCGCTACATGAAGATTGGACAGAGATGTGGGAGGGATCTCCTCACTTTGCCAACACGTTACTTTCGTAATTTGGGGGTAGCACTAGAAGGATGTGCAATCCTAGGATCCAAATTTCTGAGCTGAATACCTTCAGACTACGAAAAGCAAAGGATTACAATGGTACCAAATACTGATGTGTAAAGTATCTTGGATTTAAAATATTCAATTTCAGATATGAAGTCAGCCATTCATGTTACCCATCAGCCATTTGAAACAGGCTGTTCTGATCATTTCAAAAGTGCTTTGAACTTGAAACAATGTTCACATTGAACTGTGTTTCATACTGCTAGGACAAGTATGAGGACAGGGGTTTCTTAAACCATATATTTTGCAATTAACTAATGCAGCTTTTAATATCTTTTTGCCAATTTCTCTTCTTTGCTGTGATTGGAATAGAGGAACTATTTAACATATTCAAGAAACATTTGCACAATGTCCTAATAGATGCTTTGTTCATTCTCTGCTGTGTACAATAAAACTTAATGCACCAAACTGAACTCAGTTATTCAAATTGTTTATCAGATATATTCATATTTTTCAAGGTACAATTGCATTCTGAATTAAAAGACACATTTTGACAAACTGCTTTCATATTTGTTTAAAAATTTTATGAGTCTTTTCCTAACTCGATTTTAACTTGTACACATTGTTGTTGTTTATTCGTTTAGTCACTTCCGACTCTTCGTGACTTCATGGACCAGCCCACGCCAGAGCTTCCTGTCGGTCGTCAACACCCCCAGCTCCCCCAGGGACAGGTCCGTCACCTCTAGAATATCATCCATCCATCTTGCCCTTGGTCGGCCCCTCTTCCTTTTGCCTTCCACTCTCCCTAGCATCAGCATCTTCTCCAGGGTGTCCTGTCTTCTCATTAGGTGGCCAAAGTATTTCAGTTTTGCCTTTAATATCATTCCCTCAAGTGAGCAGTCTGGCTTTATTTCTTGGAGGATGGACTGGTTGGATCTTCTTGCAGTCCAAGGCACTCTCAGAATTTTCCTCCAACACCACAGTTCAAAAGCATCGATCTTCCTTCGCTCAGCCATCCTTATGGTCCAGCTCTCGCAGCCATATGTTACTACAGGGAACACCATTGCTTTAACTATGCGGGCCTTTGTTGTCAGTGTGATGTCTCTGCTCTTAACTATTTTATCAAGATTTGTCATTGCTCTTCTCCCAAGGATTAAGCGTCTTCTGATTTCCTGACTGCAGTCAGCATCTGCAGTAATCTTTGCACCTAGGAATACAAAGTCTTTCACTGCTTCTACATTTTTTCCTTCTATTTGCCAGTTATCAATCAAGCTGGTTGCCATAATCTTGGTTTTTTTGAGGTTTAGCTGCAAGCCAGCTTTTGCACTTTCTTCTTTCACCTTCATCATAAGGCTCCTCAGTTCCTCTTCACTTTCAGCCATCAAAGTGGTATCATCTGCATATCTGAGATTGTTAATGTTTCTTCCAGAGATTTTAACTCCAGCCTTGGATTCCTCAAGGCCAGCTTGTCGCATGATGTGTTCTGCATACAAGTTGAATAGGTAGGGTGAGAGTATACAGCCCTGCCGTACTCCTTTCCCAATCTTAAACCAGTCCGTTGTTCCGTGGTCTGTTCTTACTGTTGCTACTTGGTCGTTATACAGATTCTTCAGGAGGCATACAAGATGACTTGGTATCCCCATACCACTAAGAACTTGCCACAATTTGTTATGGTCCACACAGTCAAAGGCTTTAGAATAGTCAATAAAACAGAAATAGATGTTTTTCTGAAACTCCCTGGCTTTTTCCATTATCCAGCGGATATTGGCAATTTGGTCTCTAGTTCCTCTGCCTTTTCTAAACCCAGCTTGTACATCTGGCAATTCTCGCTCCATGAATTGCTGAAGTCTACCTTGCAGGATCTTGAGCATTACCTTACTGGCATGTGAAATGAGTGCCACTGTTCGATAGTTTGAACATTCTTTAGTGTTTCCCTTTTTTGGTATGGGGATATAAGTTGATTTTTTCCTATCTGATGGCCATTCTTGTGTTTTCCAAATTTGCTGGCATATAGAATGCATTACCTTGACAGCATCATCTTGCAAGATTTTGAACAGTTCAGCTGGGATGCCGTCGTCTCCTGCTGCCTTGTTATTAGCAATGCTTCTTAAGGCCCACTCAACCTCACTCGTCAGGATGTCTGGCTCTAGCTCACTGACCACACCGTCAAAGCTATCCCCGATATTGTTATCCTTCCTATACAGGTCTTCTGTATATTCTTGCCACCTTTTCTTGATCTCTTCTTCTTCTGTTAGGTCCTTGCCATCTTTGTTTTTGATCATACCCATTTTTGCCTGGAATTTACCTCCGATCTTTCTAATTTTCTGGAAGAGGTCTCTTGTCCTTCCTATTCTATTGTCTTCTTCCACTTCCGCGCATTGCTTGTTTAAAAATAATTCCTTATCTCTTCTGGCTAACCTCTGGAATTTTGCATTTAATTGGGCATATCTCCCCCTATCACTGTTGCCTTTTGCTTTCCTTCTTTCTTGGGCTACTTCTAGTGTCTCAGCAGACAGCCATTTTGCCTTCTTGGTTTTCTCTTTCTTTGGGATGTATTTTGTTGCCGCCTCCTGAACAATGCTGCCAACTTCTGTCCAGAGTTCTTCCGGGACCCTATCTACTAAGTCCAGTCCCTTAAATCGATTCCTCACCTCCACTGCATATTCCTTAGGAATATTAGTGAGCTCATATCTAGCTGATCTGTGGGTCTTCCCTAATCTCTTTAGTCTGATCCTAAATTGTGCAAGAAGAAGTTCGTGATCTGAACTACAGTCAGCTCCAGGCCTTGTTTTTACCGACTGTACAGATGTCCGCCACCTTTGGCTGCAAAGGATGTAATCAATCTGATTTCGGTGTTGTCCATCTGGTGAAGTCCATGTATAAAGCCGTCTCTTAGGTTGTTGGAAGAGAGTGTTTGTTATGCAGAGTGAATTGTCTTGGCAAAATTCTATCAGCCTATGTCCTGCTTCATTTTGTTCTCCCAGGCCATACTTACCTGTAATTTGAGGTGTCATTTGACTGCCCACCTTAGCATTCCAGTCTCCTGTGATGAAAATAACATCTCTTTTAGGCATGTTGTCCAGTAGGTGCTGCAGATCCTCATAGAACTGCTCTACTTCAGCTTCTTCAGCATTTGTGGTTGGGGCGTATATTTGGATCACTGTGATGTTAGATGGCTTGCCCTGAATTCGAATTGAGATCATTCTGTCGTTTTTTGGGTTGTATCCAAGCACTGCTTTAGCCACTTTACTATTAATTATGAAGGCTACTCCATTTCTTCTGTGGTCCTCTTGTCCACAGTAGTAGATCTGGTGGTCATTTGATGTGAAGTGGCCCATTCCAGTCCATTTCAGTTCACTGACGCCCAGGATGTCTATCTTTAATCTTGACATCTCACCAATAACCACATCCAATTTGCCCTGGCTCATAGATCTTACATTCCAGGTTCCAATGGTGTGTTGATCCTTAGAACATCGAATTCGCCGTTCACCACCAGCACCGTCGGCCGCTAGCCGTCCTTTCAGCTTTGAGCTAGCTGCGTCATCACGTCTGGGGCTAGTTGAGCTCATCCTCTGTTCCTCCCCAGTAGCATTTTGACCATCTTCCGACCTGGGGGTCTCATCTTCCGATGGTATACCGACATATCTCTGGTTGTACTGATCCATTTAGTTTTCACGGCAAGAATACTGGGGTGGGTTGCCATTACCTTCCCCAGGGATCGCATTTAGTCTGACCTCTCTGTCATGACCTTCCCGTCTTGGGTGGCCCTTCACGGTTTAGCTCATGGCATCATTGAGGTGCTCAAGCTCCAGCACCACGACAAGGTAACGATCCTTTGCTGAAGCTTAATGATCCATTAATGATCCTTTTAATATGTGGACTGAAAACAGCAACCAAAAAATATTTATCTCATTTCTAATCTCATTTCTCAAGCTCTCTCTGTCTCTGTCACTGTCTCTCACAAACACACACACACACAGAGAAAGAGAGAGAGAGAGAGAGAGAGAGAGAGAAAGATGCCCAAATACACTGCTACAATATTTTAGATAGAATTGGTCAGCTGAAGCTACAACTCATAGTGAACTTTTAACTAGGTTTTGAGCCCATAATGAAAATAACTGAGGAGTATGTTGGTTTTTCTAGGCATCTGGCAAACTCCATATGAACATACATTAAGCACAGCTTCAGCCAAAGAGCCAACATCTATTTAGAGTAGGATTTTTGGAAACTACAGTCAAGCACTTCTGGAAGAGAAGAATGCACTAGAAATGTTAAAAAATTAAAAAGCAAAGTACAACTAATGTAGAATAATGCACAAATAACAGTGATTTAAGAATTATTGAGCTAACTCAAATGGCTTACATACATTAATCATTCAAATTTCTAACTTTAATATCTATAGATCCAGATACACACCATTAATTTCAACTATTTCTACTTAAACCTTGCAATCTCTTTAGTCAATGTTTCCATAGTTCACAGATGCCTTCTGCGGTATAAAAATAATAGACTCTCATACTTTCCAGACTTCTCCTCTACTTAAATACTTATAAATAATCAGAATTAGAAAGGTGTGAAGGTCATATTTATTTTATATTTTAAGTGTTTTAATTGTAATTGTTTTAACGGTTTTATAGTTTTATTGTCGTAAGCCTCCCAGAGTCACCTGCTGAGATGGGCAGCTACAGAAATCAAATAAATAAATAAAAAAATACTTTTAAAAGACAACATAAAAACATAATCAGTCTTTTAAAAAGTGGAGAAGAAAGCAAAAAAAGAAAGGAGGAAAACAAAGGAACAGAGAAGGAGTGGGCAAGTTGTGGTCCTGGAACATATAAGCCCACTCCCAAGCCCTCAGATGTTCCTCTTCATTTGACACCAAAACCTGGATTAAATTATTTAATATTAAGGCAGAAATTTAATGCTTAGGGACTGAAACATTATTTATTTTTTCCTTATTGCCACTTTCACTTTTTCTGCCTGAATCCTCCTTTTGAGTGCAGACTAATATGGCAGACAAAACGGACAGAGCATAAAAGTTTTCCTATCCATATGATATGTAGTAGAGCATGTCCTTACTAATGCTGTTCTAATTTTTTCTGGTTATTCTACTAACCAGTTTGCTGAAATTTTAAAAAGCCCTATGTTCAGTCAATATGCATCCATATCATGGACTAGATGCAGTTGTATCAGTAATGGGAAGTCAAAAACATGACAAACTTAAGGAGTTGGAAGAAGAAGAGAAAAGATAGTATAAAAGATGAAAACTTATGACTGTGGAAAACATTACCAGATATACAAGATTCCACTATCATTTTCCAATCTAATAATCACTGAGAGTTCATACCCTGGTTCTCAACTCTTACAGGGGTAACCTAATTGAGCACAGAGCCATTTGTCTAAATAAAGATGACACTAGAGACCAGTCTCCCATCCTGGATCTCACAAAGCACTACAAGAGATAAAATCCTGCATAAACTAGTTACAGTAGAGTCATTAAGAGAGAGTGTTATTAAGGTTGGGTCCATAATTCAGTGGAATTATAAGCGTTGAGTCCATAATCCAGCATCTGCAGCAAGATTCAAAGATTAGGCAGCAAAGCATTGTTACAGTACTGGGAGAGGTTAAGTTAGCTGCAGAGTCAGAGTGATGGCTTGTATTCATGGCACAAAGTAGTCCAGGTTAAACTGCAACATTTTTCCAATGCCTGGTCAAATCAGATTACAAATTTCAGTTTCATTGGGAATAATAAGTCTACTTAACTCCCACACGCTGACACTGCTTTGAACATGTCCAAAAACCAGGTTGCCTTCATGCCATTTCTTGGGTTGCGGCAGTTAAGACTAAGAATATTTCCTTCTGCCATTTCCATCCCCAGCCCTCCACAAACAAGGGAAGGAAATGTTTGCACTACTTCTGTTGATGTCACTGCATAACTGAATGGCCCTCCAGAAGATGGGGGACTGAACTGCAGCCCCGATTCCTAGAAGTTGCCCATCCCCACGCTAAACCCTGAGAGTTAGGTCCTAGCTCCTCAGCATCAGGGTCACCAGATGGATTATCCAGCTGTTGTTCTTCCATGCCTTCAGATGAGGATGAATTTGAGAGGGCCATGATACTTGGTGTTCTGCTTCACAACATACAAGCTTTCCATTAAAAAAGAATAAAAAGTTGCCAAGTCGTTAAATAGCTTATGCTTAGATGCTTATGCTTAGCTGCTTTCTCCACTTCCTTAAATATTCATCCATTACATCCTGTTTAGTACATCATTGTACATAGTACAATCATTAGAAATGACATGCAACCTGTAAGGGACTGGAAGAATAACCTTAAGGAACAGGAGGAAGAGCCACAGCCAAGACAATGGTCAGATAAGAGAAATCTAAGTCCAAAGCAGGATGTAATTTGAGAAAGTGTCTCAGACTTGATCTTCCCTAGTTCCCTTTAGGATAAAGGCAGGGAAGGGGGAACCACATTCAGGTTTGCAAGATTCTGTTACTGTAACCCTATAATAAAAGTAATTTTAGTGTTCATAATTTTGGTGTCCAAATCTGGTCTACCTTGAAGGCTGACACAATCAAATAAGTTATGGTTTGAATTTACCCTCAAACTAGGATTAAAAGTACTGTATATGCCATTATGTGTGAGGGTGGATTAATTAGAAAAAAATAGTAACACATTTTTTAGTTATACAGAGATAGTAACTAACAGAATTGATTCTGTACCAGGACAAGGTATAAGAAAGTATGCAAGTAAGAAGCTTTTCCGTATTACTTCAGTGACACCTACTCTAGACACTAGGGTAATCACTAGATAGCATCAAAGAAATAGAGGAAATTCTGACTCTTTGCAGCCATCTAGTGATTATCCATATTTTGCAGCTCAGATCTGGTAGCCATATACTGGGTGGCATTAAGCAGCCATCCTGTTACTCCTCAGTCCCTCCCATCAATGTTATATTGGGGCACTGAAGACCTTTAGTGAAAGTTCTAAGCATACAGAACAGCTGCCTCCACATAAGTTTACAGTAGCCCGTTGATACAAGATAGGGTCCACTTAAATCCTGGTTCAGAAACCTCTGGGAATGATAGGGATATTAAGAATGCATCAAAGCATAAGGTTTTTCTTTTCCACATATTTTTTTCATGGGAAATAAAAACTCAAAATATATTCTGTGCCTATACATACATACATACATACACACATACAGTATTCCAAAAGAAACCCATGTATTTTCCCAAGCTAACCTTTATATTATGATTAGGGCTATGAGTTCTTAGCTGAAAAGATCCAAATCCAAGGCTAGATGGCAGCAAAGAGTTAGAATTTTCTGTATCTCTTTGTGGCCATCAAGTGGTCATCTGGATTTCTGCAGGCCAGAACATATAGCCCTAAGTTTGTTAGGCTACATTATATACCAAATTAAAAGTGCAAAAGAGTATTATTTGTGAGAATAGGTGCTATAGTCAAATGACTGACACTTAATCACATATATGCTCCAAAATGTACAATTTTTGCTTATCTGCATACTTGCACAGGGACAGTAATGCATCACCCATCAGTAGGGGTTCATCTGATAAGTGATTTTCCCCTTATCTTTGCTGGAAAATTACTGTGGATAAGTTCCAGGTTAGACTGCATCCAGCATACTCCCAGGCAATCCCTATATTCAGATCAGATCAGATCAGAGCAAGCACACACACCACTCAGTGCAGTTAGCAAAAATGGAACTGGATGTTTATTTATTAAATACATGCAAACCTCAAAAACCTTGTTAAATGGAGAAATGGGAGAAAAGGCAGGTAAAAGCAGGTAGAGAGACATGAACAACAGGCAAGAGATAAAAGAACAGAAAGTTTAATAACAATCTATTCTCTGTCTCTCTCTCTCTCTCTCTCACACACACACACACACACACACATAACTTTTCAGAGCCACTGAAAACCATACTGTAGCTAATTAGCATGGACAATCCAAAGGAAATTGTTATTTTATGTACACAGCAATAGCAGAAGAAAGATGGAAGGTAGGATACCGGGTAACCATCCTCTATTCTGCACCATGAAGAAAACTATTTGGTAGATGGGGATGATGTATGAAGCACACTTGTGGGTTGGAAATCTTTCTTTACCAAATATTGGCTAGGAGAACATGGCGGGAGCACATATCTCTATTAAGGAATGCTATTACTCTATGGGTCTCTGGCAGGGAATGGGTTTTATCTCCCCATCAGTGATTTTTTTCTGCAAGGACTTTTTTTAAACCAACCCAAGTCTATGGAGCAAATTTGATCTTGTATGAAAATCAGAACTCTGCCCTGAAGTCAGCTGGGGTACTTCATCACTCTCTTAGCATTTCCAAAAGAACTTAAAAACATCTCTCTAGGACTTTTACAACTGTTGTAATAAGTTACCAGTTTTTTTAGCATAGTTTTAATAACTCTTGTTCAGTTTTGTTATATATTGCTTGGGTGCTATATGTATATCCTATAAATTCCTGCAGATAAATTAAGAACAGATTGAGGAAAGGTTGAGAAAGGTCAGCATATGCAAATCCAGGTCATTGTACTTCCAATGATGAAACTAATTGGTATAATTTAATATTAATCCATTTACTATGGTTCATCTCTTGCTTAGTTTTTAGGATTGTGCTTGATATACTTCAGTGGAGAGGCTAACCAGGAAGTACAGGTGAACAGTTCTCTCATTTCAGCTGCTCTCCAGATACAGAAAAAGACAGAACACAAGAGAGTATATAAATATCTTATAAAGCATGGCAACACTCAATAATTAATTTTTTCCAACAAGTAGTAGTTTTTATTTCAACAAAGTTTGGTAGTAAAAAAAAACCACATCTGCTGTCTCATTACCCTTGACTTGGCCCAAATTTAAAAAAATGAAGTGTAAATATAGAAACCATTTTTTTAAAAATGTTACTTCAAGCAACAACATGGCATGTAATGGAACCAGCCTCTTCTTTTAAATAAGAATTTAGCCCCAGCCATTTCTTGTCATTTCTTCCTTTTCCCTCAGAGACTTTACTGCTGACATTTCATAAGGTTATTCTCTTTTGTCTCTGCACTGAATGGATGCTGCACCCAGGGTGCACAGTCCATGAGTTCACAGTGTATGAGTTCTTTATCTCATACATTTCCTAATCTGAACCCTTCTAGATCTCCTAGACTTCAACTCCCATAATTCCTAGTGAGCACATCAGGTTGGGCAAATGTGAAAGTGGCTTGCCTGAATGAAAATCACATAGGTTTTGAGGAGGGCAAAACAACCCCTTTCCCTGCCTGAACTTTTTCCTCATACTTTTTTTGGTACCATTATTTAGCAACCTTTACAAGACAATGGAAATAAGCAATTTCCAACAAAGTTAAGGTACCTAGCAGGCTTTAAAAAAATAATAAGAGAAGTACTTAATACTCAGTGGTACTCCAAAGGACCAAGGAGGTTCATTAAAAGAGCAGAGTTTGTGTTTTAAGTATTACCTATTCCACATTTTAGGATCTGGAATATGGAATAGCCCTGATTCATCATGTCTAGATGAAAAGATCAGAACAAATTATAATAAATAATTCTTGTTGTACATATAGAAACCAACCCCAAGAAATACAGTTGTTAGGGACAATATTTCTAACATTCTCACACTTTAAAAGGCTAGTATATTGAATGATTGATTATGTGCCATCAAGTCGTTGCCTCTTAGTGACCACATAGGTTTTCTTCATGATGATCTGTCCCTAACCTGGTCTTTCAGGTCTTCCAATGGTGCACTCATCGCTGCTGTAACTGAGTCCATCCACCCTGCTGCTGGTCATCGTTGTCCTCTTCTTTTCCTTCCTTCTACCGTTCCCAGCATTAGAGCCTTCTCCAGAGAGCTAAGTTTTCACATAATGTGTCCAAAGCAGATTGATTTGATCCAAAGCAGTGAGAACTCTGGCTTGGTTTGTTCAATGATCCATTTGTTTGTTTTCTTGACTATCCAGTATTCCCAGGAGTCATCTCCAACACAGAAGTTCAAAACTATCAATATTCTTGCTACCTTGCTTCTTCAAAGTCCAACTTTTGCTTCCATAGAGTGTCACAGGGAATACTATTGCTTGAATGATTCTGATTGTTGTAGTTATAGACACATCATAACATTTGAATGTCTTTTCCAAGGTCTTCATGGCTACTCTACCAAGCGCAAGTCTGTGGTGTATTTCTTGACTGCTTGTTCCATTACTTGTTGATGGCTGAGCCTAAAAGACAGAAGCTTTCCATCACTTTGGTATCTTCACTGTAAATTCTAAGGCTAGTTGTTTTACCTATTTTCATTAGTTTGGTCTTCTTTATATTTTATTCCCATTTTTTTCACTGTGCTTCTTGACTTTTATTACTAGACCTTACAGATCCTTTGCATTTTTGGCTATCAGGGTAATGCCATCAACATAACACAGATTATTGATGTCTCTTCCTCCAGTTTTAAAACCATGCTCATCTTCTTCCAATCCAGCTTCCCTTAATATTTTTCTTCTTTTCTTCTTAAGTGCTACCCTCAGTTCTACAAAAAGTTGAGGATGACTGAAAGCCAGAGACTTTGGGGAGAATGACTGCTGCTTTGCTGATCAAGCAAAATACTCTACTGCTGATGCACTGACTATAGCCAACAAATCAGAAAATTATCTAGCAGCTGAATCTAACTTCATATATACTTTATATAGTAGCATAACTGGTTAAAAACTAGCTAGTGCCATTATTATCACTACATTAAAAAATATAATGGAGGGTATTTTTTAAAAAGTTTATTTTAATTTATTCAGGGGTCTCAACATAGGGTTAACTTACTAGATGCTTTAGGGGACACTGTGGTGTTATTCAAAAAACTAGACACCTATCATAGAACTGGTTTCTCTAATTTAAATAAAAGATTTAAGGGGGAATATTTATTGTACCAATTCTCCTCTTACTTGAGATATCAGGCCTCTTTTTCCACCTCACCAAGACTTAGGTGGAGGCCCCTTCAAACCCCTGACCTTGAAGTCTCATCCTTCAAAGTCAATGATCTGATGCAAGGAAAAGACACTGAGTGAGAAGAGATTCTTCTCCATATGGAGGCAGGTACAGAATGAATTGGTCCAAAATAATATCTGGATCTTTCAATATAGGTGGGATTCTGGGAAGGATCTGAAGGAGAAGGAAATGTCAATATATGCCCTCCTCCCAAAAGGTGCCCTTGGAGGCCATTTGCTCATTTAAACCATTAGACAAAACATTAATTTGAGCCTCTTCATAGCAAGTTTTCTTTTAAAGAATTCATCTTGGAGAACACAGGAACAAAATGCTCATTGATTTGTATTTAACATCAGTTTTGTCAGCAGTAATTTTAGATTTATATACAGAATGCTGAGCTAAACTAAAAAGCACTACTTTGGACTGCATCCCAGGATTAATTAGAATACATAATATCAGAGAAAAGAGCTATTCCTAAGAAAAAGATGTTTCAAATCATAGGTTAACCAAATAGCCTTAGTCATTCATCCCTGGCTTCTACTACAAAGCTCCAGCTTAATTTCCTCTCCCCACAGCTACTTAACAATTAATAGCCCAAAGTCATAAAATCAGCCGTATAAAACTTGAGATCTGTGTCCAGGAAACTGCAATCTTAAACCCTTATCAAAAAATATCAGCAGTGTTTGAACACAGGATAACTCTCTGAAAGACTTGCTACTATTACATTAGGCAGGTTGGAAAATCCAAGTCATGCTCACAGTGTGCAGTACAGTCTAGACTTACCCAAGTCATTGTGGCCAACTTCCAAACGGGACCAGATGAATATGAAAAGATGTTGTGTTGTGGGTTCCTCGTATCCTGTTCATATATTTCTGAGAATTTTCCTTCTGGCAAAAATCGAACTAATTTGAAATTAGTTGATTTTTGAAGTGCTTTTGATTTATTTACTTTTTAGTATAAATCAACATAAAGTGCAGAACACAACTTATAGATGAGATTTCTTATGCCTATGGTCATACTATTTCCTAATGAGTAATGATTTCCACATATTTGCATAGTTGTGCCTCATTCCAAGGTGTGTCTAATTTTCCTGTCTCAAATTCCACCCGCAGTGCCTTTGAAGACTTTTTGGAAATGACCAGAGAGATGTCTTCTTCCATCATGACATTTTCCCTACCCTGCACAGAGAAGATTCTCAACTTTGATTTCATTCTTCTAACAGCTAAAGACATGATCATCCACTCATGCTGTTTATTATGAAACAGCTGAATTGACTGCATGATGATATAATTTACTTTGCTGCAGCATGCTGAATTTTTTATGCTGTTCTATTTTTTGTGCAATTTAAATTGAAGTTTTATATTTGTCATATCCTGCTCTGATAGCTCCATTAAACAGCAAACTAAAAATATTTTGAAATAAAAATGGGGCAGGGTAGAATTCAGAACAATGACATATTGAGATTTCAGTGGATGCATAAAAGTAATACTGGCCATGACTCAATATACCACTGAATTTGACCTTTTCCTACTTGGTGTTCTTCAGAGATCTTTAATCAACAATTCTCAGAATTTCCAATCATGCTAGCTGGAAATCCTGAGGGCTACATTGCTTTAAGTAGTATCATCCAATTATCACTTAACTTAAATCCTAGACATTATATTATCTATCAGAAGGATTATAAATACAGTGATACATTTCATTTTTATTACAAAGCTCCTTGTGGGGAGATGAAAAAGCTTCCAAGGCTGTTGGAAGGAAGGAAGGAAGGAAGGAAGGAAGGAAGGAAGGAAGGAAGGAAGGAAGGAAGGAAGGAAGGAAGGAAGGAAGGAAGGAAGGGCACTCTCCAGTCATCCTTAACTTCTTAGCAAGAGTACAGAAATGGCTTGCCACTGCCTCATTCTGTGATATCTTTCCCTTTAACTTCCCAATCCAGCCATACTCCTGGGATTCTCTACTTATCTTCCATCCAAGTATAAACACATTCAACTCCTAGCTAGCTTTTCCAGATCAGCCAAGTTCAGCAGGTGCTATCACCTGCTATAGTTTTTAGCTCCCTACCCCTAGAGCTGTAAAATTTCCAGAAATTTTAAGGCCTGCCCGTTTTTTTCCCCCAAACAAATTGGGGCAAAGTAAAAAAGTTGCAATATTTATTTCTATTGCATTCTTTGTTCATATAAGTTTACTTTACTATTTTAGGAACACAAATTCCAATATGTAGAGTTGATTTACTAACAGGTTATGATGGCTGGTATCCTTATTAAATGTCCAAGTATAATGTGTTCCAATAATAGTTATGTTTACCAAAGGAATCAACTTTATAATATTTTAAGATATTGTTTCCCACAGACTGTAAGAGAAGCTCTTAATTTTCCCCTAAATACAGAGTTATATATTCTGGACTTCAAGGGTCAAAATGTTTTAGAATAATTGAGAAAATGGAGTCGGGGGTAGGGAAGAGACCAGCAGGATTTCTTACATATATGTTTTGCCTTTAGTTACAGTGTTTAGTCTTTAAAAAAAAACAAAAAAACTAGTACCTCTATTAACAATTTCTGCCTTTCTGCAGCTAAAATTTCATCTTTATCTCATTGATAGATTTTGGATTCTGAAAATGAGTTTGCTCAGATTAAGATGAGCTTTCCTATACTTACACCTATTAATCCTTTGTGTGCAGGGTATGCAAAGGAAAATTTGAAATATATTTTATTTATTTATTTATTATTCACATATCTATTACTGTCCATCTCCACCCAAGAGGGGGACTCTGGGCGGTTTACAATAAAATTCTCCTTAAAACCTCAACACATAAAGTCACCAGATCAGCATCTAGAATACTAAAATAATAAATATAAAATCCAAGTGGGAAAATTTCCATTCAGTAGGGAGAACTCTACGTCACCAGCCACCCCAAAGAAGAGCTTTTGCCCTTCCCATCCCAGGCAAGGTGGCAGAACCAGGTCTTCAAACCCTTCCGGAAGCTCAGGAGCGAAGGGGCCTGCCTCACTTTGGGGGGCAGAATGTCCAAAGGGCGGGTGCCACTGCAGAGAAGGCTCACCTTCTGGATCCTGCCAAGTGAAACTCCCTTGCCGACGGGATCGGCAGCATGCCCTCCCTGCATGACCAGGTGGGATGGGTTGATGTTATGGGAATGAGATGGTCCCTCAGGTAGCCTGGCCCCATGCCATGTAGGGCTTTAAAGGTCATAACCAACACCTTGAATTGGACCCAGAAGCAAACTGGAACCCAGTGCAGCTCACACAGCAAAGATGTTACGTGTGCTGATCTTGGGGCACTCATCATTACTTGCACAGCCACATTCTGGACCAGCTGAAGCTTCAGGATACTCTTCAAAGGTAGCCCCATGTAAAGCACATTGCAATAGTCTATGTGGAAGATGACCAGGGCATGAGTGACTGTTCGGAGGGCATCTCAATCCAGGAAAGGGCGTAACTGGCGCACAACATGAAGCTGTGCAAAGGCCCTCCTGGCAACGTCTGCCACCTGCTCTTCAAGCAGGAGTCATGAGTCCAGGAGGACCCCCAAGTTACGCACCGGTTCTGAATGGGGTAGTGCCACCCCATCCAGAACTAAAGATGACAACTTCCCAGATACCGAGGAGCTGTCAATCCACAGCCACTCCATCTTACCAGGGTTCAGCTAACCCCATCCAGACCCCCACAGCCCCAGGCACTGAGAGAGGGCAGCCACTGCATCACTTACTTCACACGGGATGGAGATATATATCTGGGTATCATCAGCCTACTGATGGTACCTCATCCCGTGGTGATGGAGATCTCACCCAACGGTTTCATGTAGATGTTAAAAAGGAGAGGAGAGAGAACTGAACCCTGCGGCACCCCACACAGTAGGGGTCAAGGGTCGGATCTCTCATCTCCTATCACCACCGATTGGGACCAGCCCTGGAGGAAGGAGGTAAACCAGCACAAAACCACGCCGCCCACCCCCAACTGCCTGAGCTGTCCCAGAAGGATACCATGGTTGATGGTATCGAAAGCCGCTAAGAGGTCCAAAAGAGCCAGGATGGATGCACTCCCTCCATCCTGCTCCTGCCAGAGATCATCCATAAGCACAACCAATGCAGTCTCTGTCCCATATCCTGGCCTGAAACCTGACTGAAAGGGGTATAGATAATCCGTTTCATCCAGAATCCTCTGAAGCTGTAATGCCACCACCTTCTCAACCACCTTCCCCAAAAAGGGGAGGTGGGAGACTGGATGAAAATTGTCTAAAACAGTAGGGTCCAGTAATGGCTTTTTGAGGAGGGGGTGCACCAGTGCCTCTTTAAAGGCAACCGGAACCACTCCCTCCCTCAAAGATGCATTAACCAACCACATGTCACCTCCTGGGCTGCCTTCACAAGCCAGGAGGGGCATGGTCTAGGTGACACATGGTAGCATTTGCAGTCTG
Organism: Candoia aspera; assembly: GCF_035149785.1. Classification (NCBI taxonomy): domain Eukaryota; kingdom Metazoa; phylum Chordata; class Lepidosauria; order Squamata; family Candoiidae; genus Candoia; species Candoia aspera. The sequence continues at coordinate 277,205,833 of NC_086153.1, read as the reverse complement.
GAGGATTCTGCCCACTTCCTCAGGCCCAACAGGATCAAACTGTTCCCAGATAACAGGGTATGTTCCCTCGGCATCTCCTCAGACTCTGCCCCACACTTAAGAGTCCAACTTGGAACGACTCTGAGTGATTTTATCCTGCAGATGCTCAGCAAACTCCTCCACATGGCCCTGTACGTGGGAGATGGAGCTCCCCTTACCTAGAAAAGATCAAGTAGGTTTAAACAGGGCCGTTGGGCAGCATTCTGCGGACTCAATAAGAGTGGAGAAATATTGACGTTTCGCCACTCTTACCACCACAAGGTAGGCTTAATGGAAGCTCTAGACTGTGTTCGGTCAGATTCGGTGTTTGCTTTCCTCCAGCAGCACTCTAGACATCTCTTAGCCCTCTTCAAAACCCGCAACTCCTCCGTGAACCATGAGCACCCTGTGTTATTCATTATTCTAAAAGAAAATATTTTTAAAATTTGTATCCTTTCCCCCTTTTTCTATTTTCCCAATTTTTAAAAAACAAACAAAAATAGCTTTAGGGGGAAAAGCAAGTTTTTTTTTAGTCTCCCCAAGTACCTATTCTAATTCCCCTTCAACTGTCTATTTCCAACAATAATTGTCATGTAGCACATACCAATACACACATAATTATTTCCTTAATACAGTCCTATGCTCCCTACTCAATTATACCTTGACGTGATTTACAATAAAAATAGTTAAAATAACAAAATTAAAATTAAAACAATAGAAATCATATTTGTTAAAAATACGGGAGGAAGGAGGGAGAAAAATGAAACAGAACCATTCATCTGGTTTTATCCAGGGAAAACATGGGGGAGATTTCAAGAGGAACCCAAAGATGTAATTGTAGGCACCTCATGAATTTTAGGGACGGTGTGCTTTACTATCTGGTTTTCTGCACCTTCAACAGAGACTATTCCTTTTCTATGGAACTCAGTGAGATTTACTTCTAGGTGGATGCTCTGATCTTCACTTTGGGTCCATAGTAACATCCTGTTCTTTTTCAACATTTCAGGCAAGAAGTTGAATACAAAAACTAGTTATTCCGGTATCTCTACTTACAGCCTTTATAATAATGCCATTTCCATTATTTCTGTTTGTCAGTGTTCATTTCAAATCATATGGACAAATTCATAGATTCTTAAAGGAGTATTGGTTGCCTGCCTTACACAGTATTCAGTGAATGCTGGGGGGGGGCAGGGGGGAGGATTTAAAATGGAATAAGTAATAGGAAAAAAAAACATATTCTGTGCCTCCTTCATTTTCCACTTAGGAAACAATCTTAAACACTCCCGCTTGAAATCCCTTGGGGACACTCATCAACCTAACGCATATCAATTTAAGCTTGTTTTCCAGGTCACTTGGCTTTTTCCCAGCATCTCTGTTTTTAGAACTCCCAGAAAAGGAACAGCAATATCCACCCAAGACAACTCAGTGTTCCTGGAGCTAAGATTGTATTCTAACACATTAAAAGAAGAAATTCTGACCCAGCTGATATCTAGGATTAATTTCCTCTAGAATTATGACTATGTCAAGGCCAAGTTGTTGCACCCTGCGGTGTAACTGACTGATTCATTATCCTTTTATTTCTAAGATCTCCTTGTGGTGATCCCAACGTTTTCTATTCTCATTTTTGCAGTCTACTGTACCTAGACCAGTGTTTCTCACCCCTGGCAACTTTAAGCTATGCAGACGTCAACTCCCAGAATTCCCCAGCCAGCATTGCTAGATAATCTTTTTTTCTATGTGGTGCTCACAGGCTAGCCAATAAGGCCTGGGAAGATGATGTGGGTACTACAGAGGAGATCCTTTCAGTTGTAGCATACACCTTTGCAATTCCCCAAACAGGAAGGTATCTCCACTGGTGGATTTTAAATGAACTTTGAGGATGTTTTTATTCCAATCAGTGTTTTGGTGGACCTATTATGCTTAGACATTTTTAACTGACTTTGAAGGATGTCGTATTTATTGTGCATATGTATGTTTCTAACAGTCTTATGACTGTGATGTACTAATATTAATGAAATAAAGACATGGATATTAATACAGAGTCTTTTGAAGTTGTTAAGCGCAAACACTGTATTGGCTGGAGAAGTTAAAGAACTATATGTTCACTTTCAGTCCAAGGAATATAGAAACTTACGTATCCAAATGAAATGTATGGTTTTACCAGATTGCATCACTGGTGAGAAAGAAAGATGAGGAACTAAGATATGGTAATTCTATAGTTTTAAACAGTTGCCCAGTTGCATGGCAGACTAATCAACATTACAGCAAAGCCATCTTGTGTAAGGTTAAAACAGGAGAAGCGATAAGCAGAGTGAATATCAAACTTAGCTGCTGGATGTATTTGACAGCAAGGCTTGTACATATCAGATATGAATCAGTATGGCTTTTCATGTTGCCTCTTTCTGCCTGGGGATGTGGGGATAAAATAAAAATCATCACCTTGGTTGATTATTATTGAGCCTAGAGTATTTCCTTCTCCCAATTGTTTGAATGTAACTCTGATTCCAACGTGAATGCTGAACTATATAGAAAACTCAAGTGTTTTATACTTTTGAGTGTGCAAGACTAGGGCAAATCTCACTTGCTCTGAAATAGCCTTATCCATCTAAAACAGCAATTGTGGTTTTCATGGAGTAAAACTGTTTGAGCTTAGCATGTTTCCTTAGACTTCTGCCCTTGTTAAACCAATTCCAATACAGCAATACTATTAAGTCTGATAGTTCTAATCCTTAATTTTTATATGCATTTTGATTTCCCATTCATGTGTATTTTGTGTCTTCTCTGCTGTGAATTACTCTTCAAGTGCCTATTCCCTGAACCTCACTGTTCCTCTTCTCTGCATTGTTTAATCCTGGTCATTGCAAGATGTTCTTCCTTGCCCACCCACCACCCACTCAGACCCTTCATTCCTCATACATTCCTATGGGGTCTGTGCATCTGTATGTGGAAAAAGATAAATTTCAGAGTAGGCTATGTTCATGTTGGGCTGGAGTCAGAAGTTACAAACCATGGAGAATTACAGAAGCCAATTTCAGGAAAAGGGAAATCAACCATTGGATTTTCTGTAATCATGGAAGTAGCTACTGAAATTCTTCATGTGCCTTCTACTTCAGAAGTTACAGTGTTCCCAGTGATTGGCTCACCACATAGATTAGCAAAATACTGTAATATTTCAGATGGTACTGTCTTTCTGAAGTTATAGCAGAACACATCACTCTTAAAGGTATTTTCTGAGCTTAAGGCTCTGGAAATACTTCTCTTTGACTTGACACTGCATGTAAACAAGCATCTCCACAAAGCAGAACACTGGTGGGATTCATAATTAACTGCACAGAAAAGGAGGCATCAAGTTACCACTGACTCTCTTGGCAGGCACTGATCTCACCAGTTTGATCTCTCTTGGAACAAAGATGGATGGGTAACTGACAGTTGCAGCAAGTGATGGGCAAATCTGTCCATTTCAGTTTATTTATTCTTCTTTTATTTTTTGAAATCTTAAAACTTGAGTTTCCCATTTCTCATTGTTTTCATTTACAAGTTCAGCTCATTCCATTTCAATACTAGTTTGAGATTTAAAAAAAAAAACACTCAAATTTGTATTATTTTTGTGCACACTTTCCAAACTTAGTTTATTTGTTTAACATTTTACCTAATGCACACAATTTCTGCAAGTCATTTCATCTCACATATATCGTTTACATATTATTTTTATGAAAAGACGCTTTTCTGGGAAGGCTTGTGCATTTCAAAATTTGTAAGTGTAATTTTTGAAATCTACCCGAGCTTCAGTTAATGTATAGAGTAAGGAAGAGGACCTTGACAGAAATATGCAGGAACCATTACCTAGGCAAAAGGAGCCAAAACATTTTTTAAGTCCAGAACAATCAAACAACATTCAGGAGTGGCTCTGGCAGACACTCCCTGATTCACTGGAGCATAAGAAAAAAGAGGAGGTACAGCTCAACCAAACTTGCAACAAACTTCTGTTATTATGGCCAATCTCAATAAAAATAGTTTTAGCCTTTCTGTGGAGTTGATTTCCTGGTCTAGTCTGACCTAGTGGGACTGAAAGATAAATGTGATTTGATAATGTTTGCTGGTGCTGTAGTAAGCTCTGGAATATATACAGCAATCCTATTAGAAATTAATAGTCTTAGTAATATTGATGTTGATGATATTTACGTTTATTACCTCACTTTACAGGATTCAGCTTTAAAGGGGCTTTTAAAAATAGGAAATAAGAAAATAAAGCAAAACAATTATATATTGTTGCCTTCAAAATTATCTATACATACTCTAATCATCCTCCAAAGCTACTTTCCCTCAAGCTTTGTTCCAAAAGATTTGTTCCAAAACAGCATATGCCTTGAAAGATAGCACACAACTAGAGCAGAATAAATATCTAAGAGCAACGCATACTTTATTATCTTGAAAGTTTACTAATATATTGTCTGACAACAATTCAAGAGCTTTATGGAATTATAATTCTAGAGGTATATCCACAGCCAAAAATATGAATGTAACCCAAATGATCAGCTTTTGAGATTGCCTGATATTATGTACGTTAAACTTGTATTTATCTTGTATCCTGCCAGTTAAACATCTTGACTGCCTAGATCAGTATTCTTCAATCTGGTCCCTTCCAGATGTACTAGATTTCAACTCAAATCACTGATTAGATCCAGCATGGCATTCCATGTTTGCTGGAATATATACAAAATGGTCTTTCATAGATGGCCAGCACTTCTGAAATGTTTACAGTACAGTATATTATGGCCAGATAACCAAAATGGCTGCCATAAGGAAAATTACTATTCCCAAAATGATTACTATGGGTGTGTAACCAGAAGGTAAACTTGTGCTGTTGTGCCTACACTGCCAGCCTTCAGCAATATTCAGCCACCCCAGATTATCTACAGCTTTTCTTAGGTAGGTGAGAATATAAACAGAGCACAGGATTTCAGCCATTTTTGTTTTCTAAGAGCATCCATGAGGCCTACAGCTGTTCTTATAAGTAAAGATATTAAATGCTGGGGCAGAGTATCTGACAAATAGCAAAATAGCTCTCTGGGAGCCACTTTGGGAATGTAAAGTTTAACACACATGGAGGCCTTGAGAAGTTGGCCTGGAAGTACATCTCTAGAGGGGGAGGGCAAATGTGGGGCAGGTAAAGAAGAAAAAAGAATGGAGAAAGCTGTATTTTAAAAAAATCTCAAACTGTTCCTGATTTTTTTGTTTATTCGTTTAGTCGCTTCCGACTCTTTGTGACTTCATGGACCAGCCCACGCCAGAGCTTCCTGTCGGTCGTCAACACCCCCAGCTCCCCAGGGACGGGTCTGTCACCTCTAGAATGTCATCCATCCACCTTGCTCTTGGTCGGCCCCTCTTCCTTTTGCCCTCCACTCTCCCTAGCATCAGCATCTTCTCCAGGGTGTCCTGTCTTCTCATTATGTGGCCAAAGTACCTCAGTTTTGCCTTTAATATCATTCCCTCAAGTGAGCAGTCTGGCCTTATTTCCTGGAGTATGGACTGGTTTGATCTTCTTGCAGTCCAAGGCACTCTCAGAATTTTCCTCCAACACCACAGTTCAAAAGCATCTATCTTCCTTCTCTCAGCCTTCCTTATGGTCCAGCTCTCACAGCCATATGTTACTACGGGGAACACCATTGCTTTAACTATGCAGACCTTTGTTGTCAGTGTGATGTCTCTGCTCTTAACTATTTTATCAAGATTTGTCATTGCTCTTCTCCCAAGGATTAAGCATCTTCTGATTTCCTGACTGCAGTCAGCATCTGCAGTAATCAAGGCATGTTACAGTAATATATGGAGGTTATGATTAATCCATTTTTCAAGCATGGCAGAACCAATAATTAAATGTAGAATCATGCTGTATTTTAAGTAAATAACATTTGAATTCAATAACTGAAGACTAGTGAAACTCAGCAGTGCTTCCCCAATGTAAATAGGATTGATTACTGATTAGATTCAAGTGCAATTTCCATTTTCAACCATTCAGATGAGCATGCGCTGAAGACACGTAATTTGTTCTATTGGCATTTTTGTTCTTCACCCCCTCCTCCCAAATTCCATTTTTCATAGACGAACAGCACTAACGCAGAGATCAATGCACTTAGAGCCAAATGTAATTTTAAAATTGCAAATGCAACACTTTATTTTGTTTACCTATGTATTTTAAATATCTGTTGAGTTAAACATCAAAGGCACATTTCACCACCATTCCTTTTTTAATTAGGCTTGAATTAAGAATTCTTATGTAGGAATTGTCCTCCCTCCAGTTTTACATGAGGAGCAGTTACTGGAAAAGCTCTGTGTTAAAATTACTTTCATGTCAGTAGTTCGATACTTCAGAGATTTGTTTGTTTGTTTGTTTATTTAAAACATTTATATGGCCACCCATCTTAAACGAAACTCTGGCAGCTCACAAGCCAAGGATAAAAACGATATATACAAACAATAAAACAAAAGCAGTAAAACCAAATACTGAAATACTTGGAGCCACAGCTAAACTTTCCAATGCAATCCACAACACCCACCTCCCATGCTAATCTCACTTTATCCCTGTGCTTGGGGGGAATGCCAGGTCTTAAGTGTTTTTCAGAAGATTAAATGGATAGGGACCTGCTGGACCTCAAGGGGAAGGGTATTCTATAGAGCAGGGACTGCAATGGAAAAGGCACACCTCCTAGGTCCCATAATATGGCAGCATTTAAGAGAAGGGACCTGGCACATGCCTACCCTATCTGATCTGGTGGGAGGCATATGTCATCAGAGAGAGATGGTCCCATAAATAACCCGGTCCCTTGCCATGTAGGGCTTTAAAGGTAATAATCAGCACCTCGAATTGCACCCAGAAGGGAACTGGGAGCCAGTGCAGCTCAGGCAGCAGGGCTATAATGTGGGCGAACCTAGGGGCATCCAATACTGCATGCACCACTGCACTCTAGACCAATTGTAGCTTCCAGGTGGTCTTCAAGGGCAGCTCCATGTAGAGCATGTTGCAGTTATCCAAGTGGGTTTGCAGTAATCCAAGGCATGAGTGACCACAAGCAAAACCTCCCAGTCCAGGAATGGGTGCAATTGGTACACAAGGTAAATCTGTCCAAAGGCCCTCCTAGCCATGGCTGCCACCTGATCCTCAAGCAAGAGCTGTGAGTTTAGGAGGACTCCCAAATTGTGCACCAGCTGTGCCCGTGGGAGTGCCACCCCATCCACAGTCAAAAATGACATCACCTGGGGGGCCAAAAACCCAAAGCCACTGTGTCTTGCCAGGGTTGAATCAAAGCCAGTTCCTCCCCATCCAGACCCTTACAGCCTCCAGGCACTCAGTCAGCACTCAAACAGCATCATCTGCCTGGCTGGGGGTGGGGATGTATAGCTGGGTATCATCAGCATAGTGATGATACTGTGTCCTGTGCCATCAGATGACCTCACCCCACGGTTTCACGTACAGAGGCAAAGACCAGAGCCCTGGGGCACCCTGCATTGCAGTGGCCTAAAGCTTGAGCTTTCCTCCCCTCCCAACACTGACTGAAACCAGCCATAGATGAAGGCAGGGAACCACTGGAAAACACTGCCTCCCACTCCCAACCCCCAAAGCTAGTCCAGAAGGATACCATAGTCAATGTATCAAAAGATGCTGAGAGATCCAGGAGGGCCAGGATGGTTTAGCCCAAATGATGTGTGATATATTGGCATGGGGGGGGGGGTGTTTCTAAATTTAGTTTCTCGGGAAATCTGGGTCCCTACACCAGGACCATTCTATCAGATTATGCCCAGCTGTATTGGTCTTTGCTCAAGGTTGAGCAACAGGGCAGAACTCACCTTATAATATACAGGGTTAAAATAATCAGTTAGGGTTTGACCTTAATTATGAGTAACTTCCAAATACCTCTAATAACAGGGTTGTATGTACCCTAATACCTCATTATACATGGAAGCATCCAAAGAAGAATTTTTATGTGTATTTTTATTCCAGGCACAGTGAGTTATTTCTTGTAGGGATCCAGCACTTTCATAGATTTCTATGCAGCTATTCCAAGCAGGTAGAACATTCTACATCAGGGGGAGTGGTGCAAAGTTTGGGTGTTGGATGAGGCTCTTCTCTTCAGATTTACTGCTGTAAGTTTAACATAGCGAGATCATCCAGGTACTACTTAAAGTTCAGTCCCTTGAATGTTGGCTCAGAATTGGGCTGAATTCAATGGGAACCACTGCTATGGAAGTATGTATAGGACTACAGCCCTATTGTATCACAGTGATAACATATTCACCTGTATTTTGCATTTTGATGATGATTAGCAAAAGACCAATATAGTAAGTCCATTAATTGATTTGAACTTCTTTTTCACCTACAATGATTTTTCACCTCCCTATCACAGCTCCTGCCCTCTGGAACAGCATTCTGCTGGAGATACCTATGGCTACTCTCCAAGGATTCTGGAAGTCCCTTAAACTGGGGTTAGGGTCCCCGTGAAGCCCCTGTTGAGCCTTCTTTGAATTTTGGGGAGTGCTGTTTTAATCTAGGCATTCATGTGGTTTTAGCTGTATTTTTAACTTATGTATTAGACATATTGTAAGCCACCCAGAGGGTTTTTGGAGTTGGGCATCCTTAACAGATCCAATAAATAAATAAACTAGGACATTGTAGCAACAGCTTTAATTAATTATAAAACAAATATGTTTGTCATAACTACCCCACTTGAAAACAAAGCAAGGAACTGTTGTTGCTACAGTATTGCTCTTTTAAAAAAAATGATTCATCCTGGTGGTATACTTTGAAATACATTAACTTTTTGACAAATCCTTTTAGCTGACTAAGTAAAGATTAGTCAATAAACCAAAGCAAAATACTAACTTATATTTTTTCAGAGTTAATGGTACCTTAATCATCTAATTCAGAATTTGGCATGGAAGTTATGAATGATTCTTGAGTTTCTTACCTTTCGGTAAACAATCATATTTGGAGAACTCTCCTCTTGATCAGCAGTTTCCATGTCACTGGATCCCTGGGCCATGATGAACACACCTCTTCTCAACCAGGCTACAAAGGCGAGAACAGGATGTAATAGTAAATTGTAAGAAAACAATCTATAGAATAAGTCTCAAAATCAAATATAGCAGGCTCTTCAAAATAAAATTTACTCAGTGGATTCCTTGGTGCTCTCTGAGCCTGGCTGTCTGCTTGCAGATGTTTCATTACCCAACTAGGTAACATCATCAGTGCAAGTGAGTGTGGGGTTTGCTCCCTGTTTTTATTCAGTAGCTTGCCCTGCCAGTGTTGGTGGGGGTGTGGTTTTCTCCTTGGTAGTGCCTTGATTAGGGCATTGTTTTCTCCTTGATTGTTTGTCTGGTGCTAATCCCTGCTTATCTGGGTGTTGGCTGCTGGAGAGGATGTGTTCTGGTCTTTTTGTTTCCTTCTTAGTTTTGTTTACTGTCTCTTTTGAATGGTGTGTAAATGTGGTTTAATTCTATGTGTCTATTGATGGCTGATTTGTCTGAATGCCAAGCTTCCAGGAATTCCATATCATTTTTGGATTTAGCTTGGTCTCACTTGCCTTAATCTCAAAATAAATGTGCTCTGTCATCTTATTCTATTATATGATGCCTGAAAAGATCTGTTTGTTCTGACTGACAATCCAGTTGTAATCATTTTTTATATGTGTCCCAAGCAACAATAAATTTGTGGGCTCCATTACAGAATAGGTTTTCTTCCTTTGTTTTGTTTTTTAAAAACTCTTGGTCATCTTCTTAGTGACAGGAAAATCAAGTCCACATCTACACTGGGCTCCCTGGGATCTTTAATAACAACTTCGCTATTATGGACAACTTGGTGGAAGAAGCAAAAAGAAAAAAAAGGGGGGGGTGTTCAATGGCAACTTGTATAGATATTCTAGGATACTGTCTTGCTCTGGAGGTGAGCAAACACCCCTAATGGCAGACAAAGCAAGCTGATTTAGTCAACAACAAAGAATATGGAAGCAGTCGAAGCCTCCCCATGTCTTTATGTCCCATGGTCAACCATGAATCAAAGCAACAGAAGAACAGAAAGTACAAGAATGGCACAGAAGTGGCACAGCAGAGGGTCATGATTGCCAACCTCCTGGAAGGAGAAGACACTTAACCTGAACTGAACTATCTTTTACTATTTATTTTATTCTCCAAGATAAAAGCAAAACATAAGCAGAAGCTGACTCTAGAGACGGCTCTCTAGAAAGTGGCTTGGGAAAGAACCCAAGAACTCCTCTTTTCCTTATATGCAGTCTGCCATTTTCCTCTTACCTCAGGAATAGTTAAACATCTTGGCCTGAAGTCTGCAGTTCCCCTCTCTAGTCTGCCAGGAAGCACAGAGGTGGATGGGTGGGTGGTGACATGACATCAACAATGAGGCTATCATGTCACCAGCCCAAATTTTATGATTGATTTTTCTGATTGAGATTAATTTTATACCACAGTTCAGAAAAAGTATCAAGTCCAAGAGGCCACCTAGAGACTGACAAGCAGAATAAAAAAATGACACTCTTCAGAAAATAGACGTTTTTCCAGAAAAAAAGAAGAAAGAAGAGTAGGAGCACTAAGCTATATTAAAGGAATGCAATGAAACAATGAGAAATCAAGAAGAATTTTTCTTCAGAACTGCATCACTAATAGCGTTAAATCCAACCATAAAAGTACTTAAGTATGCCAGGTGATTAGATTCATGTATGACAAATAAAATAAAAAAGTACTAATGGTAGATCAAGAAAGTTAATAATAATTTGCATCTGCCTTCATAATCAACGTGACACCAATCTTTTAAAAGACATCCAGAAAATTAAAACCTGATACCTTTAATGTGCATTCTAGATAATTAGGCAGAAGGTAATATCTCAGATAAAATCACCAAGCACACAGGACAATGTGTTACTGAAGAATGAAGGAATGTAGCTTGTACCATTCCAATCAATAAGAGCTCTATTATCTTAACAGTGAATTCACCTCTTAGCACACTGAAGTCACAATTATTTAATGGTATCATGCAGTCAGGCAATAAAATGGAAAAACAATTTCAGAAGGAGGCATTGTGGAGGTTGCCGTATGCCTTGTACCTAGCCAAATATTATAATGACAGCATAAAATGCTTATATACATTGGTCCCTGCTGAAAAAGGCGGAAAGGTTTTTCTTCCCAAGGAAGAAGATGGTTTTTCTTCCCAAAGGAAGATCTTGCAAAAATGACTGTACTGCCTATGCTCATCTCTCTCTCTCTTTTCTACTTCATCCAGTTTTTCCAGAGAACATTTAGTGTACTGACCCATTTCCATTACACTAGTGCTTAGGCAAAAATAGGTTCTCTTTGAATTATAGAGAGGAAGCACAAAACAAAAATGCCCAAGTAAATATTTAACAACAGATGTTAATTCCCATGCAATATAAAACCAAGAAGTTACTTCTATCCAGAATATCAAAATACAAGACATATTAAACTTTGTCATGACTGCATGCATGCCAACTTAGAGCGGGAGGGGGAGGTAAAAGGCAACATTTACCATTGTTTTTGCTAAAAAGCAGAACCTTAGGAAAAACATCAGACCATAACCAATCATTGTTTCATCATATAGCTAGAAGATGCAAAAAATGAGATCTATTATTTTATGCCTCAAGATAGAGGTGTTTAAATAAACTGGAGTACTTATTTTTGTCATGCAATCTTGTACATGCATAGAGACAGTTCTACTGCATTCAATGAGATTTATTCATAGCTTAGTATATCTAATCAATGAACCCAGTGAGACTTAATTTTGAGTAGACATAGAATTGCACTTGGTTATTTGTAACACCCAGAAAACTGGTGCTGGGCAGAGATTTAGATTCAAAAGGCAAAAAGTGGTTTAGAATGGACATTGGGCATGCATGTGCTATCCGTTGGGAAAACTTTAAAGCAACTCTGTCGTCACCTGGGCTTATGCAAATGATACACAATCCTGCAGAAAATATGTATTTGGTTACCAACAGGCACTATATGCACACCCAGACATGCTCCAAATTTCATGATGTCCTTCAAACCTGGATCTCAGCACAACCCTGTATCACACTTTACTTAAAAACTATCTAAAAACAGGACATAAAAATGAGCTTGGAAATGAAGATATAATCACTTCAAATTCAACTGCCCTAAACTCAGCTACTCATGGCAAATTGCATTAAAAATGGAATTGAATTATGTAGAGAGATGCACATCTGATACAACATAAGTGCACTGCATTTATTATCATATTCATTTTTTCTGATTTATATTTGATTAAGTAAAATCTGCTTCTATCCATGGACATATGGACTAAGGTGAAAAAAACAGCATGGCTTGGAATATAATCTCTATATTCTTGGAATAGAAACACATGCTGAGTTGAAATGAGCGTTGGGCAGTTTGAGAAATATTTTCGCCCCAAACACACTTCCTGTTTGAGCAACAAGTCTGGGAAATTGGGGCTAAAGCTCCATTTCTGTTATTAACATTCTATATGGACCCTCTCTGGGTTGTTGCAAAAATTAGTATGATGAAGATGGTTCAGAACTGTCCCAAAATAAAAGAAGTGTTATAGATAAGCAGCAGCAGAACAGATCAATGATTCTTCCAGCTCAAATTTCTCTACAATTTTGTTCCTTGGAAGCAAACTAGTATTACCTCAACCCATTATAGAACAACACATGGATGAAGGCTGCCTCAGACATTGTCTTCCCCAGCCTACTATTTCTGTATGTTTGGATGACAATTCTCACCATCCCCACCTAACAAGCCTGGAGGATGAGGGAACTGTCCTTGTCCTGTGGAAGAGCATACCTCCTGAGATCCAGGTGACCGCAACCCTGCCAGCTTTGTGTAAGGTGCAGAAGACTTGGTTTTCCTCCCAGGTATGGGCCAGTAAGTTAGGTGAGCTCTAAAAATATGGGCTGCTCCAGGCATGATGTGTTTTAATTTTTGCTGGTGATTTGTTGCTGTGTTAACAGGGTATTACTCACCCCAAGTTGCATGGCCAGTGGATGGCAATACAAATTGAATAAATAAATGAACGAACACATTTGTGCACAACAGATTGGGGAGCACTGCTCTAACCTTTCATGTTTGCAAAGCTCACCTTCACATACAAAGGATCACTATTAAAAGCAATCTTTCATGGGAGAATCTGCTTTACCTGCCATGGTAGGTATTTTCCTGCAGCCAAAAACCAAGAGGAAATTTATTCCTTGGATTAATGCTGTGCTTCGGACACTAAAGAGATACTTCGTTGTCCTAAAGCATATTATCAACAATTCAAGATTTATTTATTTATCAAATTTATCACCGCCCCTCTCCCTCGCAAGGGGGAGTACTGAGATACAATATACAGTATCTCAATGGCCCCATTTGAAACGGCAAAACACACCCTGCTTTAACCCTCATCAGCTCTAAAACTCAACAGCAGTGAAATCCCTTTTATGAAATTAACATATCAATACATCTAACTGAGGATGACTGGATTTATAGTTCAACACAACTCACCTGGAGACCCTAAGTGAGGGAAATTAGAATGCTTCAGAATGATCTCATGGAGGTCTAACTACTGTAAGACTCTAATAGGGAAGCTAATCATTGGGGAATGAGTATTCCAGTTTGAATAACATTTTAAGGCATTTCTGAAGGACAAGAGGGAAATGACAATTATTTTTAAGTGGCCCATTTCAGAAAGAATAGGCTGGTCAGATGGTATAAACTAGGATGTGTAATTGAGTCCAATGGGAATCTATGGGATTGATTTTACCTATTTGTTCTTTCTGCAGCTATTCAGTCTGAAAGCTGGCCCTCAGCCTTCCCATGCTTCATCTCCAGTCAGACCATTGCTCCATCTACTTTAGTACTGACTGAGGGCAACTTGTTGGAGCTTCAATCAGGATCTTTCCCTGCCCTTACCTGGAGATTCTGGATTTTTAAAACATTTATTTAAACAAACTGTGCATCAGCAGAGCACTTAAAAAATTAAAGCCTAATAAAAAGATCACCAAATAAACAAGAAAGCAAAAACCAAGAATGGCACAGGAGTAAATACAATGTAATTTGTAAACTTCATGAGACAGGTGAGTTCAAGCATCCATCTTGAATATCTGTGTCCAAATGGTCATTTGCGTAGATCCCATTAGGAATTTTTTCATTAATATATCTAAGAGCTGGAGACCAAACATGAGTAAAACAATACTTCATGAAAGGATTCTTTGTTGGTGTGCTACATTTTCAGCCAATTTTATTTCCCATACTTTTCAATACCACTTATCCAAACTAATATGTATTTTAATTCTCTGGTGTTCTAATAGAACTTTTTGTAGGCAAAACATGTATTCTACTCATTCAACAGTGAATGGAAGAACTCCTGTGAGATAACCATTAGAATACCTGGGAATTGTTAAATTTAACTGACTATATTTAAATGATGCGAAGTTAGACTTTAGTTCTTAAATAAAACCTCTCTCTTCTTTTTATGCAGCTAAATATAGCTGTCACTATATTGTTCTATCTCTAGCCAATTCTGCATCTAACCTATGGTTTATCTGTCATCTTATTCCTTAATCTTGTATTTATGACATCAAATTCTGTTGCTAGGATGATGCTTATGCAGAGCATTATGACTTTAGGTAACAAGAGAAATGACTAGCTCTTCTGAATTCACTATTACTCATACACTTCAAATTACCTAACCTATCCGTATAGTCAGAGATTGCAGATCGCTGTAATCAAGCCAAGTTGTTTCCCAAAACTAAGCTTGATCATCAGCTACAGAACAAACTCCTAGAATGCTTATTCTTAACTGAGTAAAATAAAATATTCAGTTGGAAAGGAACATACCTAACTTCCAAGCCTGGCTGCAGATTTTATTTGACAAGACAACTTGTCATTTCAAAATAGGACTTGAAGATTGGCTGATGTTGTGGTTCTGACATTTGTAAGAAAACAGGACTGAGAATATTAGCTTTCCTGTACTCTCTCCAGATTTTTGCTATCAGTTTGCAGCCCAATAAAATTGCAGTTGCTTATTTCTTGTGTGAAATCATCTTCCTTTGAGGAATCACTCCTATTTCAGAAAATGAAGTGATACAGATTTATCAGCAGAGATATGCTGTTGGTAAAATGGGATGGCTTTTTCACCTTCACCATTTGAAATGTGAAATCAACCCAATCTTGAATTGATATGTAAAAATTGGGATTTGGTAGGGACAGTGTTTCATGAAATTCAAAATCAAATCCAAATCCATGGAGAACAGGTTTATATTTGGAATATATAATGGAATCTCAAAGTTGAGTTGCAGAATATTTTCAAAAACAGTCAGAAGGATGCTACTTCTTCATGCAGTGCTTCCATTTAATTATTATATTCCTTAGAGATGTGTCAATTAGAGTGCCCATATAATTTTTTTTAATGCCATAATCATAATAAAGTGACATTATGCAAAAAACTTGGTCAACACTCATGACAGAGCAGCATATGCATTAGTGATTTCATTGATCCTTATATATTTTTCTGTGCAAGGAAAGCAAAAGACTCTTGTGAATTTTTTTGCCAGCACACCAAAGTATCTTTAACTAACCTGATGCTATTCACTGTTCTATAATAGGGTGTTGAGCCAGCTTCAATCTGAAAATACTTCCAATCATTTTCATTAATCCTCAACATCTAGTATTAACAGGGAGAGAGAAAAAATATCTCCATCTCCTCTCTTCAGCCTTTCGTACATTTATAAAACTGATATGATCAAAGAGAAAGAGAACATGTTCTTTATGTAATCAAGCCATACCAAATATTTATCCAATGCTATTACACTTGCTATTTTTTGTTGTTGGAAGAGACAGAAACAACAGCATGTTTTTGCTACGCATGTCCAGGTAGAATCTGGAGACTGGAATTCAGTCTCTTTGACAGGAGCTAAAATTATTGATAGAACTCCAGAGGCTGTAGCATTATCAGAGGCAAACAGCCTATAAAAATACAGCTTTCCTCAAGTTGGTGCATTTGTCATATGTATTTTTTAGGCATTACAATGCAAACATCAAAGTCTGAACTTATTTTCCCGAGACATGGTTGAACCAGCATTTAATTATTTTAAAGCAGTTGACCTGATTGTCAGGCCCTTTTCTCTTCCCCCAAATTAGCTTCCAGATGAATCTGCTGAATCTGAACTGAAATGTAACCTGCATTTTCAATGGGTTGACTCCTTGTTTTGAAATGTTACTGAGAATGTGGCTGTCCACATGTCACCAGGCTCTTGCCAACAGTTTCCCAAATACGACCAACCCAGCTATTACAATTCTCCTTTTGCTACCACTAGTCATCCAATATCTGATTCTTTAATACCAGCACTAGATACCAAACCTGAGGAGGCTTGAAGCTAACTAACCTCAAGGTTGGAGTATGGAAAAGTCCTTTGTCAGCTCCAAGCACAGCGACTTGTTTACATTCTCCTGCCTTTTCCCCAAGGAGCTTAAGGCAACATATACTGTTCTGTCCTTTCCTCCTTGTCGTCATTTTATTCTCAGAGAAACCCTGCATGATAGTTTAGTTTATTGATCCAACATCACCCACTGAATAACACAAACCTGGGAATCTCTATTCTTAATCTAGAGGTAAGCAGCCTCATTTGTTTTTATTTTGTTTAAGATTCCTAAAAATGTTATGAGAAATTGATATGCTGCAAAGGAAAGTGACAGCCTTGAACACACCAGCATAGCCTCTTAAGAAATTTTTTTAAAAATGATGAGAAGTTGCAGCCCAGAGCTTTATTCATCAAAGTTCCCACTTGCTCAAAAAAAGAAGAAAAAAGTGGGGGAGGGGTGAATTTCCTGGGGACAAAAGGAGCAAGGGCACTCTCACCAGTTTGCTTTTAATAAAGAAGACTTTTATGACCAGTCCTATCCTTCAGAGCAGCCTCTTTAAGAAAGCCTCCTGTAACAGCCATTTTAACAGACCACCCATCACATGCTCTCTGAAGTTCACCTAGGTTAAAAGCCATCCCCCTCATTCTCTTCTCTGCATTATTTCAAAATTCAACAATACTGGGTCACTTTTTGACCCTGAATGCCTTCGCATGCAAGACTTAAATGATATAGGTGTGCTGTGCAATACCTTGGAAGACAGCCTAAATAGGAAATGAGAAAAGGCTGGTTTGAAAACCTCTAGTCCTCCTCCAAAGAGGTTATTTTCTGAAATAAAGCAAGGTGCACCTGAAATTTTGTTCTTATTTTGGATGGCATTGTTTAAAGGTATCTTTCTGGCAAACTGACAAATATCTAAACCTCGCCCAAGTTTTCCATGAAAAGAAAACACCAGACTGAGAGAGGCTGTAGTTCTATAGTTTCCAGCTGCTCACCAATCCCAGCGCTTCTAGCAGAAACACAAAAGTAAGATATCAGAAGTTATGACGATGTTTTCCATATACTGTTGCAATTTGCACCTCTTAGGAACAGGCAATGTTAAAACATGTGATTTGTTGGTAAAGGTTTCACTCAGGGATAGGCAAGATGTGACCATCCAGATATTACTGAACACTAACTTCTACCAACGACTGACCACTGGTGAGGATGAAGAGAACTGTAGTCCGGTAACATCTACAAGCCACTTTTTGGCCCTCTCAAATCTATAAGAGATGAAGAGAGCTGAAACTGATAGGGCTCAGTTGGGAGAACCCTAAAATGTAACCTGAGAGCCCCTCTTCTCAGTGTTTCTATTCTCCTGCCTCCCTTTATGCTCCAATTCTTATTTATTCTTCCTGGTTTTGCTCATATCTGTCTGAAGTGATAGTGCCCCCATTGCATTCTGGGCATGTAATGGTTAGATGTCAGAGTAAGACTTGGAAGACCCTGATTCAATTTCCCAACTATCCATGGAACTCTACTGACTGATATTGGGCTACCATACTTCAGTTTCTTAACCCAATCTATCTCACAGGATTGCTGTGAAGATATAATTGGAGGGGAAATTCTATATAAATGTCTTTTGCTCCTGGAAGAAAAGCTAGATCTAATAAATCAGACAAATAAGCAATAGCATTGGATTTAAATTCAGAGTTAAATGTTTTTATGTCCGGGTGTTTCTATGGAATAGTATTGGCACCTATATTCTTTGCTGTGTATGTGCATCTTCTGTCAGTGATTTTATACTCAGCCACAGAGTAACAGTGGGCCAAGAGTTATTTTGTTGTATCCTTCAAATTAGAATAATGTGTCATCCTCTCCATCAAGGATGATGCCTTCTGTTGCCCCCAAAACTGTTTGTAAGACAAAAAAGGCAGAGTTGGCAAAATCAGTCTACTCCGCTATAGCAAAACCAAACCTAACCAGAGTCACCCAGCATAAAATTGCTTGCACTTACTGTACATAAAAAGTTTTCCACATCAAAACCGTATTAAATAAATAAATGAAAATAAGCCCCATCCACCCAAGGAGTTCAGCTGGAGGAGATCAGGTTCTAAACCTTTGCTGATTTCTCAGTTACAATCCGTGGAGAGACAGAGACAGTCCTTGGTGGGTTTGTCCATAAGAGACAATGGCAGTCCTTGCAATGCAGAGTCCTGGAAAGGACTCTCAAATTATTCTCTTTCTGGGGAATCCTCCTCTCTGTTAACATTGCTGTTTTCACACTAGAGTGGCACACTCATCATTCTTTCATGTGGAAGAAAAAGCAGGGGGGAAAGTTAAAGAAAAACAAGTTGGTTTGAGTGAAAATATCATTTAACTCAAGATTCTAGCCGAACAAGCTGTATAAATTATTGGGTTTTTTCAGTGTCAGCTCAAAGATTATCCTGAGCTACTGAGTTCAACAGTAAAGGGAGGCAGGTGAATAGAAGCACTGAGAAGAGGGGCTCTCAGGTTACTTTTTAGGGTTCTCCCAACTGAGCCCTATCAGTTTCAGCTCTCTTCATCTCTTATACACTGAAACCATTATTTCCCAGCCTTTGAAATAAGGTCAGCTATTCTGCTCCATCTCACCCATCAATTCCCTGTAAACTAGATTGATCATTTCTCCAGTTCTCAGAATTCTGAGAGGAATTCAACAGGAAGGAGGCTATAACTGATACTAAGTATGTTTGCTTATTTATTTATTCCTTCAACCTATATGGCTGCTCAACTCACAATGACTCTGGGTGGTGCACAAATTAAAATGTGTATCAAAAGAAATAAATCAGCAAAACCTGCCAAACCAGGTCACTAATTCATATACTACTCTTCCTTCTAGAGTGGCCTCACTCAACACTCTGGCTCAGTGCCCAAGGGGGCAGCCAGGTCTTCAGAACCTCACAAAAGGGCAACAGGGTTGGGGCCATCTGAGTCTCAGCGGGTAAGCTAGTCCACAGAGCAGGTGCTGTTATATTTGTAGATTTGGTACATTTGTGGTTATAGATTTCTGTATTTACTTCCATGAAAGTTGTTTCCTGCTGCAGCTTGAGGGGCCCTGCTGTGCCTACTGTATTTTCCACCAATGGGATGGGAAAAAGGCAAGGAAAACACTAAAGCTGCAATCCAAAGAACAGTGACATGGTAAATATATTGGAAAGAGATTCGCCAAACTGGAGGTGGACTACCGCACAAGTATTTGTGGTTCATCAGTAAACCAGCAGCAACCCTTCCCCCTTTTTGCACTTTATTCAGGAAGCAAAAACAACTCTACCAGTCAATCACAGCTAGCGCTTGGCGTCACCTTGGTGGGTTACAAAGGCTTCCTCTGAATAAGTGTGTTTAGGAGGAATCGATGTAGCTATTATCAAGACTAAGCATCATCCCAGAGGTGCTGTAACAAAATTCCAACAAGGAACCTGTCTGAACTGTCTAAAGGAGCAATCAAAACAACTTGCTCTTCCCTTTCCAGTCCTAACCCAACTGTTTTAACACTTATACCTCCCACAGTTCAGAGATGTGAGATAACTGAACCTGCTTTTATGGAGCTGGTAGAAGCTCTCAGGAGCTAATCATACGTAACCACAAGAAAGGACACTTTCTTCACATCTAGTTGTAGATGCACACAAGGAAACAAACCAACCCTGTCTACTTAAGCTTCTTCTCCAACTCCTCATGTGGGGATGAAGACTTCACCCCCAAGCAACAACTTTAATGTTCTTTGTAAGCACATACAGCTAAGTAAGAGGCAACTTAATCCACAGCCCCACAAGCAAATGTGGACCCTATTTGTATGTACACCTTATTCTCCTTTTTGACTCCTTACTGAAAACTCTACACAACCGAATACATTCTTTGCCAAGATGACCTTCTTAGAGGATACTTGGGAAACACGACTACCTTGAAACCTTTCAGCACCTTTTGATTTTAGAGGGACACAGCTCCAAGTGTGCTTCTTATTGCTGGAGTCTAAGTAGGAAAGACAGCTAGCTTATACCCTTTTCCTTCTGTTTCCTGGCCAGCTCAAGCTGCTGGTTGACTGAAATCCCTATGATTTACCCAGTCCTGTTCTCACACTGAGCTGTAGAGGATCCCAACAGGCAACTGAGCCAGGTCCCAATTGCTTTTGGTTTTATCCCCCTCTGGCTGCAAAGCAGTTTGCTGCTAGTTTAAAATCAAGCCGGTTCTTTGACTCTATACAAAAGTGCCCTGATTCCCGCCCTGCCCACAACAATTTCAAAAGCTAGGATTAACAGTTGTGGACTAAGACTGTGATAATGTTCTCCATTCGAACAATCATCGACGGATAGTTCCCCTCCCGTCAACTTTAGCTAATTCAACTCTTCCCGCTCCGTTCATCGACCGCACAACTGGCACGGCAACGAGGGAGGATCACAACACGCCAACCGGGCGGCAACGTTGCTCTCGCCTTTCCCGACTGGTTGCTTAGCGATTGTCCTACGGACCTCGCCACCTCGCCTCGCGGCGCCCCGCTTCCCGGGAGGCACCGAGGGCGGTTCTCCATCAGCCTCGGGCCGGCAGCCTGGCGCGCGCGGGAACAAACTCTCCCCGACGCTTTGCCTGAAGCCCGCGCCTCGCGAGCAGAAAGGGCCGAGCGCGCGAAGCTAGGGCTAGGCAGGCACTTTGCCTCCCCTCCTTAGGAAAACAGGATTCCTATGAATAGCCACCCGCGAGGGCGAACGGGAAGGTGGCGCAGGGGCCCGCGGCGGACCACCCTTCTTCTTCTTCTTCTTTTTTTGACCCCCTTCTTCCCCACCTTTTCCGAAAGGGATTTGCACCCACGGAGACGGTGGAGGGCTTGCGATCGGCTTCAGAAGACAGGCAGAACCGTCTCATCGGATCTCTGGAAAGGGGAAAAGAAAGCGCAAAGGAAGGCGGCGGGGTGGGGGGGGGGGGTGCATACCGTTGCAGGGCAACTGCGATTACCTTAGCAACCAAGGCTTGGCGATCGGTCCCCTTCTGCTTTTAAATTTCTCCTCGGCGGCAGAGCCCAGCCTGGCGCATGGCGAAGCGGGCGGGGAGGGGGGGCGAGCGCGGAGAAAGCGGGTTGAATGAAAGCCTCGCAGCTTCTCCGGGGCTCTGTTTCTCTCCCCCTCCTCCTCAAGATACCTTGGTCTGCTTGGACGCGCCTACCGGCGGACAAACAAGGTAAGTCAGGGATGCGGCGGGGGGCGCCGTCGCCGAAGGTGGAACCTGAAGGATTGGAGAAACCGAGATGAACATGCTCCGGGCTCACTCCCGCCTCGGGCTTCCGCTGCCGACCGCCTCTTCCCATTCATTCCAGCTTCTGCACATACTCCTTGTCTCTTCGGGGAGCCGTGAGAAGCCCCACGGGGCTTCGGGCGGACTGAGGCGGACACCGAAGGCGAAGCGAAGGCTCCAAGTCCGAGGTTTCTCCCTCCCGAGCCAGCTGACTGCAGGAGTAGCAGCAGCTCCCTCTGCAGGCCGCGGGGGGAATTGCGCCGTTCTTTGCTCCCACCTGGAGACGGACGGGCCGAGCGCCTCCGCAGGCGAGCGCCTTGGCCTTATAAGGAGCCGCCTAAGCAGCGGTTCCTCCTTGGTTTATTAGATTTACAGAACTGCCTGTACGGAAGGAGCCGATGGTCTTGTATTCTGCAAATGGACGGGAGGAGAGCTAACCTGTCACCACTGACCGTACCATCCATAGGCCTGACAGCCTGTGTGCTGGGGGTTATGGGAGAGTGGTGTAAGATTCCTGGAGGCCATCAAATTGGGGAAGATGGGAGTCTTTTAACTACCATCAAAGCAAGCAGGGCTTATTTATCAGTGTGGAAATTTCACTATTAAATGTTGACTGAAGTTATACATTGTTCTAAGAGCCATCATGTTTTTTTGTTTAATGTTGGCTTAGCGTGTTGAGTGAACCAGGTCTCATGGTTTATAACCCATGGTCTATGGGTCCACTGATCTAAACCAAGCCAAATGTGGCTTATTCGTGATAAGCAAATCTGTTAAGGGGAAAAGATGGGATTGACTTTGATCAGATTGTGCTAAGAGTCTTGTGGTTGGAAACACTGTGGAGGCTTTCCTTGCTTGAGGGGCACTTACTGTCCTCTATTTGAAAGTATTTGCAGAAGACATAAATCGCCTTGAGGAAGAAGTCCTGCAGGCAGAGCTGCTGACTGCTTCACTGGTATCATGAACAGGCTGAGTTGAAGGGAGCAGGGTGTTGACAGTCTTTGCTTTAGAGAAGCAGATTCAAGGTGATTGAACAGTGAATCAGCATTTTAGGGCAGATCTACCTGAGGAAGGACAAAACTCTTTCAGGCGTCCTTCAAGCCTGGGAATGGAAGAGGGGTGCTTTAGAAGGACATAAAGGTTCTCCTTAAGTTATCAGGCGGCTAAAGAAATTCTTCACAGTCTAAGAGCCAGGAATGAAGTATGATTTCTACACAGGGAGAAAGATAAGTTACAGGATTCAGACCTTGCAGTGGCTTTAAACTCCATTCTGCAACCTGTATTGATATCTGTACTTTCAGATGGGCTGCCCAGAAGTAAATGGACCCAAAATGCTCCATTGCAGTTCTTCATTTGCAAGGACTCTCAAGGGCTGTTGGGCAAAAGAAAGCATTCTTATTATTCTATCCTCACTATTAACAGACTTGAGTAAATTTATTTATTTATTTATTTATTTTATTCATCAAATTTGTCACTGCCCATCTCCTCCCACCAGAGGTATATATGCTTTACATTTGAGTGAGATTCACAGATTTGGAAGAAACCACAGAGATCATCTAGTCCAATCCCCTGCTCAGTGCAGGATCTGCTAAAATATCTTAAGATAGGTGGCTATTCAGCCTCTTTTCAAAGACCTCTAATGGAGAAGAACATACCACTGTATGAGCAATCTATTCCACTGGTTAACAGTGAAAATTACCATTAGTAATCATATCTAAGTTGAAATCTGTACATTCAACCCATTGGTTCTAGTCTTGTCCTCCTCAATGACAGAGAACCACTTTACTCCCACTTATCTGTGATACTGCCTTAGATATCTGAAGACTGATGTTGTAACTTCCTCAGTCTTCTCTTCTGTAATCTGAACATACCTAGTTTCTGTAACTGTTCCTTATAGGACTATAGGTTTCCAGTCCCCTCACCATCCTGGTAATCCTCCTCTGAACATGATCCAGTTTCTTGATGTCTTGTGTTGACCAGAACTGGAAACAATATTGAAGAGAAACTGACCAAGGCAGATTAAAATGAGGTGGTTACTTCCCACAGTCTGGCCTCCGCGTCATGTTAAAAATCCCTTTTATCTTTTCAGCTGCCACCGCAAGCTGTTAACTGATGTTCAACTTGTGATCTACTAGAACAAGTTTTCAGACTTTTTCAGGCTGCAGAACCTGTTAGTTAAAAAAAAAATTCTAGAACCCTTCAAGAGGCAAAGCTGTAGTAATAGAAAATCAGCTGTGCTCGAGTGGTGGGTTTTTTTTTCCCTTAATCTCTCAGGAAACCCCATCAAGTTCTTGCAAAACCCTAGGATTCCATGAAACAGTTTCCTGCACCTGAACACCCAGGATGGCATCTTCTAAATGCCAACAGGTTTGCTGCTGACCTAACCTTGGGTGGAGTGCTGTTCCAAAGGGAGGGGCAGCAATGGAAATGGCTCACCTTCATGATCCTGATAGCAACATTCCTTCAGAGATGGGGCTCAAGGGAGCCCTTTCTAATAGATTTTATTGGATGGACAGAGATAACTGGGAACAGTTAAGCAGTTCTGAACATATCCAGGTCCTAAACTATATGAGACTTTAATTTCACCCAGAAGCCAACTGGCAACCAGCACGGCTCTTGTGGTAGTGGTGTTATCTGGGTAAAATAGAATAGCCCATAACTACAGTACTTGAGTCACTGTATTTTGAACCAGCTACAGTTTCCAGGACTTCTTTAAAGGCAGCCCCATGTAGAGCTCATTGCATTTGTCCAATCGAGAGGTGACCATGGCATGAATAAGTGATAAGGGGCCTCCTGATCCAAGAATGTGCTAACTGGCATACAAGATGGAGTTGTGCAAACGCCCTCCTGAAGGAGGAGGTGCCACTGCTTTTCGAGCAGAAGCTGTAAGTCCAAGAAGACTTCCATGTTAAAAAACTGTTCAGAGTGTGGAAGCATAACCCCATCCAGGGTGGAAGATGGAATCACTATTTTCAGCTGGTTTATTAAAACAGTTTTTGATTATCCCATAGCATCAGTTTAGCATGAGAAAAAGGATGAAAATGCTATTTTCCAGAAATAGCATACTGTTATTTTCAAATTGCATAATGGTGACAGGAGATGTGTCTAATCTATTACATTTTGAACCCAAAACACTTTAATTATTTCAAAAGGGCCCTGACCACTTCCTCAAGACCAATGGGTTCAAACTCAGCCCAGATAGCCTTTCAAGATGAAGGCATCATCGCTAATGAACCTGAGCACCTTTATCCTCAAGATAAACTGCCAGTCCTTTACATCATCTCATGAAATATGCTTCCAACCTATGCTTTCCCAACAGGATCAAATTACTCTTAAAAAGGGCACTGGATGGCAATCTGAGTATATATTTTTTACTTTAGATCAATTATTTATTTATTTAGAAATTTTATATGGCCGCCCATCTTAAGTACCTAACTCTGGCAGCAAACAGGATAGTATAAAATCCATAATCCATTAAAATAATACATTACAGGAAAGAAAAAAAGTAAGCAATTATTAGATGGTAATGATGAATTTTTATCATTTCCCATGTTAAAGGATAAATATCATATGTCTGTTGCCACCCACTGGGAATTTACAACAACTAGTCACATCTAAATCTGGACCAGTGGCATTTTCAGCACCAAAGACACGTAAGTTATTAGAGGTGATCACTGTATCTTATGAGACAAAAAACCCCATAGTCTTTATAAATGTTTGTTATTGCTAAATCAATTTGACACAAAAATTTTAAAAACTAAGGGGAACAAGGATTTGGAGATCCCCATTTTTTCTAAACAATGAGAAATGGTCTTAAACATCTATATCAAACATTTCAGTAGATTGTAGATTACATCTTATTCAACAAAAATATTTTGGACCTTTGGGTGAATCATTATGCTTGATACAATGAGAATAATACTTCATTAAAACATGTTTTTCTGATGTCCTAAAATTGTTCTGTTGCACATATTAATTTCATTTTAAGACAGGGTTTAATATATTTGAACATTCATATTCTTTTGAACTACATACCTATTACATGGAGATTGACTTCTAGGCAACATAAATTCTCCATGCGCTTCTTATCGCTAAGAAATATTGTCCTTCAACATTGTAAAGATATTTATGGACCAGTTACTCAGTGGATCTGATGTTACTTGCTTACAGACATACATTAGGTTGGACTATAACAAGATATGGCCATCCAAAATGTTGTGTAAAGCATTATTGACATATATACATATCATACCTATGGGAAGCCTACTGTATATCTATATTGTTTTGTTTTCTTTTTTCCTTTTCTTTCTCTTTTTTCCTTTTTCTATTCTGTTTAAATAATAAAAGGACACACTCAAACACACAGCCACAGATCTCCCTGAATTGATGAATGAGAAAGGGCCACTTAAATACAATCCTGCCCAAGACCACAATCACCCCTAAGTTCCAGGAAGTGACAAAGAACTGCCAGCTGGGTCTCAGGAAATTCACCAGGTAACCTCTGAAAATCAAGAGGATCCATTAGACTCCTGGAGTGATTCGATCAAATAAATCCATGTCCCCTGCAGTGGCACAGATCTGTTCCATGGGTATGAGAGAGGGACCTGACTATGACAAAGGAAAGATGTTAATGTCCCCCAGCTTCAGGTCAGATTGCATCTACCCCAAGACAAAAATTAGTTCTCATGTGTGGCTGATGGCTAGCCTTATTCTGTATAGTTCCCTACCTGTCCCCTAGTAACATTAAGCTCCCAGGAAAGAGCTTTAGAAATCCATTTATTTAGACATATTTTAATCTGATTTTTAAAAAGCTGTTAATTTATTAAGGCCCTTTGCAATACTGGGAAAGTCACATCACTATCAGATACCACTAGAATAATACAGAAATAAGACTGAACTGCATGAGAGTTTCAAAACAGTAAGGCATGATAAATCTACCCTGTATTAGAGCCCAGCAGAACCGTTACCTACCTCTTTTCTTTCAAGCTGCAGTTGCTTTGCTGCTCAGATTTAATTGTCAAAAAACTTACCTGCCCATCATACAGCAAGATAATGTGTCATATTGGCTCTGGCAGTATTCCAGTTTGATTTATTTTTCTTGAAAAATTAACTGTCACATACAAGATTTTTTAAAAAAAAATGTAAATTGCCTGCAAAAGGAGGTAATACCTGCTTTCAAACAGCCTCTACAGGCCTCAAAACACATTTATCTTGACATGTTTCTGAGCCTTCTAGCCATGCACCCAATCTTATTTCCTGCTTTTTCTGCACATGTTCTGGGGATTTTACAATATTTAGGAGCAGGACTGTAAAGGAGAAAAGGCTATAAAATGCAAAGATTAAAATAAATTCATTGAAAGAAGGGCATGAACTAATCTGTCCTATCATTTACCATTTTATAGAAGTAAAATTGGGGTGGCGGAGAGAGAGGAAGAGGAATTATTCTGAAAATGATTGGTTGATATTATACTGCCATAGTTTTTTTTGCTTTATTTTATGTTGCTTTGTGCAATTTAAACACTATTTGTGAGCTTTATAAATAAACTGTTTCTTTCATCAAATTAAAGATAAACTGTTACATTATTTAAAAAAACACACACAGTAGTACTGCCTCTCTGTCCCACCCACATTACATAATGCCTCGTTAAAGACTCTGCCATAGGAATTAAAGGGAAAAAACTCATGGGAACAAATAAAATATTATGATAGGGTTTTGAGGAAACTTAACACAGGTAGTCTTCGAGTTATGACCAGTGACTGTTCAAAGATATGGCAGTGCTGAATGAATGGTACTTACACTCAGTCCCTAAAGTTACAGCTGTGGCAGCGCCCCTGTGGTCACGTGATCAAAATTTGGGCATTTGGCAGTTCACCTGCACTTACAACTGCAGGGGCACTTCAGCTCCCCCCAACCATCTACCATCCCCCACATCTCTGCCATTTTGGCCACCCTGCACAGCAGCACCCCTCGGCGATGGCCCTGGGGCTAAAGTAGAGACCCGGGGCCTTTGGCAGTCTCAACCAGCCACCCCCACCCCCAGGCCTCTACTTCAGCCCTGGCACTATTGCCACTGAGGAGTGCCGCCTCAAGCCCTGTGCCGTGGCCAGCTACCCCAATGCCACAGAGCAAAGCCCCAGCTGCCCCTGCCACCCTGCACGCCACTCACCCTGCCAGCCCTACTTCCCCCAGCTAACCTTTGCATCTTGCTCCCGCTGCTGACGAGGCACACCTGGCCTGGCCCTACTGGCTGGGCCAGGTCTTCCTGAGGTCTTCCATTCTCCAAATAGCACACGGTCCATTCTCACAATGCTTCGGAAGTCTTCTGAGGCCTTCTAAAACCTCGCAAGAAGGCCGTGCCTGCCATTCTCCAAATTGTGTCGGCCATTCTCACAATGCTTTGGAAGGCAAGCGCAGACTGGCAGGGCCAGCAAGTGCAGAGCAGCAAGGGTGGCAGGGCCAGCAGAGCACAGGGCGGCAAGGCCAGTAGGGCATCAGGGCGAATGGAGCACAGGGTGGCAGGTGCTGGAAGGGACCAAGCTGGGAATGGCTTGGATCGGGGTGGGTCCTTGCCTAATGACTGGTGGGATTCAGTTAACAATGGAAACGGGCAGTGCCGGGATTGCTGTCACTAAGTGATGCAGTCATGTGACATCATGCTTTACAACCGCATTGCTTAGCGACAGAAATTCCAGTCTCAATTACCTTTGTAACTCAAGGACTACCTGTACATGCAGAGCCTTTCATACTTACTGCCTTTGTTCTGCATTTAAATCTTTTTATGGTATTTAATATCCATATCTAAAGTTTGCCTGAACAGGTCTGACTGACAAGGTTGGATGGTGATTTGTAGCTGATCCAAAGTATAGTTGGGGAAATATAGGAAACTTGTGGGAATGTAAGGTAATCTTGCTGTTTATTTGTTTATTTAAAGTTGCTTGCTTGCTTGCTTAAAAATCCCTCACATTTAGTATTCTACCTGCATTCTAAACTTTTGTTTCCTACAACTAAAGCTACATTTCATTGGTCAACGAAAAGATGGTGTTGAAAATGACAGAAATAAGGTTATGGATATATATTTTTAATTCTTTCCAGTACATTTAGAGCATTTAATGATCAGCTACCATATCATCTTTTCTATTTATGTAGAGGATTTTTTAAAGAGCATTTTATATGACATTGTCAATTGCATTTAAATGTTAATCCAGATAACCCTGGACGTGTTATTGTGCTGTATATTCAGAATCTCAAATGCCTCAACCTCTTTGCAGAAGGTCTGCTTATTTTGTAAATATTTAATAGCTCTATTTAGGCAATGATTGATTACTAAGGATGAAAACTTTACAAGCAGAATAAAGATTGAACTTACACTATGCAGAGTCAAATGCCATTCTAAGAAGTACTGACAATATTCTCTACAAGACATTTAAATGTACGGTTATTTTTAACCTCTGATGCCTGCATTTATTTACAGTTAAATTGTGATTAGTGTGAGTTCAAAGAATGCAATATTCGATTTAATGCAAATTGTAAATTGATACCCAGTCATGTTTAATGAGAACCAGAATTCAGTTAATGTGAGGCTAGTGTGCGCGCAGTTGCCACTGGGGTTTTAGACACTGCTAATCTTTGTGTGTGCAAAATGGAGAAAAGGAAGATTCCATCACAGGAAAACAGTAATGTGCAATTGAAGGAGTTCACTGTCAAGGAATTTGAAGATATCTTTTGAGCTGTAGAAATCATGAAGCAAAAAATTATGAATGCTGACCCCAATCTCGATCAAAGCATGCAAATTCACCCAGATGTGGATAAAGTACTCTGCATCTACCAGCATATGCATGAAGATTTAAAGAAAGAGAAAACAGTTTGGTCTATGCTGCTAAAATATTTTGAAAGACAATAAAGATGTTTTTGTCAGTGTAAGATTACCTTTAGGTATCATATTTAGATTTTTTTTTGTTTTTATTTTGCTTTCTGTAACTACTCTGTGACTTTGTTAACAATGAATTTAAATTATAAGTATATTCTTTTTAACCTTTACTGTAATATTTCAATAATATGCATATAAAATTTATGCTTAAAAATTTTCATGGCCTATTTCCATTGAGCTGGAACCAATTTCCATATTTTCCATAGAAATATCACTTCGAATAGTGGAAATTCTAATAATGTGACTATTTTGTGGGATTCATTATCCACACTAATCGAGACCTACCTGTATTTGTTAGATATTATATACCTTGTGTTTTCTTCAGGAGCTGAAGACAGCTTACATGAGCATCTGTCTTCATTGTATCTTCATACAATGGGTAGCTTGAGCTGAAGAAGAATGAGTGGCCCAAAGTCTTCATCTGAACATATATGGATCCAGTTTTATGGATTCTGTCTATGGTGAAGGATTGCCTTTTCCATAGCTTCCTCTTAATCTCTTAGGGAACTGGTTCTGCCTGCTGTCCCTGAAGCTAGCCATGGGAAAGACTATCCTCCAGCTCAGTAGAAAGACTAACACAACTCCAGTTTTCAATTCTGATTAAAAAGTGAGCCAGAGGAATATGACATGATTTTTAAAGATAGACATAGCTAACTAATATTACAACAGCATCTGTAAAGATGTAGAAGATGGAAATGTTGTTGTTTATTCACTTAGTCGCTTCCGACTCTTCATGACTTCATGGACCAGCCCACACCAGAGCTTCCTGTCGGTCGTCAACACCCCCAGCTCCCCCAGGGACGAGTCCGTCAGCTCTAGAATATCATCCATCAACCTTGCCCTTGGTCGGCCCCTCTTCCTTTTGCCCTCCACTCTCCCTAGCATCAGCATCTTCTCCAGGGTGTCCTGTCTTCTCATTATGTGGCCAAAGTATTTCAGTTTGGCCTTTAAGATCGTTCCCTCAAGTGAGCAGTCTGGCTTGATTTCCTGGAGGATGGACTGGTTTGATCTTCTTGCAGTCCAAGGAACTCTCAGAATTTTCCTCCAACACCACAGTTCCAAAGGATCAATCTTCCTTCGCTCAGCCTTCCTTATGGTCTAGCTCTCGCAGCCGTATGTTACTACGGGGAACACCATTGCTTTAACTATGCGGGCCTTTGTTGTCAGTGTGATGTCTCTGCTCTTAACTATTTTATCGAGATTTGTCATTGCTCTTCTCCCAAGGATTAAGCGTCTTCTGATTTCCTGACTGCAGTCAGCATCTGCAGTAATCTTCGCACCTAGAAATACAAAGTCTTTCACTGCTTCTACATTTTCTCCCTCTATTTGCCAGTTATCAATCAAGCTGGTTGCCATAACCTTGGTTGTTTTGAGGTTTAGCTGCAAGCCAGCTTTTGCACTTTCTTCTTTCACCTTCATCATAAGGCTCCTCAGTTCCTCTTCACTTTCAGCCATCGAAGTGGTATCATCTGCATATCTGAGATTGTTAATGTTTCTTCCAGAGATTTTAACTCCAGACTTGGATTCCTCAAGGCCAGCATGTCGCATGATGTGTTCTGCGTACAAGTTGAATAGGTAGGGTGAGAGTATACAGCCCTGCCGTACTCCTTTCCCAATCTTAAACCAGTCTGTTGTTCCGTGGTCTGTTCTTACTGTTGCTACTTGGTCGTTATACAGATTTCTCAGGAGGCATACAAAATGACTTGGTATCCCCATACCACTAAGAACTTGCCACAATTTGTTATGGTCCACACAGTCAAAGGCTTTAGAATAGTCAATAAAACAGAAATAGATGTTTTTCTGAAACTCCCTGGCTTTTTCCATTATCCAGCGGATATTGGCAATTTGGTCTCTAGTTCCTCTGCCTTTCTAAACCCAGCTTGTACATCTGGCAATTCTCACTCCATGAATTGCTGAAGTCTACCTTGCAGGATCTTGAGCATTACCTTACTGGCATGTGAA
Source organism: Candoia aspera (assembly GCF_035149785.1). Classification (NCBI taxonomy): domain Eukaryota; kingdom Metazoa; phylum Chordata; class Lepidosauria; order Squamata; family Candoiidae; genus Candoia; species Candoia aspera. The sequence goes on along the minus strand of NC_086153.1, from coordinate 277,174,295 downwards.
ATGAGTGCCACTGTTCGCTAGTTTGAACATTCTTTAGTGTTTCCCTTTTTTGGTATGGGGATATAAGTTGATTTTTTCCAATCTGATGGCCATTCTTGTGTTTTCCAAATTTGCTGGCATATAGCATGCATTACCTTGACAGCATCATCTTGCAAGATTTTGAACAGTTCAGCTGGGATGCCGTCGTCTCCTGCTGCCTTGTTATTAGCAATGCTTCTTAAGGCCCATTCAACCTCACTCTTCAGGATGTCTGGCTCTAGCTCACTGACCACACTGTCAAAGCTATCCCCGATATTGTTATCCTTCCTATACAGGTCTTCTGTATATTCTTGCCACCTTTTCTTGATCTCTTCTTCTTCTGTTAGGTCCTTGCCATCTTTGTTTTTGATCATACCCATTTTTGCCTGGAATTTACCTCCGATCTTTCTAATTTTCTGGAAGAGGTCTCTTGTCCTTCCTATTCTATTGTCTTCTTCCACTTCCGCACATTGCTTGTTTAAAAATAATTCCTTATCTCTTCTGGCTAACCTCTGGAATTTTGCATTTAATTGGGCATATCTCCCCCTATCACTGTTGCCTTTTGCTTTCCTTCTTTCTTGGGCTACTTCTAGTGTCTCAGCAGACAGCCATTTTGCCTTCTTGGTTTTCTCTTTCTTTGGGATGTATTTTGTTGCCGCCTCCTGAACAATGTTGCGAACTTCTGTCCATAGTTCTTCCGGGACCCTATCTACTAAGTCCAGTCCCTTAAATCTATTCTTCACCTCCACTGCATATTCCTTAGGGATATTAGTGAGCTCATATCTAGCTGATCTGTGGGTCTTCCCTAATCTCTTTAGTCTGATCCTAAATTGTGCAATAAGAAGTTTGTGATCGGAACTACAGTCAGCTCCAGGTCTTGTTTTTACTGACTGTACAGATGTCCGCCACCTTTGGCTGCAAAGGATGTAGTCAATCTGATTTCGGTGTTGTCCATCTGGTGAAGTCCATGTATAAAGCTGTCTCTTAGGTTGTTGGAAGAGAGTGTTTGTTATGCAGAGTGAGTTGTCTTGGCAAAATTCTATCAGCCTATGTCCTGCTTTGTTTTGTTCTCTCAGGCCATGCTTACCTGTAATTCCAGGTGTCATCTGACTGCCCGCCTTAGCATTCCAGTCTCCTGTGATGAAAATAACATCTCTTTTAGGCATGTTGTCCAGTAGGTGCTGCAGATCCTCATAGAACTGCTCTACTTCAGCTTCTTCAGCATCTGTGGTTGGGGCGTATATTTGGATCACTGTGATGTTAGATGGCTTGCCCTGAATTCAAATTGAGATCATTCTATCATTTTTTGGATTGTATCCAAGCACTGCTTTAGCCACTTTACTATTAATTATGAAGTCTACTCCATTTCTTCTGTGGTCCTCTTGTCCACAGGAGTAGATCTGGTGGTCATTTGATGTGAAGTGGCCCATTCCAGTCCATTTCAGTTCACTGACGCCCAAAATGTCTATCTTTAATCTTGATTAAATAACCACATCCAATTTGTCCTGGCTCATAGATCTTACATCCCAGGTTCCAATGGTGTGTTGATCCTTAGAACATCGGATTTGCCATTCACCACCAGCACCGTCGGCCGCTAGCCATCCTTTCGGCTTTGAGCTAGCTGCGTCATCACGTCTGGGGCTAGTTGAACTCATCCTCTGTTCCTTCCCAGTAGCATTTTGACCATCTTCCGACCTGGGGGTTTCATCTTCCGATGGTATACTGACATATCTCTGGTTGTACTGATCCATTTAGTTTTCACGGCAAGAATACTGGGGTGGGTTGCCATTACCTTCCCCAGGGATCGCATTTAGTCTGACCTCTCTGTCATGACTTTCCCGTCTTGGGTGGCCCTTCACGGTTTAGCTCATGGCATCATTGAGGTGCTCAAGCTCCAGCACCACGACAAGGTAATGATCCTTTGCTGAAGAGAAGATGGAAATAGACAGGGAAAAATAAGGAAAGTCTTTCAAAAGATCTCTGAACTCAGGAAGAGGTTCCACCTTAAGGATGCCAATGGACAGATAGTAACCAATTCAAAGGAGATTAAAAAAAATGGAAGGAGTGTACTAAAATGCTATACAGTAGAGAGTCAACATCTAACCTTAGAAGATATTCCCTACTTAGAAGAACCTCTAGTACTAGAAGATGAAGTTAGATTAGCACTCTGGTCATTACCAAGTCAAAAGGCTACAGAAACAGATGAAATACCCACTGAAATATTGCAAGTAACAGAAGAAGAAGAATCAGTAAAGATTCTTATGCCAGAAAATCTGGAGGCTGGCATAGTGGCTAACAGATTGAAAGAGGTCAATCTACATTCCAATACCAAAAAAGGAGACTTAACAGAGTGTGTAAACTATCATACAATATCCTTAATTTCACACACCAGCAAAATAATCCTTAAAATCACCCAATATAGACTAGAGCCCTACATGGAAAAAGAGATGCCAGATGTCCAAGCTGGCTTTAGAAAAGGCTGAGTTACATGAGACATTATTGCTGATGCAAGATGAGCATGGTTTTAAAATTGGAAGAAGAAACATCAATAACCTGTGCTATGTTAATGACACTATCCTGATAGCTGAAAATACAAAGGATCTGCAAGTTCTAGTAATAAAAGTCAAGGAGCACAGTGAAAAAATGGAACTACTGTAAAATTAAATATAAAGAAGACTAAACTAATGACAGCAGGTAGAACAACCAGCCTTACAACTGACAATGAACATACTGAAGTGGTAGATAGCTCCTGTCTTTTAGGCTCAATCATCATCAGTAAAGGAACAAATGGTCAAGAAATATGCTGCAGACTAGCATTTGGTAGAGCAGCTATGAATGCCTTGGAAAAGATATGCAAATGACATGATGTGTGTATATCTAAAAAGGCCAGAATTGTGCAAGCCATAGTATTCCCTGTGACACTCTCTGGAAGTGAAAGTTGGACTTTGAAGAAGCAGTATAGAAAGAGTATTGATGCTTTTGAACTTTGGTACCGGAGAAGACTGCTGAGAATACAATGGACAGCTATTACACACACAAGCTCCCAGGTTCGGCTTGTGGTCAATCACTCACAGACTCACAGCCTGTTGAGGCACGTGGATCTTGTCAGCACCCCTTGCTTTCTACCTGGGTTTTCCAGATAGGTGTGGCTTGAGCAGGCAAGACACACAGCCCTGGTCAACAGCTGGGAAGTAATTAGGGACACACGCAAATAACTTTCAACCAAACACTGAGACACAATAGGTTCTTTGAAATACACAGAGACCTAGTGAATTTAAAGTAACAGCAAAATTTTACTGGCTACAAGGTGCATTGCTCTTTCTCACACGTACACGCGCACGCACGCTCATCCACACTTACCCACATCCAACTGAGATGCCAGGCACTAGCTGGAGGGAGCTGCCAAGTCTGGATCCGAAGAAGACTCAAGGAGTGGGCGGCCTTTGGGACCTCCTTTATCCCCAAAAGTCCTTACTTTGTTGATTCACAAGTTTGGTAGTTGTAGATGGGATTGGGGGGTGGTTCTCCATGTGCTCAGGCCCAACTTCCTTTGTCTGGTTCAGGTGACATTTTTCCTTTGTTTCCTTAATGACTTGCTTCCTTCATATCTACCTCCCTGAAGGGATCTTTTAGACAAGATTATTCCTGGCTTTTGTCCTCTCTGCATAGGTGTCTGCTCCATCTTTAGGTAATGGCAGCTTTAACCTAGTCTCACACAGCCAAGAAAACAAACCAAGGGATCATCAAACAAATCAACCCAGAGTTCTCACTTGAGGCACAAATGACCAGGCTCAAATTATCATACTTTGGACATATAATGAATAGACCTAGCTCTCTGGAGAAGGCAGGGAAGGGTGGAAGGAAAGAGAAGAAAAGCATGTACAGCAGGAAGGTGGATGAACTCAGTAATAGTGGTGATGAGTGCATCATTTTAAGACCTGAAAGACCAAGTTAAGGACAGATTGTCATGGAGAAAATCTATCTATGTGGTCACTAAGAGTCAGCACCGACTTGATGGCACATAATCAAAAGTTAACTAAATGCATCAGGAGTCTTCTTTAGGAATTCAAATTGGCCAATCCATACCATCTAGGTGGATGGAAGATATTCTAGAGGTGATGGACTCATCCCTGGGGGAGCTGGGGGTGTTGACGACCGACAGGAAGCTCTGGTGTGGGCTGGTCCATGAAGTCACGAAGAGTCGGAAGCGACTAAACGAATAAACAACAACAACAAAGCATAAAGCTGAATCAGAGATTGTCATCAGAGCTGTTTGGGCCAACTATGACTTCTTCACAGATAATGAAAATGAGCAGCATCTAGTTGAGTATTGCAGGGAGGGAAAAAAACTTCTTCCTCTATTTGCATAGGCCACTACAGTTGCTATTTATATGACAAAAAAGCAGAAATAGGTTTTGCTCATTATGAGTTCTTTCCAAAGTTCATGGCTGTATCTAATAAAAAACTGCTTATTCCTGGAACCATTTCCAAGGTGCTTCTGGGGAGATGGAATTAGAGTTACAGTACATCAGTTGACATCTATAGGGTTAACTGTCCATTATACGCAATGAGCATGTTCTCTGATCTGAGAATTTACAGATGCCAAAGAGCTGAATAAACACAAGTTTCTTTCTTTCTTTTGAAGGAGATTTACCATCTGGCAAGAAAGTAAAATGTTATAGAAGGTTATGGGCAATGGAAAAACAACCCACATTCAAATGAGTCCCAAATGAAATTCCATGTATGTAGAGGAATGTTTGTTCGGGACTTGAATTAGCTTTCTGCAGAGAAAAATACTATTTTGGGTCTTAGAGGTCATGGGAATGTCCTGATATCTCAGCAGCCCACTCTATCCCATCCTTAGGGAGTACAGTAGTAAAAGGCAAAACAAAGTAGCACTTCAGCACCCAAATGCTCCCTGAGTTTTAAACATTAACCACTAAAAAGGAGTCTTCCCAATTTATACAGGTTAATATGCCAATATTTAGTACAGCTTTCTCCAACCTGGTTCCCTCCAGATGGGTTAGGACTGCAATTCCTGGTGTTTCCAGCCAGAATGGCTGATATCTGAGAGTTGCAGTCACAACTCATCTGGAGGTTGTCAAGTTGGGGAAGGATGATTTTGTAGGTTGGGCAACTCTCAAGTGTCTGTACTGTGCACAATTCTGTGCAATGTGTATGGCAGGGGCTGCTGGAATTTGGCTATTTTCTCTTGATAGGACTATTAACCTAACGTTCTTTGTAGCAATCTTCTGAAATAATTATTTAAAAACAAACCAATGCAGCATCTTAATGAAACTGGTTACATCACTAGCAGGTTGTTCTGTTTACTGCAAATAGTTTCAGGCAATAGAGATGTGTCTACTTTTAACTTCCGTTAAATATAGTATTTACCTTTCTGTTTCTCATTTACTGTGGAGGAAGGAGTAGCCAGTCAAGGCAGTACATTGACTCCTGGTGACCACCTAGACTAATCCCTGCAGTTTCCTTGGCAAGGGTTTTCAGACGTGGTTTGCCATTGCCTCCTTCCTAGGGCTGAGAAAGAGTGACTGGCCCAAGGTCACCCAGCTGGTTTTATGCCTAAACTGGGACTAGGATTCACGGTCTCCCAGTTTTTAGCCTGGTGCCTTAACCACTACACCAAACTGGCTTTCTTGGAAAATAGATAAACTTGTTTAATTTCTTCTTACAACCTTTTGCATTTGTGTTACTGCCAACACTTTGCAATGTGTCATTACTGCTCAGCTAGTACAAAATTTGGGAAAGGCCATGATATGGATATCACTGCTTAGCTTCCTCAATGCCAGATAAATGCAAAATATGGGGTAGTGTATTTTCATCCATATACTCTGAAACTGTACATGCATCATGCATCTGATGGCAGACCATACCTCCTTCTCTGCAAATATTCAAGAAATAGATTTCCTTCAACTGCAAAGTGGACTTTGTTGCATTCAAAATTTCTTAATGTTTTCTGCAGTTCAGAGATGGAATCACCACTGTACAATAAACAGAAAACCTAAAGGTGTCCTTTTGCTTGTGCAGCTAACATCACAATGACAGCCTGTATGTCTCGTTGCCCATCCTTCTTCCTTTGCATCTCTCTTGATGACTTGTATGATTTGAATGGCATCTGGCTATGCTGATTTGGCCCAACCCTTCTGTCTGATTTTGGTTTATCTGCCCTGATGTCATGAACAACAGCCTTATAAATTTTGGTGAAGGGGAATTTGGAGCTTTAAGACCTGTGAGCAAAATTTTGATGGATTCACTCACTACAGCAAGCCATAATGTGGTCTGTTTCATTCTGCTTTAGCATGCTGCATGAAGTAGGCCTTTGTGGTTAATAAAACATGGTTTATATTGTGCAAATCCCATGGATTTTGGTTTATTCATAGACCTATTATAATGTATGAACCCAGTCTTAATGACAATAAGTTCCTTCTCTGTTAATCCAGTCTAATGGGATCTTCTAATGAAAACCGACCCAGAACACTCCCTTTTAGGTATGTAATTCTACTTTTGATCGTAATTGCTCCTCACCCAGATTAGGACCACAACCATGGATGAGCAATTATATGCAGACTGTTTGTGAATTGGTTTTAAAATAATCATTTTATACTAAGATTCTAGTCTGTCAAACAGGGTGGATATCCTTTTAGGTAACTAGATTGAGGAGATCTATTCTCCAGCAATTAACCATTTCTGTAACTAGCTCAAATAAAGTATTTTCCATCCCTGATACTTATCTATATTATAATATCTACTGTAAGCACTATAATTATATTCATGGTCACAGTCCATTCTGTCATTAACAAGCTTTTCTTCCCTTTTCCATACGCCTTTCAGATACACAGAAGTACAATCTCTGTACTTCTCTCATCGAGAACATCTACTCTGCAGAGGCAATCCTGAGCTTTTGCTCTGAACAGGTTTACAACCGAGGGGAAGTTATGAAACATTCCATATCATTTAAACTTGCTTTCGAAGTTAAGCAGAAGGACAGTCTTAGATGGTGCATCATGTCACCCTGAATGTCTAGAACAGAGTTTCTTGACCTTGGCAGCTTGAAGATGTATGGACTTCAACTCCCAGAATTCCCCAGCCAGCCTTGAGAAACTCTGTTCTAGACATTCAGGGTGACATGATGCACCATCTAAGACTGTCCTTCTGCTTAACTTCGAAAGCAAGTTTAAATGATATGGAATGTTTCATAACTTCCCCTCGGTTGTAAACCTGTTCAGAGCAAAAGCTCAGGATTGCCTCTGCAGAGTAGATGTTCTCGATGAGAGAAGTACAGAGATTTATATTTTTGTAATAATTTCTTTATTTATAAATACTGTGCTGATCTTTTCAAAATAATATGTAAACACTGAAAGATTAGTAATGTGGCTGATGTTCACTGAACAGTAAAAATTACAGTTCATCTCCTAATACTCTACTTGACAAGAAGTGTGTTGGGATCTGTTCTTTCAGCCCTGTAGCACAAGCTGCTTTAAAAAGATTTGTTTGGGCAATGAATAACTCCAGCTGGTTAAAATCAATTGATAGAAGTACATATTGTAATGATTGCCTATTCTGACATACTCAGCCTCACAAGCAGGTTCTTAATGAAAACTGATTTATTGAAAGAATAGTGTGCAAATACAAAGAAAGCTGAGAATGAGCAAAAGCGCGCCAAATACAAACTAAAAACCCTTGCTTCAACCCCGGTTCCGCCCCCCCCCCCACTTAGCAACCACCCCCTCCCCGGTGTTAGCAACGGTTGCCCACATCGGCCTGAGAAAGTAACCTTGAAGACATTCCATAACCCAAACATACATTCCACAGTTACAGTAAGGAGATTACAGCCTGGCACGGCTGGAAATCTCCACTCTGCAAACACGTATCAGGAAAGTGACATGCGAAATGTTACGATGTATTCAGAACATTGGAACGATGAACACGACACATATATTGCGTCAGAGTGAGGCTGTTGAGGTCAACACTCCTATTACGAGTAAAATATTTCTCTTTCCAACAAAGAAACCTCATCATGAGCATACAACACGCATTTCTTCACCCAAATTCCTAAATAATTACTTACTTCAACATATATTTCTTTTCATTTCCTAATATTTACTCTGTGCCCTTTTTGTATTCTCCTCTGGCCTCAATCTATTGAACACAAATTTGTTTTCCTCACTTGTGAGGGATTTTAAAAAAATATCTGCAAAGCTCTTTGTTTCAATCAGTCATCAGCACTAACAATGTGTGTAGTGTATAGATCAGAAAAGAAACATTTGAGAACAGTCTGAGCAAAGAAAGCTTGATTGGCTTGGTGTGAAGTGTTTGGGTTATTTACAGAACAGAATTTAGAGGTCATAGGTGGTTCTGTACACTAAAGAAGAGGGAAACACTTAATCCAGACAATTTACATTCTCTGCCACTGATAACAGAGGGCCAAGATAGGGTGGGGGAGGCGATCTCCAGAACTGCAGGAGGCAATCACTGCCACGGAGCCCAGCACAGTAATGTCAGCCCTGGGACCCCAGCCAAGTCTGCAATTAGCTGGAGACTGGCAAAGCCTATAAAGGTCATGGCCAAATTAGGAATGTCAGCCTCTACTGCCTGCCAGAGCATAGGGGGCACGTTTCGCCATCTGGCAGTTTGACATAATGATGAAATGCTTGGAAAATTTGGGTTCAACTCTCTTCATCCCTCACCGTCCACTTCCAAAGGTTTAAGTGATTCGGGATATTAACAGGATGTTTGTCACAGCAGTGATGCATAGTTCCAGTTAGAGGGCACAGTTCACAAGAGGAGGATAATCAGAAACAAAATGACAGGTTATGCTCAAACACATGTTATGAAGCCCCACTATTTATAAACCTAAGTACAAAAGCAACAAGGGTAAGGAATATGTACCCTTTCCTTGATCAGGCTGAGAGGCTTGTTTTTTGGCTTACAATGTTTGCTTTTCATTCAAGGTACAAGCAATGGCTACCATAGAAAAAATCTTTCCCAAACTTAAAAGCAGTTTCTGGAGGAAAAAGTTAATTTCTCTCCCCCATAAACCCACATTTATTTATTTGTTTCATTTATATACTGCCAAATTCATATAATTCATGGGAGTTGACATTCATAGAAACATTAAAAACAGAAAAAATTGAAACATTTTAAATCTAAAATAAAGAATCAAAGTAATGTCAAAACAGCATCATAGCACACATCTGATAGCACCAGCCTGACTTCGGGCCACTTGCATTTTGAAAGGCCCTGCAGAATAACTCTGTCTTGGCAGCTTTGCTAAAAAAAAAAAAAAAAATCCAAGGGTTGCCACAAATCTAACCCTGGGCATGGGCATCCTCAGAGGACAAATGAGGAAGCATGTGCTGCAGCTTTGTGGTGCAAACTCCACCCTTGCATGATGATGTTGCACATAAATAAAGGGTGGGGCCTGGATTGCAACATCACAACTCACATTTTGCTATGTTGATGAAACTTCCAGATCTTAAATATACTTCTTTCTTTGATAGAAGACTATTGTACAAAGTGGAAGCCATCAGGAAAAAAAACACTGTTCCCAGCCCCCCCCATCTCCCCTCTCCCCTCTCCTAGGTTGGGTATCTTCAACATTCCCCAATGGGACAAGGAAACTGGCCAGGTAGGTTCTACCAGGAGGAGGCAGTCTTGCAAATATTTAGAAACCAGTCCATTTAGGGCTTTAAAGCTCAAAACCAACACTTTGATTGATTGATTGATTGATTGATTGATTGATTGATTGATTCATTCATTCATTCATTCATTCATTCATTCATCATATTTATATAGCCGCCCGTCTCACAAAACATGATTCAGGAAAGGAAGTCGAATGGAAGCCAAGGCTGCACCTTGGCCAATGCAGGTACCACATAGCAGTAACAGCTCTTACAGCTCTTACCTGCCAGCATGCAGGCAGCTCCATTTTACATGAGTTGCAATTTCTGAGTAGACTTCAAAGGCAGCCCCATTTAAGTAGCCCCTCCTAGTGGCAATGAGAATATCTGTTACAGAAAAAAGAAATACACTAATTGAAATCACACATTTATTATGGAATTTATCGACCGATGAAAAAGTGGGAAATAAATAAAATGAATAAATAAAATGAATGTTACCTTGATCTAATTTAGCTCTGAGGCGAAGAAGAAAAAATGCCTGCAGGCCTGCAATAGGAGCTCATCTGTGGAGATTCACATGAACTTGAACATTTTTGAAGCCAAAGGCCACAATTTTTTAGCATTAATTTGGCAGTCAAAAAAGCATTCCAGGAGATATGGCTGTGACATGACATCCCACATGCAAACAGGAGCAATTCTTCAGGGTTCTGTTTTTTCAAGGTTTGGGGGGCAGGGGCAGGGGCAGGAGCATTTGAAGTATGTTAATTCTTAAAACACCTTCTTTCTTTCATTTAGGCCAGAAACCAGCATCAAGTAATGCCATCAATTTTCAATGATTTGCTGATGCAAGTTATCAGTACAATTTTGAAGAGCCCCAGGATTGTAAAAAACAAAAACAAAAAAGGGCTCCAGGGGCCACAGATTATCTAGCTGTGTTATAAATGTAGAAAATTCCTTTCAAAAGGAATTTTGGGTTCCATCAACCCAGATGGAACCTAAAATCAATAGTTATTGTTCAACAGATAAATAGGCATATACCAATTGAAGTACTTGAAAATGTAGAAATAATGGCTACAATGGACACAGAAATGAAATACACCTCATTTACCTGTTGTCCAAGCAGTAGCCATAGGTGGGCAACTTCATCCATCTGGTGACTGGATCTTGGACTGGATAGAGGATGCCTCATATAGAGGGATAACCTCTCTAGCATCAACACAGGTGGCATCATCCAGCCAAATGTCACTGATTTTGAAAAAACAGAGTTGTACCCTATTAGTACTTGGATAGGAGACACTGTAAATTAGACTGGAAGTTGAAAAAAAATTGTGAACTACTTCTCTAGTATTGCCAGAAAAACAATATGGATGTGCAACTAGTTATTAAGAGTTGAGCTCAACTTCATTGGGATTTTACTACTTTTAGCTCTTTACGGTTGCATACATGGGGGTGGAGGGAGGATAGCGTTGGGATTTTTCACATCAGACATCAAAATATGTTGGGTCTAATATCATTGGTTTGGGAGGATGGCTCTCCCTGCTCCAGAATTAAAGCTATTATTTATTTAAGGCATTTACCTAGAAGGGATTCTGAAGTTCAGGCTTTCTTTATTCAGCATCCTTCAATCTGATTTTGCCAAAGCATTTATTTCTTGTTAGGGAATCAAGCACAAGGAAATCAATCTGAACTCAATCTTCATGTCTCAGCATCCTTCATGTCCCTGTTATTTACCCTTTTTGTTGCTCCAGCTCAGGGTTTTCAGTTTTTTGTAGCAGCTTTAGAGTCATCTTACCTTTGGTCCTCCTATCAATCAAGATGACAGTTTGGAGTAAATAATTAAAAATCACGAAACTTCTTTAATAGGAAAGGACTTTTACCTACTCAGCTGCCAAAATATGCACAGCATGTAGAAAAGCATCTCAGTATAATTGTTGAAAGTACTCTCCTGTTCCAATGAGTCAGCTTTGTAAAGAGTTATACGTATGTCTCTCTAAAGAACAACCCTATGAAAGGAATTTAATCCCAGAAGAGATTATGGCGAAGTTTATTCTTCTTTCAGCCATTATCCTTTTAGTAAATTTTCCTTCCAAAGGTGTAGCTTAAGATATTACCAAACTGAGAAAAAAAGCTGTTGCTAGACAAGGAACAGTAAAATCATGAAACTATGTATAGGATCCCTGATCTTTTATGAAGTTTTGATATGAGATTTATAACAAATTATCCTTCTGAGGATAGAGGCTAGATCATCCTTTCTCAACCTTTTGACCCTGGCGGAACCCCTGAAATACTTTTCAGGCCTCGGGGAACCCCTGCACATTCAGGCTCAAATATAGGCCAGAAGTTGCAAAATTATTACATTTGTTTCATGTGTAGGCCTGTATATCTGCATTAACAGTGTTCATAAACTAAAAATAAAGAATGAAACTTACCTCTTTAATGTGAAGTTGCCCAAATTTGAAATAATTTTTTAAATAAATCGTGATCTCCCAGGGAACCCCTAGTGACTTCTGGCAGAACCCTGGGGTTCCACAGAACCCTGGTTGAGAAACCCAGGGTTAGTATGATCCAATTTAGCATATTGACTTTGTGAGCATGGCTGACCTCATTCAACAGTTATTTCTTGCATGAAAGGAACAGTTTATTTCTAGTGATGTTATTCAAGCACAGTCTAGTTGTATAAGAATTCCTAGGATTATGGGGATAGCTTGCGCTGTGCTGATTCCGAAGCTAGAAATCTTGAGTAGTTAATGGCTACATGATCTATTATGATGACTACTTGCTATTTCTAAAGTGGTTGCTTCCCACAATCAGTTGTTGGAAGTTGTAACATAAAGCTAGAAACCCAGAAACTATGGTAAAGGCAGAAAGTCTCACATATTCTCTCTCACATATACCCAAGAGTAGGGGGTTGCCAGAAAATAAAGGGAAGACTTTGGGTCAGAAGCTAAGGAAGTAGTTCTGGATGGAATCATGTCCAGGAGAATTCAGCAGGGTGATAGGAAAGGGATGGACAGGTCTCAATGGGATTTAATGCAGGCCAAGAGAAGTGACCCCCCCCCCCAAATATGATGAGAAGCAAAGGAAGTAATTAGTGGGTTAAAGATATGCAGTACTGTTTACATCTTCTGTACAGTAATAACAGAATTATCAGCAAGTTTAATTTGAACATCTTCAGATTTAAATTGCAAAAGCAGGGTTGCCCAATCCTGCCTCTCCCTACCCCTGTAACTATTTTTTACAATATAGAGAGCCGGTTTGGTGAAGTGGTGAAGGGGCTGGCCTAGAGACAGGAGACGGTGAGTTCTAATCCTCCCTTAGGAGGAAAGCAGCTGGGTGACTTTGGACTGGTCACTCCCTCTCAGTCCAACCCACCCCACAGGGTAGTTGTTGTGGGGAAAATAGGAGGCAGGAGTATGTTTGCCATCTTGAGTTGACCAATATATTAAAAAAGGTGGGATAAAAATATAATAATAATAATAAAAATAATAATAATAATAATAATCTCAAAATAGCAAGGCTTGAAGAAAAGCAAAGGAATTCCTGACTTTTACAGTAGTTAAAATGTTTACAGTATGTTACCAAAGATATGTTTACAGTAGTTACCAAAGATCCATCATTTAAATTTAAAAAAAAATTCCCCTCTCACCCCTATGGGTGGTATGTGTCTTCCTCAACCTTGGGTCCTCTACCAGAGGCCTGGGAGTTTGAGGGTTCTGCATGGTATCTTAGCTGTACTCTTCTGGACAGACAGCTCTGATGTTTCTCCGGGGATCTGTTGGAGCCTCTCTCCCAGCTTAGGAGTCGCAGCTCTGAGTGCTCCTACCACTACTGGGACCACTTTGGCCTTCACTTTACACATCCTCTCTAGTTCTTCCTTCAGGCCCTGGTACTTCTCCAGCTTCTCATGCTCCTTCTTTCTGATGTTGCTGTCACTGGTACCGCTACATCTATCACCACCGCTGTCTTCTGGTCCTTGTCTACTATCACGACATCTGGTTGATTAGCCAGTACCTGCCTGTCTGTCTGGATCTGGAAGTCCACAGGATCTTAGCCCTGCCATTCTCCATGACCTTCTGTGGAATCTCCCATCTGGACTTGGGAGGGTCTAGCCCATACACTGTGCAGATGTTCCTGTACACAATGCCAGCTTCTTGGTTGTGCCATTCAGTGTATGCTGTTCCTGCCTGCATCTTACACCCTGCCACTATGTGTTGGACTGTCTTTGAGGTCTCTCTGCAAGGTCTGCACTTTGGGTCCCGTCTAGTGTGGTAGACCTCTGCTTCTATGGATCTGGTGCTTAGTGCCTGTTCTTGTGCTGCTATGATCAGTGCCTCAGTGCTGTCTTTTAGTCCAGCTCTTTCCAGCCACTGGTACGATTTCCCAATGTCAGGAAACCTCAGCTATCTGTTGATGGCACATGCCATGCAGGGTCTTGTCTTGCCATGGCACTTCCTCTGCTTGATCTTTCTTCCATGTCTGCTGCTGCCTCAGGCATTCTCTCAACAACTCATCTTTAGGTGCCATCTTACTGATATACTCCTGGACGCTATGGGTCTCATCCAGGACAGTGGCTTTGACACTCACCAGACCCTGCCCTCCCTCTTTCCACCTGGTATACAGTCTCTGGATGTTGGACTTGGGGTGGAAGTCTCCATACATTGTGAGGAGCTTCCAGGTCTTCACATCAGCAGCCTTCATGTCCTCCTTTGGCCAGCTCACTATACCAGCAGGGTACCTGATGACTGGCAGGGCATACATGTTGATGGCATGGATCTTGTTCTTCCCATTGAGCTGGCTCTTCAGGACCTGTCTTATCCTTTGGTGGTACTTGGATGTTGTTGTCTTCCTTGCCTCCTCATTGTGGAAGGACGTTGCCTCCTTCCCATGTGACTGTGGGTACCAAGGTACTTGTAGCTGGTCTGTATGTCTGCTGGTAGTTCCACCCCATTAATCTTAACTACGTTCCCTCTCTTTACTATCATCGGGCCACACTTCTCTAGTCCAAATGACATCCCAATGTCCTCACTGTAGATCCATGTCAGGTGGATCAGTGAGTCGATGTCTCGTTCACTCTTAGCATACAGCTTGATGTCATCCATGTAGAGGAGGTGGCTGATGGTAGTTCCACTCTTGAACTTGTATCTGTATCCAGTTCTTGGGATAATCTGGCCAAGGGTGTTCAAGCCCATGCAAACAGCAGTGGGGACAGTGCATCACCTTGGTATATGCCACACTTGATGGCCACTTGTGCAAGCTGTCTTGAACTTCCAGTGTTGTCTTCCACAGTCCCATTGAGTTCTTGAGGAAGGTCCTTAGTGTCCTGTTGACTTTGTATAGCACCAGGTGTTCACAGAATCATGTGTGTGGCATTGAGTTGTAGGCCTTCCTGTAGTCAATCCAGGCTGTGCTCAGATTGGTCTGTCTAGACTGTGAATCTCAGGTGACTGCTCTATCTATGAGCAACTGGTGTTTGGAGCCTCTGGTGTTGTTCCCAATGCCCTTCTGAGCTGTGCTCATGTACTGGCCCATATGGTCCTGCAGCTTGGTGGCTATGATGCCTGATAGGACTTTCCATGTTGTGGAGAGGCAGGTTATTGGCTGGTAGTTGGATGGTGCTGTTCCCTTGTTGGGGTCTTTCATGATTAGCGCTGTCCTACCTTGTGTCAGCCAGTCTGGGTGGGAGCCTGCTGCTAACAGCTGGTTCATCTGTGCTGCTAGGCGTTCATGCACTGCTGTTAGTTTCTTTAGCCAGTAGGTGTGGATCATGTCTGGGCCAGGTGCTGTCCAGCTCTTCATGTTCTTGACCTGCTGTTGGATATCTGCTACTGTGATGGTGACTGGTTCCTGCTCTGGGAGATTTCTGTGGTCTGCTCTCAGGTCCTGCAGCCACTTTGCACTGGTGTTATGTTTCTTCTCTTTCTCCCATATGTTCTTCCAGTACTGTACAGTTTCTGCTGTTGGTGGCTCTGCTGTTACAGACAGGTTCAGACAAATGAAGACTACAGTTCTGGGCAACAGTTTTTAATAAAGACATTGACAAACTGGAAGATATCCAAAGAAGGACAGCCCAGATGATAAAGGGCCTGGAACATATGACAAAATATTGTAAGTGTTGAGTATGTCTAGCCTGAAGCACACTGTCATATAGAAGATAGGACAACATTGTTCAGAGTTGTTCTAGAAGGCAGGATAAGATACAATGTTGTTACACTGCGGTTGGGAATACACCTTGGATGGTGTACTCTCAACTGCAGTGGGAGTACAATTCTTTGGCAAACAGAGCATTTATCTTCTTGGTCTCTGCTTCTCTAGTGTATCTCCTTAGCCTGGTAGCCAGTGCTGTGAGCCTTTGTTTAGCAGTCTCTAGGGCTTCAGATGGAGTCAGGACCTTGTATTTTTTCAGTAGCCGAGTCTTATCCTTAATCTCCACACCCTTCTGTAGTTCCACCAGCTGACTAACTTCTCTCCAAGTTGCCTCGATCTTAGCCTCCAACCTCATTTTCCAGGAGGTGTACGTAATGCTATTCTTCTTGATCATGTAGCCAAGCATCTCCAGGATTACAGCGGCTGTAGCATATACCAGTTCATTGGTTTGAGTTATAGTGGTAGTAGGGATTGTTGTGAGGGCTCTGTTGGCATCTTCTAGCATACTATCTGATGGTACTTCTCTACTGAGCCTTGGTAATCGGTCTTGAGAGTTGACTGTAGCTAGTTTATCCATGACCTTTTGCCTCATATCAGCTGCTGTGCTCTGTAATGGAGGGGGTGGCAGTGACGTTCCAGCTTCAGATGTTGGCTGCACCTCCAGTTGTTCTTCTGGGTCTTCTTGAGTCTGGGATATAATGTGTAGTTGGTTTATCTCAAGTTTTGACAGCAACTTCCTCTTCACTATGTTGAAGCATTGGGTGACTAGCTGTTTCTCAGTTAGTGTGGATTCAGGTCTTTTGTCCATTCATAGTTCCCTCATGCGTTTCATATATCCCCTCTCATTAGGTCTACTGCTGAGGTAGCATTCCATCAATTCCAGGTTCTCTTGTCTCATCCATGTATGGTTTGTTCCAGTAGCCCACTTATCGTCAGATTGTCCTGGTTCCCCAATATCTGATGCGGACCTTGTTAATCCTGGTGTCGTCTGAGCCGGCATGATCCTCTTAGTTTGTGTCACTGTCATATTTGAGATAGGCAGGTGAAGAGTTAGAGGGTCTTTCCCAAAGACCCCTACTGGTAAGGTAGGTACAGACGGGATTTCAACCTCAGTCTCCTGCTTCAAAGGCAGCGTTCTAACCACTATGCTATCCAGCTGCTACTGAATATACACACACACACACACACACACACACACACACACACACACACACATATACATGCATACACACACATGCATACACACAGACACACAGACACACAGAGTGAGTAGTCAGTAGAAGCTGGATAGCGTAGTGGTTAGAATGCTGCCTTTGGTGCAGGAGACAGAGGTTCAAATCCTGGCTGTACCTATCTTACATACATACATGCATACATACATACACCCACACACACATACATACATATACACACAGCATGTGTATGTGTATGTGTGTAGACAGATAGACAGATAGACAGATAGATAGTCAGTCAGTCCTTTGGTTCAAAGAAGACACACTGTTGTACAGTTCAACTGTGGACACAGAGGTGGCTCTGCAGTCCCAGTCTGGAAGGCAGAGTCTAGCATAATGAGGGCACTGGAAGTCCATTGTTGTAATAACTGTGGGTGTTATTCTGTGATGCAGCTCACGTTTTTCTATCAGTTTTAGGTGGTGCCTATCTTCAAAGCTGGTGGAGGCTTCAGAGCACAGGGCTCGCCAGCAGGGTCTGTCAGCAGCTGCAGCTTCTAGTTCCCTTGGCTGGATATTGCAGTGGCATAGGGTTTCGTTCACAGCATCTTTGTAGTGCTTGCATGGATGACTTTGAGGTCTCTTCCCAGTCTCCAGTACACCATAGAGTGACTTGCAAGGCATACAATGGTCGTCCATTCTGATGACATGTCCCACCCACCACATCTGTGCTCTGATAATCAGGAATTCAATGCTTGTGGACTTCGCATGATCCAAGACCTCTAGGTTGGAGACATGGTCTTGCCAAGGAATGCCAAGGAATGCCATGTTCAAGGTTCCTACTCAACTAGAAGAGAGTTTAAACATTGTCAATGTCTTTATTAAAATCTGTTGCTCAGAACTGGACAGATAGGTCCAGCCAAATGAAGACTACAGTTCTGGGCAAAAGATTTTAATAAAGACATTGACAAACTGGAAGGTATCCAAAGGAGGACAGCCCAGATGATAAAGGGCCTGGAATGTATGACAAAATATTGGAAGTGTTGAGTATGTTTAGCCTGAAGCACATCGTCATATAGAAGATAGGACAACATTGTTCAGAAGTCAGGACAAGAAACAGTGGAGTCAGTTACAAGGTTGGTTGACCATCAGGGTTAAAAAATCCTAAAAGGAAGAGCTGTTCAACAATGACATAGATTGCAATAGCAGGTGGGGGTGGACTCTCCTTTGCTGGACATGTTTAAATAGAATCTGGATGGTCTTCTCTTGAGATTCTTGCAACAGGCAGAAAACTGGACTACATGATTTGCAAGATCCCTTCCAACCCTTCCTTTCCACAGTTCTATGACTTCTAACAAGAAATAGGCTCAGAAACAAAATATTAAAACCAGTGAGAATTTAAAAAGGAGCAAACAATATAGAAAGCAACCAATCTTTGCAACACAGTGGCTGGGGTCACACATTCTGCTAAGCCATAAAGGGACTTGTTTGGCGGATGGCTTAGCATGTTTTGTGAATTTTATTGAGCTAAAGGGAAAGTCCTGTGAGCTAAAGGGAAAGTCCTGGATGCAATTAGTTCAGACTAGAGTTCTGGGAATTAATTCAACCTGATATCTCTCCTAGCTATTAACAAAATTAGGGACAGATGGCAAGAGGACCTTCTGCCCCCAAAAAAGGGGGCTGAGGAGCAGCCACAATGGACCGTGAGGAAGAAAAAGAGGTGCAAGAGTTTGAAAGCTGAATCTGTAAATAGGATTTGCTCTCAAAACTTTGCATGCACTGGAATTCTTAAAGCTTCCTAACTTTTTCTGAGAAAAAACTGCTCATCAGAAGTTTGCAGATTCTTGTGAGCTTGTCTAATTGGTTCCAGTCCTGCCTTCCTGCCAGTTGAAGCCTGACAAAAGTAAATTGCCAGAGCCAACTCAACCTTCAGAGGTGGGGAAGCCAACCATTTCTGATGGGAGACCCAAGCAGACTGAAAACCTGTCCTTTCAAGATTAGATAGCTCATGATGTCCCATCCTCTGGTGCATTAAAGATGTAAGCAGTATACCCAACATGAATTAGGCCACTTTATAAGCCTTCAAATTGGCTCCAAGCTACAGCTAGCTGATTAAAGTCTATGTCGTTAGATTTAATCCTCCTAACTTGCTTGATTTTTTGTTTGAGCTATTCCATGGCTACAATGACATAAACACAGGAGGAGGAAGGAGTATTAAGTATGTTTGCCACCTTGAGTTATTTATAGAAATAATAAAGGCGGAATAAAAAATCTAAAAAAAAAACCCAGCTAGCCACATTTTCACCTAGCACATGGTGTGAATTCAGCCTATGTGGTTAGTTTGTAGAACAGTGTGTTGTATGAACCCATAACATTGGGCTAAGGCCACCAACTGTGGTTAAGTTCACCATGGTTGGGTTGTACAAACACAACCACTTCAAACTTGTACAAATAGTTTATTATTTTATCCATTAACCAAGGAATGTATTAGAAATTTACAGAATAAAATACTTTCTAGATAAAGGAAAGTAAATACATAAACTTTATGACTTGATACTTGGTGGTTGCCTTGTTTTGTTAATATTGCATGGTTACATGAAAGATTAACTCAAGAAGGGCTCTAGGAATTGAACTTCTACGGTTGACTTATAACATTACTTCCTCACCAGCTGGAATAGCCACTCTACCTGCTGATGGAGCAGTAAAGGTAACAAGATATGTTTTTCTTTGTAGGAAGAGAGCTGTGCTAGTCTGTGGTAGCCCAGACACAGGAGGAGTCTGGTGGTACCTTTTTAGATTAAGAGATTCTTCTATTAAAATGTACAAGCTTTTGGAAACTACAGCTCACTTCATCAGATGGATGGAGGGGTAAACTGATGTAGGATTTAAATTGGGATAAAGCAGAGGGGGAGCCTCGTGTGGTGCAGAGAGGTAGGCAGCAGTACTGCAACTGAAACTCTCCCCACAACCTGAGTTTGATCCCAGTGGAAGCTGGATTCTCGGGTAGCCGGCTCAGGTCGACTCAGCCTTCCATCCTTCCGAGGTCGGTAAAATGAGGACCCAGCTTGCTGGGGAAGGTGACGACTGGGGAAGGCAATGGCAAACCACCCCGCTATAGTCTGCCAAGAAAACGTCGTGAGAGCGGTGTTCCCCCAGGGGGTCAGACATGACTTGGTGCTTGCACAGGGAAAAGCAGGGGGGAAGGTGGGGGAAGGTAGGGTGGTTGTGCAGATCCATCAAAGGGTTTCAGGCCATCTCAGAAGGCTTCAACAAACACAATGGTTTTTTTATATATTACAATGGTTGTTTGATAAGGTACTTGTAGTCTGCATCTGCCTAACCATTCTGTCTGTCTCCCCCCTTCCTCATCAGACTCCTGATTTATAGTATGTTGCATACTCTCTCATCTTTAAAGCTTTTGTCTGTGTTCCAGAAACACTGTGCTGGTTTCAAATGGATGTCTTTTATATCATGGATTGTGACATACAAGGTAATGCTGTATGCTCTCTGAAGGATGAGCACATAGCTGTGCTGTTTTCTACCTGAAGGAAGCAGACAGGTTGGCTTATATAAATCTAGCATTCATGACCTACCTGACAAGACTGTCGTGTTTGCAATAAACATAAGCAAAGCATTTTATCACACTTATTATTGCAAAAATGCTTAGTCTAAATGTCAGGGAACTTGAAATCAATTGCCTGATCTAAAAATACGAGGAAATAATAGATCTCTTACTCTCTTCACTGTACCTTTTCAAATACAAACACTTTGGATTTTCAGTTCTCATTAAATGACTATTATACATTTAACAGAACATTAAAAAAAACTCACTACATTTATAGAATATGCCCTCTTCCCATCCATTATGGAATTTGTCAATTTTTTAAAAAAGAAATCTCTTTTAACATTTTAATATATTTTCTCTGACAATTTTTTCCTAAGGAAAAGACCTTCTTGCATTGTGCCTGACTATTAACTTTTCAGTCTTTCAATGCCAAATACGCTTCCAGTTCAATAACCCAATTACCTTGGAGGAGATTGGAAAGGGACAGCAGAATCTGTGCAGACAACTAGACTCTTCTGAAGCAGAAACAATTTTCTAGAAAGCTCATATATTAGCCAAAGGGGGGAGGGGGGAAGGGGGGGAGAGAAACAGAGAGAGGGAGACAGGTTTCTCAGGGAAGCCACAAAGAAAAATGGGTTTATTTATGTCTCATTCTACACTGTGCATACAAACCTTTAACAATAAATATATTTAGTGTCTCATTTAGGAATGCATCTTTTTCAATAGACTGCAAAGCCCTGAAGATGACTAAATTCCTATGCAGACCATGATGCTAGCTAGTACAGGTTCCATTAAGTAAGGTAATTTATTTATTAGATTTTATCCCACCTTTATTTTGTACAACTCAAGATGATGCACATAATGCTCCTGCCTCCTATTTTTCCCACAACTTACCTGGGAGGTGAGTTGGGCTGAGAGAGAATGACAGACCCAAACTCACCCAGCCAGCTTTTATGCCTAAGGGAGACCTAGAATTCATGTCTTCCAGGCTGTAGGCTAGCACCTTAACCACTACACCAAACTGGTCCTGATCTTCATTTGGTCTTTTCCTTGATGGGCCTACCTCCTCTGAGGTGTTGTCACTCTTACACAAGTCCTTAGGGTGTTTTTGCTTGCTATCCAATTCATTTCTGTCACTGCTCACTTGTCCAGTGGAGACAGCAAACAGGGAACAGCTATTTGTGGAGCAGCAGAACTAGAGGGCTTCAAGGGACTTCAGTGGACCTTTGGAGTGGGTGTGGGCCTGATTAGGTAGATGGTGAAAATAACCTCTAATATAAAAAATTGATGTTCAGATTTTGGACTAGGTGATCTCCAAGGTTTCTTCCATCCCTTTCATCCTATGAGGATGTCTCTTTTAAGTTGAGTTTTGCTCGTTATGATTTCATAGAAGCATCCTCATGGTCCCAAATAGTACGCAAGCTTTAAGGTTCTGAAGAATTCTCCATCAAGAAAGATGATAAATCATACTAAAAGGGAAGGGGGAAATGCCAGTAGTCTGAACTCTTGGAAGAAAAGTGGGATATACTGTAAATCTATAAATAGGGCAAGGTCAGACCAGACCTTCCAGAATACAATTCACCCAAGAAAACCAAGCTAAATGGAGAATTTACTTCTATTAAGGAACAATTAGCCTAAATTCCAACTCTCTCCAGGAAGAACCAAATATAGAAGTGCAGGAGGAAAATTTACATGGTTCTAAATGCAGGGATGGGAAAATATCCAAACTAGAGGGCAGAACTTAATTTTTAAAATTATATCCAAAGAGAGTCTGGTATTAAAACTTCTCTGGACCATCTGTGAAAAAGTACTGATATTCAGGTATTTTTAGAAATCAGATTATTTGATTATAAGCCATACAGAATTTACCTGTAGTTTCATGATATCTCATTCAGTGATAAATCTGTTCAACTTATCTAAGGTGCCTCCAGACTCTTGCTCTAATATTTTGCTTGACTCTGAAATATCATTTAGAAATTTATTATTACTTCAATCAACAGTCATAGACAAATGTGTATAAATCACAAGAGACTGTGTAAGCATTACCACAGAGAGAAGAAAAAGCACTAAAGTTTTTGCCCATACGACTTTGCAGGTGATAACAAAAGAGAGTCTAAAGAGTAATAAATGAAGCAGGGGTGTCTATACAGTATGATCAAAAAAGTCAGGAGGGTGACAAAGATGGCACAAAGCACCAACTGTTTTTTGGGTGTTGCATGTGATGCACATTAAAAACTGGCAGTGCTGTCTTGGCCACCATCTTGATTTTTTTTACCATATCCTGTGGACACCCCTGAAATGAATTGTGGCATATACATTTTAATGGACAAGATGCTCAACTGCATCCATTCTCTCTCAGCACATAAAATTTCCTGCCTAGAGATACAAACCTTGTCTGACCAGGAGAAGCATCCTATGGTGGAAGTTCTAAATGCAATAGCATATTTGACACTTGAAGCTAACCATTTTTACCATCCCCCCTCCTACATTGCTGAGAGCCAGTTTGGTGTAGTGGTTAAAGTGTCAGTCTAGGAAACTGGGTGAATGTGAGTTCTAGTCCTGTCTTGGGCACAGCTGGGTGACTTTGGGCCTATCATTTTCTCTCAGCCCTAGGAAGGAGGCAATGGCAAACCACTTCCGAAAAATGCTGCCAAGAAAACTGCAGGGGGAGTTGAAACTGGCTTGAAGGCACCGATTTTTTCCTCTGTTGCTGCTGGGCTGTGGGCTGCAGTGACCCAACTCCACATCCACAGCTAGCTTCCTCATGTCTTCAGCAGCAGCACCCTCCTTATTGCCTGCACCCAGGGCAGACCACCCCCTTGCCCCCCCCCTCCGTATGCCCCTGCTAAAATGTGCCTCACCATGCATTAATCATATGTTGATTTGGTATACGACCAATGCACACTTCTGCATCGGGGTTGGGGTGGGGGCAGGGCTGCTCCATCCAAACAAATCTTGAGGAAGGATTGTACATGCATCTTTGGTCTGCCACAGACTTTAGCTTCACTGCATACCGTTCTCCTTGATACCGTATGTGTGCATATGTACATTACAAACTCATGCAAACACTTCATGACAACAAGGGTCCCATGTGTGGAAGTTTATGCCACCATAAATCTGTTAGCCTGCAAATCTGTTCAAATGCTCACTAAAAACACTTTTCTTGGTCTTCTGGATATTCCAAAATATGGCTTCTAAATTCTGATGGCACCAATCAGGAACTAATACACTTCCCCAATTTTTGTATCAGTTTATATGACCCCAGTGTCATCATACATATCACATTAAAATTCCAAATAGAATTGCACCACAGATGGTTGTGATTAGGCTTCTGTCATGAGCTGTGGGAATTCATCAGCAGCAAGAAAAAGTCAGGGAAAGAAAAAGGTTGACTGAGGAGTTTCCCCGAACGTCTGAAAGCAGTAGCAGAAAAAGAGCCACACCCCAGGCACAAATTTTGGGGCTTGGGCATCACCTAAAATCACCCATAGGGTCTAAGGTGCAGAAACCCACTTTTACTTTAAGCACATCATCATTGCCATCAATATATATGTTGGCCACTTTCCCATGAGAAACAAGCTCAGGGAGACTCACAATATTAAATAATGTCATGTTATAAGTTAATTGCAGGACCACTCTGTCAAAAATTAATAGATATATTTCAAGCATTCCCAACCTTCCCCGAGATTTGGACGGCACCCAGTCTCCTGGGATTCCAGAAAGCCCGAAGAGGCATTTGCCCCGTGTCGCTATGTGCATTATGCTCTGAAGTACGTTTGCTACTGTCGGTAGGAGGATTCCCATAAAAATGAGCTGCAGCAAATAACTGCACAGAGGACTTCATCCCCCCTGCTGACAACACAGAGATGCTCTAGGACAGAGTGTGCGTGTCATCATGGAAAGCAGGATGATGAAACGCTTAGACATTTTTCAGCAGCAGGGGAAGATGTTAGAAGAAAAAGTCAAGGGGCAAAAGACATGACCCAGAGATCTGGAATGAGTCTACTGCTTTTTGATGTTCATAGGATTGTGAGTGCTGAGAACATAATCAGGGCTCATCATTTGGAGACAGTGGAGAGAATAAGTAGCTGGTAGAGCAATTCAGTCCCGAAGGTGTGCCTGTGAATGGGCATGGAATCACTGTTACCGATGAAGCAGCTTGCTAGCCCAGTGGGAGAGAAGATATTACCATAGTATCACCGTGCAGGAGCAGGACACTCTCTGCAAGGTTCAGAACAAATGGTCAGAAGGGGAGACGGAGCATCAGAGCAGGGCTGAGGAAGGACCCTAGGCTCACACTTGGCACTTCCCCAATGATGATAATAAGACTTTACAGCTGCATTTCTCCTGCATCCACAGTGACACTAACAGAGAGATCCAATGACTGTCTGTCGTCTCTGCTTCATCCCTGGCAGCCTTCCTTTGCTGCAATATGCTGCAGGCTCTGCTCTGATATTTCGCTTGACTCTCTCATCTGCTC
Organism: Candoia aspera; assembly: GCF_035149785.1. Lineage (NCBI taxonomy): Eukaryota > Metazoa > Chordata > Lepidosauria > Squamata > Candoiidae > Candoia > Candoia aspera. The sequence continues at coordinate 277,149,281 of NC_086153.1, read as the reverse complement.
ACGATCATGCATGCCCTGGTCACCTCCAAACGGATTACTGTAACGGGCTCTGCATGGGGCTGCCCTTGAGGAGAATCCAGAAGCTTCAGCTGGTGCAAAATGCAGCGGCGCGGGCAGTTACGTCTGCCCCTAGGATGGCACATGTTACACCTCTGCTCTGTGAGCTGCACGGGTTGCCAGTTTGCTTCTGGGTCCAATTCCAGGTGCTGGTTTTGACCTTTACAGACCTTCATGGGCTGGGTTACCTGCAGGACTGCCTCCACCCGATTACATCTGCCGGCCCCATCAGGTCTGGCAGAAGAGGCGTGCTGTGGATCCTGTCCGCAAACGAGTTTCATTTGGTGGGACCCAGGAGATGGGCCTTTTCTGTCTCAAAACCTGCCCTGTGGAACATCATCCCCCCTGAGGTGAGAATAGCCCCATCCTTGATATCCTTCTGGAAGTCCCTCAAAACATGGTTGTGTCAGCAGGTCTGGGGATCTCCAGGAAATGGTGGCTTGGCTGCACTGTTGTTAACACCAATCTTTCTCTGCTATCTTGTTATTAGTAATGTTGCTTGCTGTCTTTTAAAATGTATGTGTTTTAATATTTTGATTTTATGATCTGTTTTTTTATTGTGTGCCACCTAGAGTCCCATTTTTTGTGAGATGGGCGGCTATATAAGTATGACAAATAAATAAATAAATAAAAGATAAGATTCTAACAAAACGTGCTGTCAGTCAATCCTGATATGCTGCCAGAAGTACATAAAACTCAGCAAGGACCACTGACCTTGCAGAAAGGATCATTACAGATCACAGTATAGTGGTTTGTTGTGATATGTAGCTTCAAGATTTCACAGCAGCCTTCCCTATGTTTTTGCCCTCCAGATGTGAAGGGATTGAAATTCCCACCCAACCTGGCCTACATCCATATCAGCAGCCTCCAGTTATCTGGGTTAGTGATTAGGATGTTTAGACTAAGCTGGAGCAGATCCAAATTCTGGGTGATCCATGTGGAGGGGGGCGGGGTTTGGCAAAAAATCCAATCAATCAATCAAATCCATTACTGCCTGTAAGGGAGGGTTTGTTTACCCAGTTGTGCCCACCATCTTGACTTATTTGACACCCTGTGGAAGGCTTGTTCAAGTTCAAGCCCACCCTCAACCACTGAAGGACACTGGATAATTTGGGGACAGTCATGAATTCTCAGCCTGAACTTCTTCAACAGGTTCTTGTTGTGAGAATAAAATTGAAGAAGGAATACTACATATGGTATCTTGAGCTCTTAGAGGAAAGCTAATATGTTTGTTTAGCTATTTATCTGATTTTTTAAAAATTCTGCATTTCTGCTTTAAAGTATTAAAAGCTTCTATATCTAAAACTAATTGTTTCTCTATAAACTGTATGCATTTTTTTTCAGTTGCAAGGAGCAGTCTAGTGAATCTAGTGAAACTAGATTCATCCATCATGCTAATCTATGGTTAATCATGGTGTTGATTGAACAACAGTTGGCCAAGATCAGCAATATTCAACAATAGCTAAGTGTACACACCACACAAAGCCAAAACCAAACCAACCAGATTCCACATTTTGCCTTGGCATGTTGTATGAATCGGGATTATGCTGCAGTACTATCAAGGAAGAATATCAATTCTGCCCCTATCTTTTAAGTTTGATTTATGGAGACAAAATCACCTTTATCTTTACAGCTTCAGCAGAAAAAGGTTGAAGGAAGATAGCCCTGCAACCCTAACTTAAAAATGTAGAATATGATCACACCCTTTTAAAATGTCCAAATATTTACCGGTTTTTTGGACTTTTTTGGAATGGGCTGAAACAGCCACCCACAATTCATCACGTCATTTGCAGGAAGCAATCTTGGCACATCTGTTTCAGGGGAAAAAATTAAAATTTTGATTACAGTTGAGCACCACCTCCTTCCTCTCCAATATTTGAAGATGCTAACTTTCTGGATAGAGCAACAGCAATAAAAAATAGACTACAGCTACAGTTTTCAAAATCTGCATAATGATTTTAAATTAGATTTTAAAATAAGATGCCTTTGTGGATGATGGATGATATGATGGAAGCCCCTTTACTAACTTCTGAATAAAGATATTTAGGATTCAGAGCTAACCTGAAATACAAAAATATGTCTGTGCTGGAAGGTTAAATATGCAAGAAAAAGCTCTCTTTTTGAGTTAACTTTGCTCTTGAATGCTATTTTTTCCCTAAATAGCACCCACAATGCAGCCACTTTAAAAAAGAGAAAGATAGATGATAGATAGGTAGGTAGGTAGGTAGGTACAGGTACAGGTACAGGTACAGGTACAGGTACAGGTACAGGTACAGGTACAGGTAGGTAGGTAGATAGGTAGATAGGTAGATAATGATAGATAGGGATAGATGGAATAAGATAACCCGGGCGGGGTGGGGGAAGTAGAAATGGATGGGTTCAGAGTGCATGTAGATGAGGGCAATGGTTCTGGAAGTTGAATATGAAGGCTTGCAGGAAGAATAAAGGCCACACTCTGTAAGCCATACTTAAATCTGTGATACGCGGTAAGACTCCTGGGAAGAGTGACTCTCATTTTGTTTCAAAGACTCAGAACCATCAAATAAATGGTTTCCTTCTATTTCCAGCAAAATCTCCCTGTATTGTTACCAGCAAACTAGCTTGTCAGATCTTCAGTGACTGATGAATAGAGATTAAATGGCCATTATGCCTTTTTACTCTTGGGGGAAACTATCTCTGAGATGATGAGGAGGCTGCTGTAGTGGAGAATTCAGTCCCTGTAAAATACCATGGACAATTTATTTATTTATTTATTTATTTTTATATCATTTATATAGCCACCCATCTCACACGAGTGACTGTGGGTGGCTTAGCAAACCAACCCCCCAAAAGAGAACCCCTGGCACCCAAGGACACACAATCAGCTGTGAACCATCCATAGTACCAATCGAACCAAGACTGTAGCAGACTGTATCTCCACCCTGACCCAAATGCCTAGGAGAACAGCCAGGTTCTTCAATGCCTTGCAAAAGGCTAACAGAGTTGGGGCCATCTGAATCTCTGGGGGGGATGCTGTTCTACAGGGCAGGTACTGGCTGGGGAATTCTGGGAATTGAAGTCTACACATCTTAAAGTTCCCAAGGTTGAGAAACACTGGTTTAATAGAAGGGACCCGGAGCATACCCCCTCTACTAGATCTGGTGGGGCGGGCAGAGACAAAAGATGCACTGTGAATCAACATACATTATCATGTAGAGAGCAGGATTCACTTATCTATCGATACCAACATGGTCTCCACAAAGAGAAAGCTTACATTTTTGCTGATATGCTGGCTTTCTATCTGAAACATTTATTACTATTTAAAAACGATACTGAACTACAAATGCCTGGGTGGTTTTAGAGTAGTCACTTCATTCTATCTGTTCTTTTCCATACCCTATGCTGCTCAATAAATATGCACATAATTTGTATTCTGGGAATAATGGTAACAGCTACATAAAATAGGGCAATGACATATTGTGGTATGTTATCAATCATGCATACAAAGAAGTATGTTTTTTGTAGGGGAGATCTTATGTAAGAGATACAGCATGCTATAAAAAGGTATATCATACTAACAAAAACGAGTGATCAAACTATGAACTACACCTTAGAACACAAAATAAGTAGGATTTTTACTATATACAAAGTCATTCCAGAAATGAAAAACTGAGGATGCAAACAGCATTCGGGCTTTAACTGGCAGCTCCTGGTTAGCTCAAAGGGGGATGGGGGTGAGGGTGGCATAGGAGGAGCTTAAAAACAAAAGAGAGGGCAATTGTAGCCAATTATATTTGCAAATACTATTTGATTAAAGAGAAAAGGTTAGTTTATAAACAACATTTCTTTTAACCCTGGACTGTTGGTTAAGTCTCAGTAGAATGGATTCACATATTATAATAAAGCAGACATCATGGTATACAAAAAATCCAGACATGCTAAACTCAAACCAAGTACAACAGATCAAGGATTAGCCCAATCTTTGAACTAGTGTTCTCTCCTATTTATTTATTATTTTATTTATTTATTTAGATTTTTTTTATCCCTCCTTTATTATTTTTATAAGTAACTCAAGGCAGGGAACATAGCTAATACTCTTTCTTCCTTCTATTTTCACAACCCTGTGAGGTGAGCTGAGCTGAGAGAGAGTGACTGGCCCATATGCACATAATTTGTATTCTGTGAATAATAGTAATAGTGGCATAAAATAGGGCAATTGTCATGAGTACTGATGGTGAGCAGGAGGGGGCCACTATCCAGGGGTGAAAACTCATGCATAGTTTAGAGAGTTTGAGCTGTCATTCAAAGAGACACAGAACAGACCCGCCTTGACTTTTGGGGGTTTATCTGTCTGGTTTTTCCCACGCTTCTTCAGTTTGGTAGGAATTTCTGTCTACTATAGCAATAACAAAGCACTAGAGACTTCTTCCTCATCTTGGCGTGGTTCTTGCTTAGTCAGGACAGCAATGATATATTGTGGTATGTTATCAGTCATGTGTTGCATATCGCTGGCTTTCATGCCTAAGACGGGACTAGAACTCACAGTCTCCTGGTTTCTAGCCTGGTGCCTTAGGCACTAAACCAACCTGGCTCTCTAGGGCTGTTTATATGTGGCATGCATTTTTTCAGGAGCAAAGAGAAGAAGGTTATCCTTTGTTGTTGGTGGGATTCTCTGTTTTCCACTATGTAACAGGTATAAGTCATAGATGTGTATCCCGTGGGGTTCTTTGTGATCATTTGAGACTAATATTTCCAACTGTAGTGGTGCCAGTGGGCCTCTAAGTAACAACATCTCTACAAGGACCAATTTTCCCTTGCCAAAGATGTGATTAGCCACTTCAGGATGTGAACTCGGATAGCACAAATAGAGTGGGAATTGTGTATATCTCATACTGCTGTGCATGTACCTTACAAAAGCCTTCACATTTATTACATATTTAGAGATCAGCAATTACAAACTGTGACTTCATTGCCTTGATAGGCTGCAGTTTTGTGGTTATCTATTTCTCAGGACAAAATGATCTAAAGTCAAAATGCTCAGAGTGATTCTTAAAAAGATGTGGAGAGTGAGGTTAAGTTCCCTGGTAAAAGGAAGTTTACCTGGATAACCCACATTTGGCCTTCTGAACATGTGCCTTCAAGATATTTCATTTGGAATTCTAGATATAAATCTCTGCAAGGAAGCCCTCATCCTGAACTAACAAGAATAGAATTGCTATGTTCAGATTCCTGGCTGGATTTAATGTTGCTGTTTCTGAAAAAGCCATTTCTTGTTTGTAGCCAGGCTTCCGAAAGATTTTGAGTGCAGATCCAGGTATCCTGGTTTTGGACTGGTCTAGTGGGCAAGGAGGTACATTGGTATAGATCTGGTATCTATACACACCATCACTAGAAAAGTGCCAAGACATCATGATGATGATGATCATGATCACCACCACCACCATCTTTGTTGTTGTTGTGGTAGTGGTTATGGTTGTAGTTATTGTTATAAATTATATAAAGGCATGTCCTGAAGCACTGGGCCAGAAGTATGTCTTTGGATTCTGACAATGCAGAGAGATGCTATTCTGGGGAAAGGAAACACCCAGTGTGGTGCTTTTCTACTCAGCCCTGAGTCAGCTTTAATATGGGAGAAGGAACAGTTGGGTCATCATCAGTGTTTCCACCTTGAGAGCATTCGGGGGGTCTCGCTTTCCCAAAATGCCTTCAAACAAGGAGTATTTTGGCTCCATGGCTGTATCGATCCAGAGACAAATAAGCCATCCTGTCCTTTCTTGGGGTGGGGAATAGGTAAATTATTATTTCTGGGAGTCCCAACACTTTGAGAGATCATGAAATTGATAGTCTTTTTTTCCTGGTATACAAAAAATTCCATGGAGGCTGTACAGTGACTTGTTGAAAGTGTTTGCATATCCTCCAATTCTATATATTAATTGATTAGATACCACCATCAATGGAAATTAATTAATGGAAAAATAAAATATATGTCAGGATGTCCCCCACCCCTTTAATAGGAAAAATGAAAATAAAGTGAAGCATTTCAGCTGAGTTCTACTTCATAATCCATCAATTAGAAAGCATTTTTGGTTGCCAGAATATGCACACAGTTTTATTGAAACAGAGTTGCTCTTCCTGCAGTAATACTGGTATCATCTGATTAAGTCAAATTTCCTTGCATGTTTTCGGGCTAAGTAGCCTGATCAAATTTCTAAATAAATTAAGCTTTTCATTTGTAAACTAAGAAGTCTGGGATGGAAAGCTAAGCAAAGTCAGGAATGATTAGTGCTTGGATGAGAAAGCACCAAGAAAGATCAAGACTGAGAAGTTGCAGAACCATCCTGGAAGATGGCAAGGGCAAACACTTCCACGCTGCTGCAAAGAAAACAATACTTGTTTTAAGTTTCTAATTTGCTGTTTTAGTGGTTTGTACTTAATTGTAACGCGGTGGCGCTGCGGGTTAAACTGCTGAGCTGCTGAGCTTGCCGATCTGAAGGTCAGTGGTTCGAATCCGCGTGACGGGGTGAGCTCCCATTGCTAGTCCCAGCTCCTGCCAACCTAGCAGTTCGAAAACATGCCAATGTGAGTAGATGAATAGGTACCGCTTCGGCGGGCAGGTAATGGCATTCCGTTTAGTCTACAGACAAATCCCAGTTCTTTGGCTTTAAAACGGAGATGAGCACCACCCCCTAGAGTCGGACACGACTGGACTTAATGTCAAGAGAAACCTTTACCTTTACTATTTAATTGTAAACTGCTACAAGATTTTTTTTTCTAATGAAAAGGGGTATACAAATCTTTTACATAAATACATCCATAAGAGCTACACAGATGTCAAGCTCAACTCAAAAGAGGCTTCACTTAAGCGACAATAAGTTTGGTGATGGACATGGTGGTGAAAAGGCACATCCATGCTCTTTTGTTGCAGCCCCAGTTAGTTGCTGGTGTATTATACCTCTCAAATAGTATATTAGCTAACCTACAGTAGCCTGGGACTACTCTGCTATATTTCTGACACATTTCATAGGAATTGTGCAAACAAATCTGTTTACCACCTAACCTGTTTTCCACTGAATGTAAGGCATAGTGTAGGAATAATGAAGATCGATGCACTTAACTGATGGTTTGAAGTGTGCACATCTTTTGTTATCCCATTAAGCTTTTCAGTAGGTTTACAAGACGAATCAGCCCCCTCTTTCTTGCAAGGACTTTATTAAATCAGCCCTTTTGGGACTGTTTGTTTCCCATTGGTATTCATAAACAGTTGGTGTTCCTGGTGGGGGGGCTATTTGCTATTTATTATGGATGATACATTTATTAAGTATTAATACTCCATATTCAAATGTGTTGCCTTCCTCCATGCATGGCTTAAATTTACCTACACTGTCCTAATTTAACATGGCAAAGAGAGGTGAAGAATGACACCATGTCATTGATAGTATTCTTTTCCAACAATCTAATCTAGGAATACAGCCATCCAGGAGCATACACAGGAGAGTGTCAAAATCTGCAGAAGGGCAGGTGCAGCATCACAATCCAAACCTTGTAAGCCTTCAGTTGTGATGCCACACCTGCCCTCATGCAGATGTTGACACTCCTCTGGGGACACAGTTTGCTGTCACAACATCTAGAAAGCCCCCATAGTTATTTATATGATTTATTTAGCTGCCCATTTCACCAAGTGGCTCTGGGCAGCTTACAGGATTAAAACACACATGAGGTTCTGCCCATCCTGTATAAAATTTTAAGGAGTCTGGGTACTCCTTAAAGCAAAATGACGCTGTGACTCAAGAAGTTGGCTGTGCAACCCTGGGAAAAGACGTAACATAAAATGCAGTGTCATGGTTCCTGTTCCAATGTTCCTGAAACATCGCAACGAGTTCCCATGCCATGCTGGTGTTGACACGTGTTGTTGTACACTGCTACTGCTCCTTGGTGCCAGGCAGCGAGCTGGATGATGCGAGTCTGGAGGAATGCATGTTTGGGTTATCTCAACTGGTCAAGGACGTTACCCGAAGACTGCCAGCAACCATTAGGAACTGCTGCAGGGGGATGGAATTGTACTGATCTGGGGGGAGGGGTTTGAGATTGCTTGGGAATCAATTGGGAGAAATCCCACGCTTTTGGTATTCTCAGCTTTGCCTGTGTTTCTGCATACTATTCGTTATTAAATTAGAAATCCATAGAATACCTGTGTGAGTCTGATTGTCGTTTTGAATAGGCAGTCATTACATGCAGCAACACACACAGCACCCAAGAAACCAAACCAGTCCAGACAAAACAATAAGCACGTCATGCCCCTAACACTCCAGTGCCCATGCCCAGGAACATGGCCTTGTTTACCAAAAGTTGCTACACAACTAATAATTTCTAGGGCTGCACAGCTTTAACTGAACTGGTTCTTCAGTAGAGTCACTTGTCTTTTTTCAGACTTCTGCTGTTTGTAAGAGTCATCTCATAAAGCAGCTTTTCTCATGATCTCAGAAAAAAGCATGGCCACTTTAATGGCAGTATATTGTAGTTGTGTCCCCACATGCTCTGAAGTTCAACTTGGAGATTACATCCAAAGCAGTGCACAATCCTAAAGTTCTTACCAATGTTATTCTGGCCAGTGGCATCCCCACTGAGGACAGAAAAAGGGAGGTCATACTGACTGAAGCAGCTTGGTGACATTATGATGTAAGCCTAGCTTATTTCTATGGGTGTCATGGTATCGTAAATCCCCCCAAGTGGGTGAGGCTTGTAGCACAATGGCACAATGGCACTTTTGCCATTCTGTTGAAGCTAGTGAGAGTCTGCAAATGCTGCTGATGCTTGTGAATCTTAGTTTAGCTTCTTGGACTATAAACATTATTTCCCTAAAGAAAGTAGTAGAAGAACTATGAACTCCAATGAGCACCAACAACTGTTCTCTCCAATTCAGTTTTGCTGGGTGGCCACCAAGTGGCTTGCTCAGCCTGGGAGGGTAAGAGACAATGTAGAAATGGAACAGTTATGGAGCATGTGCTCTTTAAATGTGCATGACAAAGGGCTTCCTTTGGACTTTTAGTTAAAGAAGAAAACATTATTTAAATGTGATTATGCTGTTCTACCACGACTAATTGGCTTCTAAAGGTCATTCTCATTAGGAGCTCTTTAGTGACATGTTCATTGAAAGAAATTACATAGTGATTTTTTAACACATTGATTTCCTTTGTTTTTTTATACTTACAGCTTAGTAGAATAGTGCCATGATGGTAGGATAGGTGAAATATAGGGGTACAAACCATTTAGGTCTGCAATTATTTTGGATTTGTTTCTCCAAGTGGTATTTGCATCATTAGCTCTGCCAGGAACGGCTAGAATGGAGGAATAATTTGTGAGTCATGAATCATAAGACAATCCACCAGCCATGGTTCCTGCCACAACACAACACAGACCCAGCTCAGCCTTCTCTTTTTACCGATTTTCAGATTTGTTGAGACTGCAATTCCCAGAATTTCCAGCTATGTGTGCTCAGTGTGCAGCTTTTCTATTGGCAGTAGATAGAGACATAATGGAGGTTGTTTACCAGACTGTAAGAATGCAAGAGGCTGGTTAAACCAAAATTGTGGGGGGAAAAAACATAGTTACTTAAACCATTATTGTTTTGCTGATCTTCAACAGGTGAATTTGCTCAGTATTTGTTACATGTTACCTGCTCTATAACTTTTCTTATGTTTGTCAGAAGAAAGCGTTAAATGTGACTAAGCAATTGTTGAACAAATTCTCACGTGAAGATCTGTAAAATACATTGAGGATTACATGGGAAACCAACAGAGCACAAATACTTCTAGGGCATTCATTATTCACCAGGAGTGTGTTCCCATATTATCAGAGATAAAGAAATTGGTGATAGCCCGGGTACTGGCTAGTATAACTTTGCAGTAGTTAGGCTGGGAACAGTTTGGGCTTATTATATTCTGCTTCTACAGGAATCGCCAACTATTTCAGGTTGTCTCTGCCTTCAGAAGCTAGGGAGGTACCAATCTAATCAGGGTCTTCTCCATGGGATTCAGGTTGTGAATACACTGCTATGTGATGCCCATCTTACTGACCTGTAGGTTTCAGTCAAAACCCTTTTATTTTCCTTTACAATAGTTTTGCAATAGTTTCGTTCCATTAACAATTCCATCCATGTAAACAAAGTGTCAGTAGTAGCAACAGCAACTCCTGCTCTTTTATCTATACGGATCCAATTTTTGAGTAATTTGTTTGGATTCTATTTTTTATTTTATGAGTTACTTGCTTGTAGACTTTATTTGTTTCTGTAAAAGCTTACAAGCTCATCGACTGATAAAAGAGGCAGAAAGATGTGAAATAAGACATGGAACAGCATTTTTCATGGAAAACAAGTTGGTACTTAGGTTTAAATAAGGGTATTTGTCTGAGTGTAGGGCAGGCCAAAAGAAAAAGAAAAAAAGAAAAAAGAAAAAAAATATGGTACTGGATCCAAAGCAAAGGAATAAATTGTTATACTGAGTGGTGGTGGTGGTGGTGGTGATGACAATGACAATTTATTATGGCCAACCCCTCTAATAGACTCTGGATGGCTTACAAAATTCAAGTATGCAGTTAAAACTCTTCAAAATGGGGGTGGGGGGGGAGACAGCCTAGATTAAAAGCGATCCTAACAATAAAAGCACAGCAGGGCCCCCAGAAACACATTAACCCCAGGCCTGGGAACAGAGCTAGGACTTAAGGGTCTTCTGGAACCCTAGGAGAGTGGACACCATATGTATCTACCCTCTCTGGGGAGGATGCTATTCCAGAGGGCAGGGGCAGCAACAGAGAAGACACAGATTCTCAGTCCCACAAGATGGCAATGTTTAACTGAAAGGACCTGGAGCACACCCATTCTTCCCGAATGTCCAAGGCAGGCAGAAACAATTGGGGATAGGTGGTCCCTCAGATAACCAGGCCCTATGCCATGAATGTAACCTTTTGGTTTGTAAGTCAGTATATGGCACAAGACTGAACAGCATTTAGTTCTGTTATACATAGGATCGCCATGAGTCGTAAACAACTTGACGGCAACTAACAACAACAATGGCTGCTGCAGAAGTTTCCAGGGCCTGCATTTTATGGCCTGAGATGGAACAAAATATATGCAAGGCCCACCGCATTATAGATCTTACTTTCCTGTTTTTGTTTGTTTCCTGCCTCAGAATGTCAGGCAACTATATCTCCAAGTTTCAGCAATAGTGGTCAGAGTGCCAAGGTCCACAACAAAGGACCTTGCATATTGGAGTTGGAATAGGATCACATGCAGTTCTGCCGTATCCTAAGTTAGATCAATTTTCTTGAAATAGAAAGATCTTGCTAAATATGCAGTATATCCTCACCCACTTTGGACCTGGGTTAGTAGAGAACATTTCAGAGACTTCATAAGTTTGGAGACTCAAAAATTTGGTGCTCCAAGAAATGTCATAAAACTCTAGGGGCAAACCAACCTAACAATCCACAATAGGCATTTGATCCTCTCAGAAAGCATTGATCCAACTACTGCGGTGTACTATTTTCAAGTTTAATTTAAAAATGCTGGTCACATTCTTAAAGGCTAAAGATCTGGTGTCCAACAGAGACATTGAAATGCAACTCTCCACCCCTGGCTAGTGTAGAAAGATTAGGAAGACTGAGCAAAGTGATTGGCTACTAAGACAAATGAAGATGGTGTGTCATTTGATAGCTTTCTATTAAAAGGAAAAGGCTTGGAGCTAGGACTACCAGATGTGGTCTGCAAAGATTCAGAGAACCACTAGATGGCAGCAAAGACAACCAATTATTTGCTACATCTAGTACAGTGTTTCTCTTTTTTTAATAGTAATTTATTAAAAATTACAATTGCAATGATAAAAACTAATGCAAACTAAAAAAAAAAGAAAAGAATAAAAAGAAAAAATAGAAGGTGCAGAAAAGAAAAAAAGGAAAAAGAAAAGGAAAAAATAAGAATATAGTAAAGAAAAAGAAATGTATAAAGAAATTACTTCCCTCTTCATCACAACCATAAACAATTTTAGTAACTTATCACCATCTCTTAAAATACAACAAATAATCTCTTATTCCCATATCCCATCTCTTATCTATAACACATCCTTAAAGCCTTGGCATTTCAGTCCTGTTCAGCAAAAGTCCATTAAGGCTTACCAGAGATAACAACGTATCTATTTTAACCTTGATCAAATAAACCATTCCTTCCTTTTACTTTTAACAATCTTGATCTTTAGTCCCTTCAAATAATGTCCTAGAACTTGATTTCTTTTCATTTTTTCTTTATCTCTTCTCACAAAATTCTTCAAAATTTAACAAGCCTCTTTTGTAAATCCAATATAGGGAAATTATTCAGGTTACTCTCTTGGTTTATTGTTTGTATATCTCTTTTAATTATTAAGACAGCCAGTTTCTTTTCCATGTCCAGTGTAACATCTTTTTCCATGTCATTCTGATGCTGGAAAAAGTAATTTCATATACATGTAGGCCTAAGACTTTCTGTTTGTTTTTTGCAGTTTTTCACTGTAATTTTTGTTCAGATACCAGGAAAGTTAAATGATGTATCCTCCTTTCCTCCCCTTTGTTCTCCTTTCTGATTGTCTATGTCCTCCTTTGCCTGTTCAGATACCTGGTAACCCTACATTCATGGGGTTTGATAATCCAAGCCGCTCATTGTTTCTGCCTTAATAGTTTTGAAAGATTCCTGTTGTCCTATGCCAAGAAATAAAAGACAGAGGCCCTAATACAATCTTCACAAGAGTGAATATGAATGATGATAGGAATAACCACTCTCTGGAGCAGAAGGCTTCCCTCATAGATTAGATGTCAATATAAAGCATACACAGAACTTCTGTAGACCTGCCTATGATTTAGATCAGATATTCCAGGGTAACAACAGTAAATCCCTGGTTTGTTGTTGGAAAGACTAAACTTTTTTCTCATAATGTGTCAAGTTTGGGGATGCTTATAATGAGACCACCTATCCCAAGAATCTAACCTTATACTTGAACAATGTATGTTTGAAATGTTTTTATCTACATTTGAATGGTGTTTCCATAGCACAAATGCTGCCACATTTCAGAATAGCATAACAGATGTTTCCTCTTTTTCAATTTTTTCCCACTTGGTGAAGATCTTTAGAAAAATGCTCTGTGACTTGGATAAATAAAATGAATTCACCAGTCCTCCAGGGCCTACCTTCCATTTCAGGTCTGGGCATATACATGTGAAATGGTGGTGATGGGTAAGATCAAAAGTACTGTAGGAAGGAACCATGCCATTGAGCTGACATAGCTACCTCTGGTCTATAAGTGTTACCGAAGCAGCATAGAAGAGCCAGTCAGTGCATGGATCTAAAATCATCAAGTGATTTAATGCCAGAACTGAGATGTGAATAAGAAGTTTGTGAGATTTCCTGATTTTCATAACAGCCACTATCTGCATAAAAGTTCACTCCAGAAATGCTTGACTGTGGCTCACCTTTTTGGCAACTGTGTCAAATATGAAACTGAATTATGTGGGTTGCAGCCTAAGAATAATTGGTGAGGAAAGCAGACATATAAGTCCTTTCCCCGAGATGCTTCAAACTACACAGATTGAATGTCATAGAAGAACCCAGTAAGAATTAACATCCTGCACTTGGCCTGGTGTGTCACAAATCACCTTTGACCAACCCACTCATCTCATTGTGGCCACACCACTCATACTGTGCAGCATATTGTGATGTCAGCTCTTGGTCCCTAATGGTGATGGAGTCTTCTGCATTTTTTATTTGCACACTAATGCCTGGAAACAAAAATATGGAGAAAGAGAGAACCCATTCAAGGACATACAGTAATTGTGCAGTGTGCTCCTCCATCTAGTGGCAAAATATAGCTACAAGTCAAGGCAACTGACCTTGCTAAGGAATTCAATGGTCACTTACTTCTGCTCTAAGATGAATATCCTTAAAGTTTGTCATGAAACTGTGAGAACTGTAAAGGTCTTTTGAACCACTTAAAATAATAGGAAGAGCAAGACATGAGGAGCTCCATGAAGGTGATCTGCTGTTGGTATTCTGATCAGCCAGCTGCACCCTGCCAGGCTAGAGGCAAACTATCCCAAAGTTGCTAAGCCACAATCTAGGGTATGAACCTAGAAAGTACGTGTGGTAATAAGGAATGCTGAGTAGTGGAAAATGCCAGCGGACTTATTTATTTCTAGGAGGATCTTAGGGGTGGGGAATCACTGCCTACATGTTCTGCCAGTTTCTGAAGATTTTCCTTTGAAGCCTTGCACTTGCTGTGTGACGGTCAAGCACAAAGGGCACATTGTTTTGCCCCAGGGTATGGTGTGGGAATTTAGGAATAATTACTTAATAATTTATATTGCCCACTTGCCACTAACTACAGTTTATCTGCTGGCCTTGAAGGACGGCATAAGCATCTTAACTGACAGGTGTCCATATCACTGATATAACAAGGAGTTAACATAGCCTTAGGATATAGAAGCCCCCAAAACTGTCCTCAGATCAAATTTTGACAGGGACCTGAAGTATTGGAAGGTCCATGTGCTAGCCTTTGTCCAGGGGGTCACTCAGTTGTCACTCCCCAAGCGTTCTGATGACTGAAGGGAAACATAAACCAGACATCTTTCTATGGGTGAGCTTTTGACATAATCTAGCCCCAAAAATGTTTATAACCTTCTTGTGACCTTCCAAATGAACTACAACATATGGAATTGACTCTGCAGATCACACAGAAGCTTTAGCTGGTACAGAATGCAATGGATGCCAATATGAATGCCATGATATTGTCACATAATACTACAGTAGCTACACTGGATGCCAGTTTGTATCCAGCTGCAGTTTAAGATTTATAGAACTTATAAAGTCCAGCATGGCCCAGGGTCTGGGTATCTGGTGAGACTATTTGCTTCAGGTAGAATCTGCACATCCCAGGGGCCTTGAGAGAGAAACCATGCTAAGAGTCCCTATCCCCTATGAGGAATGGTGGGAAAGACTTGGAAGTGAAAATTGGTTGCCACAGCTCCCCTCTGTGAGATAAGATCAGCCTTTTTATTACAAATGTTGGGAAAGTTAGTGAAAACGTGGTCATTTAGCAGGGACTGTGATATGGAGAAGTTGATATTATATGTGCCTAGGATATAGATGGGCAGTGCTGATGGCTGTATGTTGTTGTTGTTGTTGTTATCGTTATTATTATTATTATAAACTAGAAGTGCTGATATTTTTATACATTTCCATATGACTATTTATGGCTTACTCCTTTTGTGAGCTGCTTAGATTTCTTTTGACTGAACGCACTTGTAATAAATAAATAAAGGCGTCATCTCTCCTGGGTTAAATTTATGTTGAGCATTATTTATTTATTTAACACATTTCTACGCTGCTGCCATCAAAACTACTTTTGGTAACTCACAAGGAAAAAATTCAAAAATAAAAACACAATGTGAAGGGAAGAAAAAGATGGCAACCCCAAAGCATTATGAAGCTAAGCAGGGAGGAGGCTCTCTGAAACAGCTCAGTTTTCAGTCACTTTTGGAAGACCAGCAAAGAGGGGGCTAGTTTGATCTATTTTTTATTTTTTATTCTTATTTATATTATTTATTACTGTAATTTTATATTGTATATTTTATTCATTGTATGATTGTTGTTTTAATTGATTACTGTAAACCGCCCAGAGTCCCCCAAAGGGAGGAGATGGACAGGGACAAATTGGATAAATAAATAAATAAATAAAATAAAAATCTCCACCAGGAGGCTGTTCCACAGTGTTGGTGCTGCAACAGAAAAGCAGAGCCCCCTCACCACAGTCCCCTGAACCTCCAAAGTGTGAGATTTTGCTAGGGATGCCCTCTTTCTCTCTCTTTGTAACCTGGCTTTGTTTGCTTGTTTGCTTGCTTGCTTGATTGTGTGCTATCAAGTTGCTGTTGACTGTTAGTGACCACATAGACCACATAGAAGTTTCTCAAATTCCTGGCTGGCTGGGGAATTCTGGGAGTTGGGGTCCACACATCTGAAAGCTGCCAAGGTTGAGAAACACCAACATAGGTAGCTTATCTCCATGATTATCTCTATGATCTCCATCTGCCCTTCAGGTCTTCCAGTGGTGCACCCATTACTATTTATTTATTTATTTAAATTTCTACACCGCCCAACTTGTGCAATGATGACTCTGGGCGGTTTACAATCAATAAAGAATGAGGATTCATTATAAAATATAAATATGAATAAATATAAAAATATACTGTAAAATATAAAATATGAAGTCCAAGATGGTCTTAATGAAATTTACCAGGGCTGCATCACAGTACCAGCCACCTCCATGATCAACTATCCCCCCTCTCGCCCCAAGCGAGGTGGCATAGCCAGGTCTTAACTCCCTTTCTGAAGACCAGGAGAGTGGGGGCCTGCCTCACCTCTGGGGGTAAATTATTCCACAGGGCGAGGGCCGTGGCAGAGAAGGCCCTCCTCCTGGGCTAAGTCCCCCCACCTTGCTGCTTCTCTTTCATTTCACTTTTCCCACAATTATAAACTTCTCATCTTATTCCAATCCAGCTTCCCTTAGTATATATTCGGCATATAGGTTGAATAAATAAGGCAAGAGCATACGGCCTTGTTGCATTCCTTTGCCAATCTGGAGCCGGTCTGTTTTGCCATCTTTTGTGGCTTCCTGACCAGTGCATGAGGACAACGAGATGTTCTGGGATTCCCATTTTCTAAATATATTCCACAGCTCGACATAACTGACACAATCAGAGGCTTTTCTGTAATCAATGAAGCACATACTGTATTCTCTTGGCTTTCTCAATTATCCAGTGCAGATCAACAATAATGTCACATGATCCTTCATCTTTTCTAAAGTCATCCTGAACATTTGGCATCTCTTTTTCCATGTAGAACCCTAATTTACATTGTATAATCCTGAACAGTATTATACACACACACACACACACACTTATGCATATATACATACATATGTGTGTGTGTATATATACACTGTATACACACACACATACACACACAGTATATATATAATCTCATAACACATAAATGGAAATACCAAGGACAGGGACATAACATGTTCTGGTTATAATATTCCATGCCTTTCCCCCTCCTTTTAAATAATGATTATGACTATTAATTTTGAACTTACATTGCTAATATTGTTTTATGGGTCTGTACTGTAAATTAGTTAACACACTTATTATTGGGGCCTCTTCTACATTTGGGTGTGCAAAGCATAGAGGTACTTCACAAAGCCCATTGGTGTGAATGAGTCCTCCTCTTCCTCATTAAAGCAGCTGTGTCTGCAGAAGATTGGTGTAGCTGCTTTGAAGGCTGCCACTGCTGCCTGTGCATGTGCATAAGTACTCACAGCCACTCCACTTCAATTGCAGTCCAAATGGATGCATTCTCTTTGGATGCAGAGAACTACAAAGCAGCTGTTCCAGAGGATGCAACTACTTTAACGCTAGTACGCTTTGCTGTGAATGCATTGAACAACCCTGTTGGATATTTCATATACGATGTTAGCTTAGCTATAGCAAGAGATTCTTTTCTTCGCAGGAAAACCTGCTTTTGCTAGTACATGCTGTGGTATAACCTGGATAGCCTTCTGACAAGGGAGGGGAGCATGACCGTCCATCTTCTTTAAATGCTATACCTCTCTGTGGAGTCCTGGGTGCTCTCTGAGCTTGGTTGTTTGATCAGTGCCTGATGATGTTACCTAGCTGGGTAATGGAACATCTGCAAACAAACAATTAAGCTCAGAGAGCACCCAGGACCCCACAGTTTGCCCCTGAGCTACATATATTCTCTTCTGCTGGAACCTCTCTGTCTCTGAAAACTGGCATAGTGAAAAAGAGCTGTAAAACAAATGGTAATAAGAGTTAGTATGTCTTTAGAGGCTCACTAGCATAAGTCAGATTTTCTCAACCTCAGCTACTTTAAGAAGTATGGATTTCAATTTAAAGTGTGGACTTCAACTTAAAGTTGCTGAGGTTGAGAACTCTGGCATAAGCAGCCAATGAAAGCCAGGTGACAAGTAACAGACTCTTGAAAGAAAGACAAAAGATTTACTAATTTAATGCCAGTTATGAGATTCCACTCAATCCAGCTGCTATACTGTTAAGCTATTTGAACAAAAGCATTCAATAAGTAGGGAGAAGTATCTTGGCATCCCTCTACAGCAGCTAAAATATCAATGGACATTAATGGAAAGTAGTGAAACACTCACTATGGAACATTTATCAAGAGCAACATTCATTGAATTACCAGAATACATATATTTTAAGGGAAGAAGAAATATGCTTTCTTTAAAAACTCAAAACTTTTAGGTATTTATAAATATGAAATAGGAATTATATGCTCAGAGGTATATGATAGACTAATAAAAAGTCCATAGCACTTTTCCCATGAAATTCCATAAATAAAATTATGGGATTATAATATTTTAATTTTTTTTGTTGGAATACTATGGAATTATGTAATTATTTGGCGATGAAGTTAGAACCTGGAACTTGATTAAACTATCGTATAAGGAAGAAAATGAAGAAAATGCATACATTAGCACTATGAATATTTCATATTAGTTTAATAACAAAATGCTTGTAGTAAAGAGTCTGTTATTGTCACATTATAAGTATTTCTACATTTCATTACAATGAATTGTAATTGTTAAGATAACAACAACAACAACAATAGAAACATAGCAGCAGCAGCTAGAAGTTAGGATGAGGAATGAACCTAATGAAATTGAGACGGAATTAGTCCTTATTTCTTGTATTTCTCCATTTGTGTTCTAGTGTTTCAGCCCCTGAGAGCTCTCAAGCCAGCTGTCCCCAGCATCCTCTTATGACACAGTCATTTTGAACCAGTTTCCCAGATCGAATCTAGCAATGGAATATTGTAACACTCCAATTCACAGTAGGCAATTGACAATGGCCTGCAGCTAATACATTTCCAGCAGCCTGGTCAGTGGGGCTTATTGGTGAGAAGAAGCCTTACGGGATTACTTGGAAACAGGAAAGCTTGCAGGCAACTCCCTTTTCAATCTCTGCAGAAGCATGTCCTTGATACAAATGCTGTATTTGTTTGCTAGGTTTGCTCAAAAGTCAACACAAGAGGGTGCTGGTGACTTTTGCTTGGGAAGCAATGCTCCTCCTTGCTCTGCTATGCCCACCGTGTTTTCCATAAGGAAGGGAAAGGAATTTCCCCAGAATCCCAGTGCAAATACTGGGATTGAGATTAGCATTTTTCTTGAGAATTCAAGCCAACTGTACTTCACAGAAAAGCACACTTATGAGTAAAAGACTCCCTCCACCCCTTGCAGGTGAGAACCTGAACCAGGGGATTGGCTGCACAAATGTCTGCTGTCTAGCCATGATTATTCCATTCATGATTAATTGTTTGGAACAAAGAGGCATTTCATCATTTGTTTTAAGGGCCAGTGTGGTGAACAGTTGTGGCATTTGTCTTCTTCTCTGCTGTTTCAAGACATCCCATCTCAAAGCTTTCCCAGGCAGTGAAGAGGTGGATGGGGAAGTGAACATGTGCAGTGTATACCTGGGTTTGATTTTCCTAGGGGAGCTCTTTTCTGTAATACTTGGGTTTATTGAGGGCTACCCTATCTCGGTTGCAGAACACTGGGCAGCTGCTAGATGTCAGCATGGAGACCCAGAACACGTTATCTCTTTGCTGCCCTCTAGTAGCCTTTCAGTTTTGCAGTCCAGGCATAATAGCCCTGGTCTGTTTTCAAATATACAAGAACACAGCTGGAGGTAAACACCTTAACACTCTGGTTAAAGCCACTCTTCCACACAGGGTATTTTGTAGGGCAGTGGAAATAATTGCCTGGAGCCCCACCCAGAATAGAGCAGCCTTTGAAATGGTCACGTGGATATATTTTCTTAATATAATTCAGAAATAAGAGACAAAATGTTAGCAAACTTTTCTGACTTGTTCCTTCAGGTATTTTTGTAGAACAAACAAATAAATAATAAAGCAAGGGGTGGACCTACTTAATTCTTCCATCTTCCATTCCATTCTTCTCAGCTGCTTCCTTCCCCAAACTCACACCTCTGCAAGGTGATGGATGGTTTTAAATGCTCCACTGGCATCAGTTATGGCTTCTCTCTCTTTAACCTACAGGCTCAAACCAAAACCTCCTGTTCAACACGCTGCACACAAGATCCCA
Source organism: Candoia aspera (assembly GCF_035149785.1). Classification (NCBI taxonomy): domain Eukaryota; kingdom Metazoa; phylum Chordata; class Lepidosauria; order Squamata; family Candoiidae; genus Candoia; species Candoia aspera. The sequence goes on along the minus strand of NC_086153.1, from coordinate 277,129,041 downwards.
ACAGGAGATAGACATTGCACATGTTACAACACAGGCCGTGGCACAGATTATGGAAGGAAGAAACTTGAAAACAGATTGACTTGTTTGCCTGAATGCCTACCTCAGCCAAGTTTCCAGTCTGAGATATGCAACGTACACAGCTGCAAAAATTGCAGATAGACGAAGCAGATAGAAAATGGGGGTGGAACAGGAGGAATTTCACTGTGTAGGTTTCTACCACAGTAGCAAATGACTGTGCTCTAGGTAAAATTCTTCCAACCTACGGTAAAGGGTGAGAACAAATCTCCAGGACCAGAAGAAAACAGGGAACTCTAGGATTAACTGGTCAGAGTATCTAGTGCCAGGGACAGGTTGCAATGCCTGCTGGAGGAGCAGAAGGAACAACTGGATGACAACCAGTCAATCAGACAATGGGAAAGGAAAGCTGAGGTCCAGAAGAGTCCTGCCAGCCAGGTTGTGTTCATCAGGAATAGGGAATCTGTTATCTTCTTCCAGAGTCTTTTTTACTACAATTCCCACAGTCCTTTATTATTGGCTATTCTGGCTGGGACTGATGGGAGATGACATCCACAGCTCTGGAAACCAGCCTCTAAACCAGAGATGTTAAATTCTGGAAGTTGAATCATGCCAAAGATGCCAAAGATGAATTATACTTATTATACTCACATAGACTTAGTGGAATGCTGCAGGACCTCTTTGTGGGATGTCTGCCCTTATCTAACTGGAGTTATTTTGATCTTTTAAATAGCAATAAAAATCAAGAGAGGGATGCATGGATTTTTATGAGTGGTACTTCATGTGAACTTGACAGGGGATAAACTGTTTCAATTGTTCTAGGCTTTCTTTGCATTCTTTCAGATCATAAATATATTACTACCATATAATTATGGGCTTTTCCAAGATGTTCTGCTCATTTTCCCATGAATAGATCTGCAGAAGGAGACAAGCAAGTAAGAAATAGTTTGCATTTGTAAACTTTAACTGGAGGAATTTTAAATCATGTTTTGTGTTATGGAGACAGTGGAACAACTTTGGTAATGAAAACTCTTCCAGGAGCAGGATTCAGCTTTATAATTTTCTTATACAAAAAATTTGAATACAACGTTTAAACATATGATATCAATTCAGTGGAAGACATGGCAGTTCTCTCTGGGAATGGCTGTTCTAGAATTAGGACGTTTCCCTTGCAGGAGCACCTGTTTTTTCTAGTATTGCATGTGCAGGGTTGGACAAAGCTTCTGTGGCCAATCTCAACACCTGGCAAGACAAGAGCCACATTTAAAAACTGTCTTTCAAAGTCAATGGCTTGATCTGAGTGTGGAAACTGGCAAGTGGCAACCCTCATGAGGCACTAAAGAAGACTGGCAACAAACATTTCTGGATTTCAATGATTGTAAAATGCTCATTATTTGTAAATGTTCAGATACTAAGGAGGTAAGATCCAATGAGCGCACAGGAGGTGGTGTAGTGATCTACCATAAATCTGCTCTTGGTGTACCTCGTCCAGTTTCCAAGCCTTGTTGAAAGGCAGACCAAGGGAGAGGATATGACAGTAGTCCAGCCGGGACATCACCAATACATGTAAAATCAAGGCAATGCCATTTTAAGTTTGATTGTATACTGTTATTTTATTATTGCACTGATGTTTTTATTTCTGTTTGCCACCCAGAGTTGTTTGGGTCAGATGGGCAGTCATATAAATTGAAAAATAAAATTCTGAAATGATTATAGCTTTTGGACAACACTATTGAATTTGGTTCTTATGGATAAAGAAACACAATTATCTGCTTTCCTTTATTCCTCCGGATCCCATCATTACATTTAACCAGTTCTGTCATGTCATATATTAGGGTATGCCATCATTTTCTAGCAGTCTTGTTTTATTATTTTAGTACTAATCCAAAATCACAGCAAATGTAATTTAGCTCAGAATTATGCATTCTGGAGATCTAGATATACTCACCACAAGAGAAGAGACCATGCTGTTTAATTTACAGGAAATGATGTAAAGTTTGTGGGCAGAAAGGCAGATTCAGTCTTCAGATTAAGAAGGGTATGGAAAATAAAACCCCTAATATACACCTGACTAATCCAGTTCTGTTTGACTCATGTCAAAATCAGTGTAGTAGACCAAAGAAACTGGAAAAATGGCAACTCAAATTGTCAAGTGTTTTTAGCATGCTACTACTCACATGCTACTACAACAGTTAAACCGCTGAGCTGCCGATCAGAAGGTCGGCGGTTCAAAACTGCGCGGCGGGGTGAGCTCCCGTTGCTAGTCCCAGCTCCTGCACACCAAGCAGTCCGAAAACATGCAAATGTGAGTAGATTAATTGGTACCGCTTCGGCGGGAAGGTAACGGCGTTCCGTGAGTCATGCTGGCCACATGACCCGGAAAGTGTCCTACGGACAACGCCGGCTCTAAGGCTTAGAAACGGAGATGAGCACCGCCCCCTAGAGTCGGGCACGACTGGACTTTACGTCAAGGGAAACCTTTACCTTTACCTTACTACTCACGTACCCATGAGGAAAAGCTAGCCTGTGTATAGGGACAAAGGGTAAGTGTCCTGTTCAGACTATGAGACGGCCAGGCAGAATTACTAATAAAATTCTTTATTGAATTAACTATTTCCAATAGCAAAAGTCTTTGCAATAGACTGTAAATCAATCAAGTCCACCCAGGTTGCAAAGGACACTCAGGCAACACTGCAGGGTCACACTGTGGCAAGACAGCAAGGCAGAACTCAGCCAATCCTCTGATTGAAGCTGCAAGACTGGAAGGAGCTAGAGTGCGTTGCAAAGGAGAGGCTGGACACTCAGATTTGTGCCCTAGCACGCAGGTTGGACCAGGCTGGTACACAGAGGCTAGACAAGGCTGGACTGGAGCATCTACACAAGGCTTGAATTTGGAGACAAGGCTAGGCTGGGCTAGAACGTCAAGGCAAGGCTCGGATCTCGAGGCAAGGCTGGACTGGACTGGAGCATCTAGGCAAGGCTGAGATCAGGAGGCATACCCGAATTGTGCTGAAGCGATGTGGTGAGGCTTGGAGCCGGATGCAAGGCTGTGCTCAGCAGGGACGGCAAGGAGAGGGTCGACTGGAGCGACTGGTGCAGGAAGCAGGTCCGTGATGGCAGAAGGTGCTGGCTCTGGTTCCACGCTGGCTACAGGCAAGGCTTCTGATGCTGGTAAGGACTCTTCTGCAGGTGCTGTGAGCTTGAAGGTTTGGTTGTCTCCGGCAGCTTGCTCTTGGCATGCCTGCCTTTTTATTTGCTCCTTCTTGTGCTGTTTTCCTTTAGCAGCCAATCAGGCTTCTTTTTCTTTCGCGTGCTTCTCTTCTCTCCTCTCTCGAGCACTGATTGGAGGCTTCAAATCTCCCTCCGGAGTTTGTCCAATCTGCGTTTGTGATTTCTCCCGCTCTGCTGAATCACTTCTCTATTTTAAGTCTCCAAGTCCTTCCTGTAAAGTTTCATTTTCCCCTTCTGACTCTGGATAAATTTCATTTTCGGAGTCAAAAGCAGGCTCAAACCTCACAGTAAGGGAGACACAGAAATCCCAAAGGGCTTGTTTAAAATTATAAATTATTATTTATAAATTAATGTTAAAATCTCAGGGTGGCTTACATCCTTATAATAAAATAGACTGTGCACAAATTAAGAACTCAAGAATAGCCTTGCTGGATCAGGGCCAATATCTGAGAGGTGTACAAGGACTTAAGTGGGACAGTTATTTTCTCACATTTTCGGCTGCCAGTATTGCCTTTTGCAATGATGAAGCTGTTCTGATGGACTCTATCCCCCATGAAGTGGATGCCCTTTTAAAATAATTCATGTTGGAAAGTGTCATAATGGTAGTAGTTAAGAACAGCCTCACACAGTGGTTAAAGCTTTCCCATCCCAATCTGGCACCCTCCAGATGTGCTGGACTCATCACTCCCACTTTTATGGAGCTGACATCCAACATGTTGGAGGACCCCAGGTTGAAGAAAGCTACCATGTAAATTCTAGCAATAAACGTAGGCAAATGTATGACTTGGCCTGGCACTGAAATTGTAAGAGTTGGTGCCAAATAAGCATCCTTGTCCATAGTACAGACCGGGCACTGTAGCCAAGAGACTTTTTGCTTCCAGCTCCCACATGTTAGACTGGGAATAGGTGGGAATTAGACATGAATAATTCATAGCTGAAGAAAAAGTTGAACTTGAACATTTCTAATTTACCAGCTCTCTGTCATGTTATTTACGTTTTATTTGGCAGGAATAAGAAAAAATACTTTTAACTGCAGAAGTGATGGGAAAAGCAAGGAATATAATCTGCAAGTGCAGCAAAGAATGCTTTCCTGGGGGCTTATAATTTTTATAAATTATTAACGAGTTTCTACTCTCAGAGTAGCCAAGCATTAAAATGCTGCATAAAGTTACACCTTGGGTGGGTATCAGTCCTAAAAGATGGATGGCATCAATGAGGCAAGGAATCTGCTTTAATTATTAGGAGTACCATCTGTTCAACATGTCCTACAGCTTTTGGCCTAGAACCAATAGTAGGTAATGAAGTGTGTAAGGGAAGGATGCAGATTTCCCCAAAAAGTCTCTCTGGAAGCAGCAGTTTGACAATAAAAATTACAGAGTGCAGCAGCTGCATTTCTGCTCAGAACGTGTCCCTCCAAGGAGTCTGTCCTGTGATGCTGGCTGCAGAGAGGTTTCCAGCAACTGTTTTTTCATGCTCATGTTGTCGAATACAAAAACATTTCCACATTAAAAAAAAGAAGAAGTTAATAACAAAAGACCAATGGAAAATGGCTTTTTACAGTTTTAAATGCTGGCCAAAACCTTGACTCCATTCATACTACAAAAGATCATAAACATTTAACAGTTATCAATTTACTTGTACATTGGTTGATTGCACTTTTATACAGTCAGGCTGGGACTGACTCCTGGCAGTGTATAACATATTAAACAGAACTTTTCTCAAAGACAATATAAAATCAGAATCAAACAAAGTAAAATTGCAATTATTGCAAATAAGCAGAATGGTGACACTTCTTATTCCCCAAATGCCTCCCAGAAGAGTTTGGTCACCAACCACGGGTGAGGCTGCTTAACTTCCGCAATAGGGGGATGCAAGTGAGAAATCCTGCAGCTTTCTTCTTCACCTCATTGACCTGTGGGATTACCAAGAGATGGTGTGCAGGCTGTGGTCAATGCGTAGAACACAGCAGGCTGACACAGGAGTGTCCATAGCCTAATGGGAGACAGCCTCTGTCCACCAAAGCCCTTTGTATTGTGTTGCTAATATTGGGGCCTTATGAACCCTTCCGAGGGGTACTTCACCAAGTGAGGTCGCTTTGGAGGTGACCATCCTGAGCTTTCAATAGGACATGCCTCCTCAGCACTTCAAGCCCAACTCCTCTGTTGCTGACTGGGTGCTTAGAAGGGCAAAATGAGTTCAGACTCAGCAAAATTAGCAAACCTTCAATAGGCCAGTTATGATTCTTGGTCAGTCCTAAGAAAACCAGCTTTTTGTTGGATGGCAGTAATAAAATTAATCTAGAGTACTTGTATTTGCATCAACTGTGATTTGCAGTAATATTGGGAGGACAAACTACAAATACTTCTAAACATAGAATATGAAGTCCCTTCTTTAACAGCTAACTTCTTTCAAACGTTGTTGTATAATGTTAAATAGTTGGATTCATTAATTTTCTTTCTGCTTTCTTTCTGCACTTCTGATCTGTATATTACAGGAAAATAATTGCTGTTATCAGTTAGCCATGAATGTTTGGCTTAAGAGGCAAGACTGTTTTACCTTTGATGTGCCAGACTGATAGAACCGTATGTAGGGACAGCTACCAATAGCTTTTCAGCCCCATGAGTTACTTCCTTGCATTCTGATCTGATCTGAAAGCTTTCAGATGCCAACACTGAAGCAGTAGACTGAAAGACCAAATGGTGAGTGCAACGTTTAACAGCATGCTGTAAATGAATGACACATTAGGTCAGGTGTGGAAAATCTGTGGACATTCAGATATTACTGAGCTAGACTTCGTAGTAGACCCAGTTGTGTTATCAATGGCATGGGATGCTGGGAATTATAGTTCAGCAGCATTTGGAGAGCCAGAGGCTCCTCAAGCTTGTTTTACATAGATTTGATGGCTAGTGTGCTTAAGGTCAACATGTTTGCAACCTTTCCTCTACCCACATTCTTAACATTGCTAAGCTGTGCCACTGCAATTGGACATATACATAAACATCCCATCCTCAGCCCTTCAAAACTGTAATTACTCAGCAAAAGCAGAAGTGAACCAGAAAGGGTCTGGCTGGGCATCTCAGAGACCCCTCCCATTAGCACCATATTACAAGTTAGGTTTGAGGAATTGTCCTGAAGAAACTGTTCTAGCTTATTGGTTGCCTGTCCTGTCCTACCTCTCTCCTCCCCACTGTGAGGAATTACTAGTGTTTAAGGGTACGCTTATTCCCCTTCTCTAAAAAGGCTTGCCTATAAAATTCATATGATGAAGGTTCTTTTGTAAGATGCAGCTTGTAAGTTTTTTTTTTTGCCCTTTCTTTTCCTACCTTGTTTTCTGGACATCTTTGTTACTTTTTCCCCACCCCACTGACTCCTCATTTATAGGACCTGTGAAAACCAGGTCCCTTTTTCTCAGAAGCCTTAATTTCCCTCCAAGGAGGGGAGAGGAAAATAAAGGATTTTCTCCAGTGCAAGAAAAAGCAATGCTCTAAAGCTAGAACTACAACATTACTTAAACTCATTTTAACTGACTGTAATTGTACCCTAAATTGGGCAACAGGTTTATTATTTTTTTATATTAAACACTTGTAAGAAGCCAAAACATTCTTTAAAAATAACATTCCTTCTTTTGTGTGAAACAGAAATGAGTCCTAAAATACCTGCTAAATACATGAATTGATTTTCTTCCATTAGAACTACATTGTGTTTATATAACAATTGATAGATTTCATCAACCAATTGACTAATGTTTCTCTTACTTATGACAGCCTTATCAAAGGTGCATTGTATTCCATGATGACAACTCTCCTGTTCATTTGCAGATTTACCCAAGATAGAATATTTCACTTTTCTTTAGTAAGCTTAATGTCATAGCCCGCAAGTCTCCAGAAAACAGATGTAACATCTAGTGGTAAAAATTTCTATGACTGCAAAAAAGGAAAATTTTAGGCTGTATCAGCAAAAGTATAGCTTCCAAATCACAGAATAATTTCACTTCACTCTGTATTAGCTGACTCCCCATCAAGTATTGTGTCCAGTTCTGGACAAACACTCAAAGAAGGGTTCAGAGAAAGTGAAGAAATGTAAAGAAAGGCAATGAAGAAGACCAGAGACAAGAAATGAAGTTCTATGAAGAAAGGTTAAGGTAGCTAAGTATTGTTAGCCTTGAGATGACAGGGGGGGTATATGTTATTCTTCAAATATCTGAAAGGATGTCACATAGGTCAAAACCAGTCCTTTAACATTCCAGAATGCACAGCACAGAATAGAAAATTCCAAATGAATGTTAGAAAAAGTTTCTTAACTAAAAGAGAGCTTGAGAGGGGCAGCAATTATCTAGAGAAATAATGGGCTCTCCTTCACTGAATGTGTTCAAGCAAACACTAGACACACAAATCTAGTGTGAAAAGCCTCTTAATGGTTTTAATTTTTACATTTGTGGATTCTGATGTCAATGATATGGAAGGAATCAGATTTAAAGAATAAAAACAAACATAACATTATTTCTAGAAGAGCTTTTAAAACGAATTTTATTGTCAGAATTTTTTTTACAAGTAGCCTTTTAGAGGCTTCATACAAGAACTCTGTTGCAAAACTCTAATAAATAGTCTGCCCCAAGTCCCAATGTTTTTTAAAAAAAAACTAGAGAAAAAAAAAGTCAGGATGCTTAGAGATCTTAGCAATATTTCCCATTTACAAATTACCTCAGGCATTATATAGATCTCCTTCATACAAGTTACTTGGAGGGGGGAAAAAACAACAACTCAAAGACATTCTAGCAGAAGCACTCCAGAAATACTTTCAAATCAATCCTCTTCAATGGCCCAAATATAATCAGAAATACATCCCAATGGGATTATCACTACAAATTAAGCTTTAGGTCAAAGCAAACCATGTGGGTTTCTACAATTATTAAGAATTATGAAAATGCATATCAAAGAAGGCTAGGAAGACTCAATGGCAATGGTTAAGCATATTTCCAGCAAGGAATGGTAGCTGTAACATAGGAAAGAGGAGAGTTTATGAAACTGACAGACATAGGCTGTTCTTACTAAGTGTGAAAATGTGTAAGGAATCACGGTTGCATGCAGTGGCGATCACAAACTAAAATTCACCATATGTCACTTGAAACAATGTTTAGCAGGCTGCAGTATACACACTTTTCCCTCCCCCCCGCAATATTAAGAGTCCTGCAGGTGTGACATTTTATGGTAAGTTAGCCTCCCACCACACATATTTAACAATAGCCAGTTTTAGTGAAAAATCCATATATAAGATAATCAAGACAAACTAATTTGGTCAAGGAAGGAAGGAAGGAAATTTGCATGCTTTAATAACAGTTGTCCAATTGTCTTTTCATCTGGGGCATTAATTGGAAAACTACTGAAAATCAGTTTATGGCATATTTATGCCAAACAGAGTAAAAGGTGTAGATTTGCATTTTAAACTTCTTTATATATATCTATATATATCTCTATATATCTCTATATATATCAGTAAAGGTGCTAAGAGAATTCTAGCAGCCACTGAGAGCTATCAATAGATAATATCTCAGTCAGCAGGAATTAAGTATTTAAGAAAAATTAATTCAATCATCAGAAGGGACCACTGAAAGAAAGATTCCTAGCTGGGAAAAGACAGAATAATTCTTACAATAGTAGCAATTTTTCCCTTCTCCAGAGAAGGAATATGCATTTAATATATCTACTTTGTGATGTTTATCTCAAGCTCTTCCACCTGAGTGGGGGTACGGCATCAAATTTATATAGATGTGCAAAAACAGAACGGGATAACTTGATGTATCCATACCTTTGTGCTGGCTATACTTTATGCACACAAGCACATGTGTGCACACGTTCTGATATTCTCTGGGCAATGATTCTGTACAACAGGTGTGGAGAGAGCATTCATTAAGAGACACTCAAAACAGTTCACCACCTCTTGCCTGTAGTATATTCAAAACGACAGAAAGGAAGCATTGAAAAAAATATTTGTTTTCTAAAAGTTGTAAGATTTACTAAAGCAGCAAGAATAAAGCAGATTAATCTGAAACTAATACAAAGTAATAAACAGAATTAGAGGCAAATGGACAGTTATTCTGGTCCACTTCCCAAGTACTTTTGTACAGAACAGGTGAAGAGAATGTGCAAAAAATCTAAAGACATTCACATTTTAGTAGTTACATCTTTATTTCCTTTAACATTATTTTTTCTTCTTTTCCTATAAAAGGCATTCAGTGATAGATGATCTGCAATAATTCTGGGTGCTTGCAGATATGTTAAAATGAAACAAAGGAAAATCAAAAAAGGTACCCCTAATATGAAACATATGAAAGTGCTCTGACTGGGTTTTTATAATTTAGGATGGTGTTAAAGCTAAGTCCCACTCCAAAATTTTTTTGCCAATGTGTTTTTTTCATGTGTGCTATTAGCTCATATCAATTGTGTTGAAAACCCATTCAGTGAATTTCTTCAGTTTTTCAGAGGCATTGTGCGATTCCTCTTGTAATCGTAAGTTATCTTCCCGTAAATGTTGTACTTCAGCCTGAAGATTGGCTTTGTCTTCTTTTTCCTGGGAGGTGAATAAAAGACACAAGATATCACATGTGCATTTTACACCATAAGTATTACTGGCATCGTAAATTCAGATGTTTATTATAAAGGCATTCCAAACTGGAACTTCCAGTGGGGACATGGCTGACTGAACAGCTGTGCCGGTGGGCTCAGCAGGTGGAACTGACAACCCAGCAGTTTTTTCAGGCTTGGGCAGGTTTTTCCTGAAGCCCAGGAGTGTTTTTCTGGAAAAAGGAAAACACCTGGAATCACCCCATCTGTCCTCTGGACAGCTGCTTGCAGCCAGAAGATCGCAAACAGCATTTGCGCTCGACTGGTAAGAGCAGCCGGGAGGCTGGGACGTCACCACTTCCAAGCCATGCTGTAGCCTTAAAGGGACACTAAGACTGGCCACCCCAGTTTTAAATCATACAATTTATATTACTTTTAAGTACACGTACCCTAAGAGAGGCTTTCTACAGCAAGGAGAAGCGGGCTCTCTTGGTGCTTATCGTTATTTTTGGGATCAATTAAAAAAAATTCTTTTAAAGTTTTGGACTTCTTTTTCCATCCAAATATTAAGAAGGATTGAGAGTAAATAATTGTCTGTTATTATTTTTGTACTAAATTTGAAGATATTAGCATTTTCCTACATGTTGAATCGGCTGTTTTGAACTTTCATTTTTCTACATTTTTCATTTCTACTTTTCCTGGGGAACTGTCTGCATATCTCACTTTCGCTTATGTACACACATTTCAGAATTCTTTCATATCTTCGACTTTCGCTGGTTAAGCTCCTGATTAAGTGCCATAATCTACTGCTTGAAGCATGGAGGATTTTAACAAACTTTCCAACAAGATTTTAAACAGATTCCTTCTGATTCCTACCAAGTTTTTATTGCAAGGCATTCAGGACATTGTGGAAAATATGAGGTCTAAAATGTGTCAGCTGGTTGGGGATGTCATGTGTCATCTCATTAGTAGCTGAGGTAAAATTGCTCAGACTATAAACACTCCCATGATAGGGTGGCAAAAATTGTCCACTGGAATTTATGCAGAACATTTGGCTTCACTGTTTGCAAAACCTACTGGGACTGTGTCCTGCAAACTGAGGAGTATGGAAATGTTGAGAGATTTCAAAATTCACTTAAAACGTAATACACCAAATATTACTGTTATGGAAAAGAAGAAAGGTTGGTTCACTGATGTGGCAACTCCTGGAGACAGTTGAACTGATGAAAAACTGGGAAAAATATCAAAATATTGTTATTTACAATTGAGGTTGAAAGATTATGGAGGAAAAAAATTAATTATATACCAATTGTAATTGGAGCTCTTAGTGCAATACCCAAAGGATTCACCAAATCATTAGAAATGTTATTTTGCATAATAGCTCTTATTCTGCAAAGTAACTATGCTATTTGGAACAACCTATATTTAAAGGCAAAACCTCCATGACTCTTAGGTCCATGATTAGGACCTGTATCACTGAAGTCAAAACCTAGTTGATGGATGTTGCTTGAGGTGCTCATGGATGTTTCGTGGCTGATCCCTAATATTCTAAAGCCAACTCCAAAAGCAGACTTGTCAAGTGACCAACTGAGAGAAAACCAAACTGAGCCAAGCTGGCACTGAAACAGACATACTTACCTTCTTTAAATCTTCCTGCAGCATTCTTAGCATACTCTCCAGCTGGCTCACTTTAGAAGCAAGAGGAGGAGGAGATTCTTTACTGCAGGAAGGAGGAGACAGAAACGGAGTTCTAAACTTTTCTTAATATTTATTCCTTAATTACTTTATGCCATGGTTTATTTTTTTACTCATAGTTTGGTGTTACATCATAATAAATAAATAATGAAAAGGATCAGCAGGAACAAAAAAAGCTCAGCTGAATTAGATCAAGGGTCTATCTTCTTCAGTGTTCTAATATTAATATCGGCTATTGAAGTTTTCTGAGAAATTTCCAAGCAATGGAATTTCTTAATATAACTTAATAGTTGTTCATAAGAATACACACTCACAAACAACCAATTTAACAAACACTTAATTTCACTTTTTCACTTTCATTTTTTAATAACATAATAACTGATCCTTATCGTCACATACTGTAGTAATGACTGCTCTCAACCTGCTGTATCATGTTAGGCATGGTTATGTTGCATTTGCATTCAGCAAAAGGTGGTTACAGAATGTGAGCAATCTCCTAGTTCTCCAGTCCTTTTATGGCCTGAATGCAGAATTTAGTTCAACAGTAAGTTTATTTCATGCTTAATCAATGTTTATAAAACAAGAAGAATTAGCACTAGCTCTGTGGTGGTAATTATTAATTTCATATTCTATTTTTCACAATAACTAAGGGTAGGAATTTTTAAAATATACTCGGCACATGATGGCAATAGCTTAAGTACTCTACTTTCAGGTTACTTACAAATTTTAGCCCAACCTTTCTAGAGTTGATATTATACCTTTTTAATACCTAAAAGCAGTATCTGTTCTTTGTTGTAAATAGTACATTAAAATATCATTTGTCTAGAACATACATCTCCATCAATTACACAATCACTAAATAAAATGAACTTCAGATTCTTAGATAATCTCTCAGACTTATCACCTAAAATAAATATGCAGAAATGTAGTAAACTCTTCCCTCTTATGATGAATTCACATTTTCAACTTTCCATAAGTCAGAGTGCATATATTCTAAATTTGTATGATTTATTTATTTTTATTTATTTATCAAATTTATCATGGCCCATCTCCCCCACAAGAATTTACAGATTCTATTGCACAACAACAATTTTCTCAGCCTTCTTAAAACAGTCATGATGGTTCAACGTATTACTTACCCAGTGTAAGGCTTCATCTGTGCAGGAAGCTGGTCTTCAGCTTGATCATTACTGGAAGCAACACTGACGGGCCTGTGGTTTTCATCACTAGTAGCAAAAAAGGATGCTCGCTGGACTGGAGAGAAAAAGATAAACGCATATGCCAATTTTCTTTTCATTAGACCATAAAGAGATCATGCTTTACCATGGGAACAAAAACAGGAATATTAGACAAAAAAAAAAAAAACCCAAACAAGGAATTTTCTGTAGCAAAACCAAGAGGGGAGCATCAGCTGAGATGTACTTTGGACTGTACAAACTGCTTCTGATAGCACATGGAAGTACTTTAGGAGGCTGCAAAGAGAAACCGGTGAAGCAGGGCTTATCCCTAAGCTTTGCCCTGAAACTAACTCCATCTGGCTCTTCCTTTGCCTGGAATGCCTTGAGTCTGTCTGGGTAATATACAAAATGCTACTTAGAAATTGGTACTGAAGTTTCATTGTTTCCTCTTCCTTTTTTTTAAAACACTGTAAGCTGTAAACCAAGGAAGTATTTTTTGCAAAAAAACTGATTTTATATAAGCCTCTCTAGGCACATTTTCAACTACAAAAGGATTTACAACTGTTTAAATAAATAAATATAAGTAAATAAAGAAGCTATACTTAATAATGGATGCCAAGTTTCAGAAAGGTAAGACTGAAAATCTAACTACATTTACATTACATTGTGCTGAGTATTACAGTAAAAATATTAATAGTAAAACTAAAATCGGTAACAGGAGTTGAAGATTTACCCCTGGTGTAATTGTGGTAACTACTTTCCCACACTTTTGCCTTTGAGTTATAGTTGGAACCTGCTCTCCTCAGGCCAGGTAATTTCTGGAATCTAATGAACATACAGGTAGTCCTTGTTTAGTGACAACTGGAACTGGCAGCTCTGTCATTAAGTGAAGCAGTTGCTGAGTGGGAAATCACGTGACCACAACTATGTTCTCCTTTCCCCCACTCCCCTGCCCTTTGGAATATTCACCCTGGTGCTGGGATAACGTTTGTATTTACATTCATTGGAGAGGAAGGGATTACAAGAGAGTAACAAGGCACACAATGGGGAATACACACCGAAAGGAATGTAGCCCCGAGCGCACTACGCAAACAGCCTGGTGTATTCCCCATTGTGTACCTAATTACTCTCTTGCAATCCCTTCTTCTCCAATCTCTCTACTCTGAGGGTGGGGTGGGGGGAGAAAAACAACAGGTCAGGAACAGGACAACATGTACTGACTCTAATGGTGACTGAGGGTCAATGAAAAGTTGTAAATGTGGGCATTTGTTGTAAAACCACTTAGAGTCATGTAAAAGTGAGATGGGTGGCTATATAAATCAAATGAATGAATGAATAAATAAACAGTTATATTTTCAGCACTGTCATAACTTCAAACGGTTGCTGAACAAGGCACTTGGTAGGCGAGGTCTACCTGTACTACATATGCAAACCCAATTTGTACAGTCTTTCTCACCAAAAGGGGGAAAAGGTAGACCAGACTGCAAACAGGTTACAGATTATTTTAAAATACACTGAAACAGGGCATGAACAAAAGACTGCATGTCAGCTATACCTTTAATGTGGAGAAACAAGCCACTTCAAACCACTACTGAAACAAACTCCTAGAAATCAGTTTGTGTTGGGACCAGACCAAGAACGACGCTGAGTCAGTGTGTTCTGCACTCTAGTTCTTTATTGTTCTCACCGGATAGACAGAATCTTGCCAGACTAACTAACCTATGGGGTTAGCTATCCTAACTAACCTATGGGGTCAGCTATCCTAACTAACCTATGGGGAAATAACCTGGGAGAGTCTAGGGCAGGGCTACCCTGACTCTCTTTGACCCCCTGCCAAGACTCTCTAGACTGTGAGCCCTCTTACCGGCTTGGAATGCGTTCCTTCCTTCCTGGGAATCAGTGGCAGTGCCGAATTCCACCACAGTTTGATATTTCAGTAAATCATAGGTAAGATTAATCACAGTCCAACAGAAGTAAAAGCTTCTACCTCACATTTACAATTGAGCTAATGTTTTTTCTTTAACAAGACACCAGCATATTTAGAAACTTTACTCTATGTGAACTAAAGCCAAAGCCACAAAAAGAAAACGTAACTGATATATAAGTTCGTGTATTTAGAGAACATGAGTTCCCAAACTACTTCGGTGACACCTTTCAGCTGTGATCAAAATGTAAGTTCTGTGTTCCTTTTACACTTTCTGGCCTCGTGGCAAGCGGTTGTGTTTTGCAACCATGCATTTCTGCAAATGCAATTGTAGAATTCATAGTGAAACAACAGAGATTTAATTCAGTAACACTAATAATAACTGAAGCATATAAATAAAGAAAGCGAACAGCATTTCAGCAATTGGTCATCAATGCAGATGAATTTGGGTTTCAGAGCTGAAAATACTAAGCAGTGATATAAACAACAAATAAAAACTCATAAGCTGGTGTGTGAACATCGTAAATAATGCAAACTCCTACCTTCAAAGGCTTTGGCAGCATCTACCAAATTTGACCAGTCTAAATCTGAAGCTGAATCAGGCAAGGGCATGAGCCCTGGATCTGGCATTGGCAGCCTTCTCTGCTCCTGGATATCTGTGAGGGAGCTGTCAGAGGCAGAGAACTCTCCTAAACCACAAGGGGTGGAAAAAGAGAAAAAAAGGAGCAGTTAAGCAAACAATATTTCATAATTGTATTTGTATTTTTAGGTATTTATATTGAACTGTTTTAGTGATTGCTATTTTTATTTGTAAGCCACCCAGAATCGTCGTACATGAGATGGGCAGCAAAGAAATTTAAGAAACTAACAAACAACCCTGTTCTTCATTAGAAGACAGAATCGAGACAGAATGGGATTGTTCTATTTCAGATGAAACAAATCTTCAAGTTGGCCTTGCCTTCTACTGAAAAACAATGACCCCTCAAGGATATGTTTCCCCCACTCTGCCAATCAGAAAAAGATCAGCAAATTTCTAAATCCCAAGGCACCACTGAGTTATATGCCAGGTTTGCTTTGTTGTCCTACAAATGTTACCAAATGACCTTACTGTAAGGCATCCCATTTATTGTTAAAAGATTATTAAAAATGGACAAGTTGATTCTTGATTCAAGTATGTTTGACAATTCAGGCAAGGCTATTTCAAAGTTATATATTTAGCATTTTGAAATAAACAGCTTTTTTCCAATTGCTTGATCAAATTGTTTCAATAGACCAAGGCTCTAAAGAACTCTAAAATAAAGGCCACAACCATCCCAAAATAAAGTAAATTCATTACCATTTATTCCATTTAGCTTTTCTGTTGAAATCAATGATAATTAAGAGCAATTTACTTTAAGTGGATAGTGCAGTAATAGTAAAAAAAAAATAGTAGCAGTAACAATAATAATGATGTATAGTAGCTTACTATCTTACTCTGAAGATAGTAAGCTACTATATTAATGAACAGGCGTAATAAACTTTTTCAGTACTTTTATCAAACTTGTAAAAAGAAATATCAGCCAGTTTAGAGAGTAAACAAGATGACCTTGACAGAGGTAAGCAGGCTCCACTGCCTAGGCAACAGGAGCTAAAGTATTTTTAAAGTCCAGAATGTCCAGACAGATACCTCCATAATTCACTGAATTATAAGAAGGATGAGGAGGTACAGCACAATCAGACGTGCAAAATTCTGTTATTACAGCCAATAAAAGTACTTGAAGACAACATGTAGAACTGATTTCATGGTCTGGTCTACCTAGCAGGGCTCATAGTCACTCTGTTGACCTATCAATAGGGCAAGTAAGGGGAACTACACAACCGATATTAAAGACTGTAGTTCTTAAAGGATTTCTAAAGCATGTAGAACACTCATAAGCAATTTAGAATCTTATAAGCCAAGCCAAGCACCTTCAGTTGTGATCCTAGGCAACAATGTGTCAAGCAGCATTCCTTTGAAAAAGAATATTCAATATTCCAAATAACCTAAAGCAGTAATAATTAAAGGTAGCTCAATAAATTACAGTATTCTAAATTCCAAGGTTATACAAGCAATGAATAATAAATGCCAATTTGGATTTGTCCATAAATGTAAATGCAGGTTATGAATATTAAGTTAACCTTAGGCATGAAAGCCAGTTGGATGACTTTGGGCTTGTCATTCTTTCTCAGCTCAAGAGGGTTGTTGCTGTGGGGAAAATAGGAGGCAGGAGCATTATGTGTGCCACTTTGAGTAGTACGAAATAAAGGTGGGATATCATAACAACCATGTAAACAAAAACAGTTAGTTTAGATGTAGCATCTTACTTACCATGTAAGGATTTCATTCCCAGTGTGTACGATGGCCTTCTTAGTGGTAACGACTTGGGGAGAGAAGGGTATGTACTGGTGAAAAGAACATCATTTGGTAGAGCTTGGTCCAGAAGAGAAGCTCGTGAGGGGAAGAAATGTTCTCTTTGACTGCTATAAATACTCTCATCTGATAGAGTTCGCTGCAAGGCACGCCTTGAAATAGGAGTGCTAGGGAACGAAGACTGAAAGAACAACAACACAAGTCAAGAACGCGTAACACTCCCTTTAAAAACGAGCCACTCTTCATGCAATGTTTTATATCATGGATTGGCTTCAGAATGATTTCTAGGGGTGCAGGTAATCTGCACCAATTAAATGCTTACTATGAGAATTATTTTTATCCTGCACTGTAGAAAAATGTATTGGGAAAGTCTCTATCAACATATTGGAAAAGTGTAAAAATGTAGTTTTTAGTGATATTCTCATGTTTCTGACAACAATATGGTATCCTAATTTCTTGAAAGGCAACTGGGGCTGCTTAAATAAAGGAGGCAGCTTTATTATTCTATGGCATTTCAAAAAAAGTACATGTTTCACAGATGGGAGAAAGAAAATGTGCCTTTCCCAAAAAACTAAAAGCATTTTAGCAGACTCAGAATCCACAAAAGGTAGGACACTCCCTTAGGGGAAACAGGTTTATGCATGCACACCTGTACCTGTTGGACAAGTCTGACACTTTTTAAAAAACAATTAATTGGGCATTTCTGCACTTAAGTGCTGACACAGCTCCCTCTTCCTCCTCCTGCTGATATTCTGTCTCCGAGAATATACTGTGAAATAACAATTTATTGCTGTAATTATCCCATTTTAAAAAAAATGTAGCTTATTATTTCATGGTGCAGTAAAATCTGGCCCTTCAGTTTCAAAATGTAAGTTCAATTAAATTGTGACCACATAATGAAACTGATGAGTTGAACTGTCTTTTTTGCTGATCTCCAATGACTTGGCTGTGCTACGACAACTCTTTCAGCCTAGTTGTAGGTATGCTTAGTTAGATGTGAGTTTTGAGATACTTCCCTTATTAGGCATCCTTGGGATTATAGTGTTATTTGAATTGGTTTTTTTCACCTGCTCAGAAGTTAATGATAAAAATGACTTCTAGAGGAAGTATGGCGAACTGAAGATGACTATGAAAGTGGAGCTGACAACCACGGCAAGGACAAGGGACCCATGAATAGACTGGTTCCTTGGAACCTCCTGAGAGGACAGGAGATTGCCGACATGTGCTCTGGACAGCTGCTCCACATGAGGAGACTGCAGGACTGTGGGTTTCTGTGGGTTTCAGCACTGGGAGACGAAGGGATTAGCTATCTTGCTCGCAACCATGGCAATGCCTTTTAAGGGATACTAAGTTCACAAACCTCACTTTCTAATCACTTTCAGAAATTGCCTATAAACCATTTTAAAGCTATTCGAGACCTTGGGAATGACAAGTTTGAAAAGTCTTCAATTCTGAACAAAATAAAAAATTATTATAAACTTAAGAACTTAAAGAATTTGAAATACACAGTAAAAAGCTAAATAAGATTTTGATCTTAGAAAGTTATAAACAGATTAAGGGTCCAGATAAATTTGGAATATTGAAACTTTTACAATAAGACTTTGGAATTAATTATAAAGAACAAACAGCTTCTCGTGGGAAATAGATCTGTTTTGGGTTTTGGAAGACGTAACAGAGATAAGAAATTTTATGATTTAAAAACTAGACATTAGAGGAAACTAAAGATTTTAGGTAGAGAAAAGAATGCCAATATTCTATTAGTTCCTGTAGCCTTCAGATTTGATAATGATTAGCGGGGTCACTCAAAGCATGAAGTTCATCCCAGCTGCCCAACTACAGCAAGAAGGCACCTATATTGGGCAGCAGGGATATACAAAGATGCTGGAGGTCTTTAGTGACAGCAGCAAAGGCATCATTTCATACTGCGTGGGAGAAAGGAATGATAAATCACTCCTGTATTTTACCAAGAAAAGCCCATAGACAAGAAGCTAACAGACTGACTGCCTCAATATATTCCTCTTGGTGAAAAGCTATGTATCTCTTGGCCCTTTATATCTAGAATTCTTCAAAAGCTTTTATTTCTTTTGAATGGCTATGATGATTCAGGTCCTTTCCACTTGGTACTGAAATTGTCAGCTAAAATTAAAGAGTTAAATCCAGGAAGAAAAAGTAATTTTCACCAGTAATTTAGGATATTACGCCTTATCAGAGTTTCAAGTCTAATTATGCCAGCTTCTTGAAGAAGGACCACATTTGGGACATTGGAATATTTGAAATATTTTTCTCAAAAATGTGGATTGTATATAGACTCCAAAACTACACTGTTATTGCAGGGCCCTGAGTGCCAAACTGCATTTGAGCTTTAGCTATAAATAATAATTTAATTTCTACTGGAATATATAACATATCTCTAAATCAATAAAAGCCTGGAATTGATTTCTAAGAATTTTCAAAACATAGTTTAGATGTGCCATCTAATTTTGACTACCAGGGGCATGAATAATTATACCAGGTATTTCAATATTTTTTGCTATTCTAGCCTTCAGATATTGACTTTAAAGTCCTTGGCAAAGGTAAGTCATTCGGTCTTATTGTAGCTTAATTATAAAGCTTCCTCTCTGCAAAAAACGGCAAGAGAATGCAAAGCTGGTCTTAGACAAAGAGGAGTCTGTGTCATCAGCATATAGAAATGTTGCGTTTATATGCCACTTTGGGGGATTGTGGGCCAAATTATTTAAAGCTGAGACCAGTATATTTATATATAAATTTAACAATAAGGGTGCCAAACAGTCCTGCCTAACACCTTTCTCAGTCAGAATTTATTTAGTATGATAGCCTTCTCCACTGTATCATATCCCCAAATTCTCATAGAGTTTATACAGTAATAAAAGCAAATGCTTGTTGATAGAAGACGCCTTCATTCTAAGCTATAACCATGCTCTGGAGATTGAATCAAAGGCTGACCTAAAGTCTACAAAGGCTGCATACAGAGCTGATCCTTGTTTAGATGTAGACTTTTCAACCAAATACAGTAAGATTAAAGCTTGGTCTATATGAGAACATTTGCCCTAAATCCAGCTTGCTCTTTTGACAAAATATGTAGTGACTCAAATCAATTCAAGAATTTTTCACTTGTGTCTTGTATACGTCTTAATTATTACATTCAAAAGGCTAATAGTGTAATAAATGGCAGGTATATCCCTTCTACTACTTCTTTTTTTTTTAAAAAGGAAACTCTTATAGCTATCTCCCATTCCTTAGGAACTCTTCACAATAAAACCAATATATGGAAGAAAATGAAGCAGCTGCTGCTGCTGCTCCTGCTATCCTGATGTCTACCAATCTAAACTGCTGTAAATAACTTTAGCTATTGCAAAATAATTATTCAGGATCTTACCAGCTGTAACCTGTTTGGATGGAGAGGCAATTTCTTCCATTCTAGTGTCCATTCTGAAACAAAGCTTATTTCAAGCTCTAAATCAGTTAGAGGTGACTCTTTTCCTGAGTTTTAAAGGCAGTGATCTAGCACTTTGTAATCTGCCTGGAAAAGAAATGGCAGCCAGTGCAATGCTAAGCATGTGCAAGGTGATCTCTTTGTGTTTACTTTGAAGACTAATTTAGCTGCCAAGGACTGAAACTGGCTGAAGATGCTGGACCAGAGAGGCAGCCCACATAAGTAAAGTCAAATTTAGAGGTTTCCACCATGTACACCATGTTTTAAGGTCATTATTTTTTTAAAAAGAGACAAAAATTGATGTATTAAATGAAGCTGGTAAAACGGGCTCCTAGCTTGATCAGGGAAACTAGAGTGAAATTTGGTTCCAGAAGCACACTCAAACTGTGAAACTGCTTTACCTGGGACACTATAATCCCTTTCAAAACAGGCAGATCTGCCATTGTTCTGGAATTATGTTCCCTCACAATGAGCACCTCTGTCTTGTATGCATTCACTTTCAGTTTATTATCCCTCACCCAATCCAGTACTGACTTCAGAAAGCTATTCAAGGGAGCCACATAATGTCCTGAAGATATTGCACAGAAATATATCGGGGTACCATCAACATCCAATTCTGAATTGCCTGTGGTTGCAGGTAGGTCAGAGACAGAATGGAGCCATATTATACCTCCCATTGCATGGAGCAACTGCTGCCAAGAGACACTATCTGAAATCTACCTGACAGCCAGAAATTGAACTACTGCAAAGCTGTGCCTCCTATTTCCAAATTTCTCAGTACAGTACAATGATTGACTGTAGTAAAAGCTGCTGAGAGCTCAAGAAGAACCAATGGAGTCACATTTCCTCTGTCAATCCTCAAAGTTTAACTTGCAGACCAACCAAGGCAGTCTCAACCCTGTAGCCTGCCCTGAAGCCTGTCTGAAATGGGTTGAGATAATCTCATTCCTCCACAAGTAACTGCAATTAGGAAGCCACCAGTCTCTTAATCACCTTACCAACCAAGGAAGGTTAGAGACTGGCCTATAATTGCTCACCCCTGAGAGATCCAAGAAAGGCTTAAGAAAACATTTAATAATTTCCTCCTTGACATCTTGTCCTCTTTAAAAGAGGCATTTATGATGTTAATTAAAGCCTATTGGCTAGAAATTAGAAGCCAAGTTGGGCAAGATCCAGAGAACAAGTGGTGTGCTTCAAATATCTTGAAAAGTGGAAAAATCTAAAACTTTCTTGGCTAGGACTTATCATGACAGTGAACATGAACATACTACCCAAGATGAACTTCTTATTTCAAAAGGCGCCAATTCCAGTCTCAGACAAAACCTTGCAGGAACAGTCAACGGATTTATATGGAATGGGGAAAAAACAAGAGTAAGATTTAAAATTTTGCAAGTTTCAAAAGATAGAGGTGGCCTTGCATTTCTTAATCTGTAATTATATACTTGGCTGGAAGCACTGTGTGTGCCACGAACTCAGATCCTGAGCAAGGCGAACACCAAACCCTGAAATTCGCAGGGGTTTGCAAAGAATGGTTACAGTAAGCTGCTGACGGGCGGTGGCACGGAAAACTCTTGGCTTGGTTGTGCTGCTGAGAGAAACGGGAGCTCTCAATGCTGGATGCTAGGTACTGGCTGCCGGGCTTGGGTGATGCCGATTCCTTAAAAACAGTGGGTGCGAAGATCCCTCTCTCAGAAGTCAAGCTGGGTGCTGCTTCCTCTTCGAGCTCAGATGCCACTTCTGAGGCCGGTAAGGAGTCTTCTTCTGACGCTGCAGGTCCTGAGGAGTGGTTGTCTCCAGCAGCTTGCTGTCTGTGCTGCTGCCATTTATCCTGTTCCTTGTCACGCTTGGAGTCTCCTGCAGCCAATTGGGCTGCCTTCTCCTTCGCACGCTTTTCAGCACGTCTCTGGCACGCACTGATTGGCATATTCAAATCCCCCTCCAGATATCGCCCAATCAGCATTGTGGAGTCTTCCCGCTCTGCTGGGTTGTGCTGGAGTTTCGTTTCTCCAAATCCAGCATGGTAAGTTTCTAGTTCCTCCTGACTCGGAAAGTGAAACCGAATCCGAGTCAGAGGGAGGCCTGGTCCTGACAGTTCCTTGCAGTTTTCTTGGAGCTGTCGCACAGTGAAAATCAAACCCACTGTCCCCCTGGAAGGGCAAAAGCCATTTTGAGTTTCAGGGAGGATGTCTTCTGATATAGATAGGAGATGAATCCTTGCGAGGATTTTACCTGCCGTAGCTAGAAGGGAGATGCCTTGATAGTTTCTGCAGTCTGTCCTATCACCCTTTTTAAAAAGAGTGATAATTATGGCATCCTTAAAATCTGCTGGAATCTCCTCCCTCATCCAGATGTTATCGATGAGCTTGTGAAGTTGTTGTGTAAGTGCAAGCCCGCCTTCTTTAAAATACTCAGTAGGAATCCCATCAGGTCTGCTAGCTTTACTATTTTTCATTTGATTAGTGGCTTTTCTAACTTCCTCTCAACTAGGGGGTACTGCAAGTTCATCTCTTACTTGTTTTTACAGGATTTGCAAGAAGACTTCATCAGCCACAGTACAGTGATGGTTTAGGAGATTGTAGTAATGCTCTTTCCAGAACAGTGAAATAGACTCTTTGTCCTTTAGAAGTTTGACACCAGTACAACAGTGATAACAGTACAACAATGAGAATTATGGAAAAAATAAATAAAATTTACTCCAAGTTATAATTTAAGGGAAAATTGGTACAAAATGTTTTACAGATAGTATATAACTCCATCAAAAATTAACCCAGTAGACAAATCATATAACAATAAATGCTGGAAATGTCATAACAAAGAAATAACATTTATGCGGTGGCTATCTTAAAAAAAAACCCACCTCAGAAGTACTGAAAAAAATACATCAAAATAATCAGAAAATCCTAAAAACTGAAACCATAAATATTTTTAATTATAATCCCAGAAAACATAAATAACAAATATCACAATTGTCTAAGATATATGCTGACAGCTGCGAGAACAAATCTAGCACAACATTGGGAAAGACAAGCATTGCCAATAATATGAAACTGGGAGACCAAAATTGGAGAATATTCAGCATTGGCAAAATTGACACTATATATTCATAACAGTAGTCTAACCAAATTTAAACAAGCACAACTCCTTTATATACTACACATTACACAGAAGGGCAAATTTAGACATGTGGAATATGTTTTTTAAGAAAAAAGTTATGAGACCAATCAAAACTAGAGATGAATGGACTGAAATAGGTACTAGTAATAATCTTCCTTTTGAAGAATTTTATTAAATTTGAAACAAAGATAAAAACTACAAAAAAGCAAAAAAAACCACAAAAAGAAAAAAATGAAAACAGTGTGAAACACAGGAAAAAAGAATTTTGAAGATTAAATAAAGAAGTGACTTCCAACTTTCAACAGCAAGAATATACAGCAATTTCCATAATCAATCCCTTACTCTATATCAAACCAAGATCACATTATTTCTATAAATCCTTCCATTAGCACATATACAAATCACTAATGCAGTTGCTCCTTTCCCTTATATAAAAAAAGAAAAAATATATACAAATTTCTAAATCAACTTCCCTCTCCCATAAAACATTTCTTTAGTTATTTCCTTCCTACCACTATTCTATATATTTCTGTCCACTATAATAAAAATCAAATTATAAAAACATAAATTCTCTACTTTTATAATTAGTAATACTACAGAAATCTTAATCCTATTAAACCTAAAAACCAAGCAATTATTATTATACCTTATAGATACCTTATAAATCTTACAAATCAAACAAACCTTAAAAAAAGTCCAATAGATGTTAAACCAAATCATTAAAAAGAAATGAAATCATAACCACCTCATTATCAATCCAATTATACATTCTTAAATTTTTGCCCCACTTCAAAATATACTAAGACATTTACGTATCTCCCTATTACACCCAAAGCATTTTTCCTGCAAAAATCGAACAGCCCAACTGCCCCCCTTAAAAACTCCAGCTTCTCAGCAAAAAAACCCTCCCACAAAGCAGATTCTCTTCTCTCCCAAGACATTCCCTCAGAAAGCCATAACAATCCCTCAGAAAAACAACTCTCCTTGTAATCTGCAGCTTAGATTGTCGCTTTAACCCCTTCAGCACCAAAATGTAGTCTTTGTCTGGCATTACTTCAGTCTCACTGTCAGTAGAAAGATCTCCTTCCTTGTCAAAATCTTCATCTTCTTCCATAACATCTTTGGACAGATGACACACTTTAGAAATAATATCTTCCCCAGTGTCCCGAATATTCTGTAGAATAGCCTGACAGCAATCTGAAAAGATCTCTTTGTAGGTCTGCTCAGGCTCACCACAGGACTCTGAAAAAGCCTCCTTGAAATCGTCCATGTTTCAGGCAATAGATTATGGTGCCCCCTAGATACTTGACTCGGGCAGATAGGAGTTAATGAGTTAATGAAGAACATCTGAGTGAAACAGGAGAAAGTATGCTATCAAGCAGCTCTCAAAGAAAGCAAACAGAGGGCTAAAGATTCAAAACAGCAAATTCAACATGAAGGAAAATATTAAATCCTTCAAATTCAGTACAAAAATAATAACAGGGAGGCAATTATTTATTCTCAGTTCTCCTTAGTCTTTGAATGGGAAAACAAGCCAAAACTTAAAAGATTTTAAAGTTTAATCCAGAAATAATGATAAGCCCCAAGAGACTCCACTTCTTACTGTAGAAAGCCTCTCTTAGGGTACAAAAACTTCTATAAAAAAAGTAAATTGGGTGCTTTAGAATGAAGGGGCTGGACTTAATGTCCCTTTAAATGCAGCGCAGCTTGGAAATGGTGAAATCCCAGCCTTCCGGCAAAGTCTTACCCGTGATCGCGCATGCTGTCCACAATCTCTTGGCTGTAACTTGCTGTCTAGAGGACGAATGGGTCAATTCCAAGCGTTTTCCTTAATCTGGAAAAATGCTCTGGGCTACAGGAAAAACCAGCCTGAGCCTGAAAAAACTGCCATGATGCCAGTTCTGCCTGCGGAGCTCGCGGGCACAGCTGCTCAGTCTGCCATATTCCCACTGGAAGTCCCTAGTAATAATCTTCAATGTTCAATGTAAAGTATAAACATCTAGACTGTGATCAGCAGTTGGGGAAACAAACAGAAGGGAAGGGAATAATATGTCACGAGAAAATTGTCCCATGTTTTTTATTTATATTTAGTAGTTGTTTCTCTTTGTTTTATCCTATTGTCATTAACTAATGTAGACTTTCTTCCTCTTGTATTTCACTTGTAACAATAAAAATATCTTTTTTTAAAAAGTGGCATGCTTCAAGCAGTCTGTTGATGTTCTGGTTATCACAAGTTGAAATACAACAATGTAAGAGAAGCTAGTGGATACTATGTACTGTAGTTGACTCTATAAAAAATGACATCAAGACTGCCTAAATAAGATTTTATTCACAGCAAAATCAATGAAGTATCTACCTAGGAGAAACTGGGTTCATATTGGCCTACCTGTCTCTCCCAGTCAGGTTTGGGAAACCAAATTGACATAAGCCAATATTGAGACATAAGTCAATTGAAATAAGTCATAAGACCATATTGACATAAGCAAATATTGAGATATACGTAAGTCAATTGACATAAATCAATAAAAGACATAAGCCAAATTGGCTTTCTCATCTATAATCAAATAGAGATCAAATTATAATCTTTATTTTATTTTGGACCAACCTGGCATTACAGAGGAGCAAGATCAGATTTTTTAAGGGGCTGGAGCCACTCTTCAAGGCTGAGAATTTACAAAACCATTTGGAAGGGGAATAGTTCTTAAATTTCTGATCTTTCTGCCTCTATAATGGCCTGCCAATACCAAATTTTCCATTTCCTGCCATTAGTGTGATTGCTGCCCAAAATGCATTATATATAGTATTATATATCCATTATATATAATTACACTGTATATAGCACAATCCTATATATGTCTACTAGAGTTGTGAAATGCTCTAGAGCACTAAGGGTGCAAAGATAGCACCCGTAACTCCTTAAAGCATATCTGTCTTTTCAGGGATCAGACGGTAGCTATGCAATCCCAGAAAAAAGATGTTGCTGCTTTAACTACCTAAGAAAGTTGTTATTATCATGTTTCCACATGCTTCACATCATCTTTTCTGGAACTGAATTCAAAGCACTGTACAGTCCAAATGTATATTAAAATATATATATATTGAGTTCAGTGAGGTTTTCTTCTAAGAGAAAAGGTACAGAAATAGAGTCAGGACCAGAAATATTGGAACAAGGATAACTGTTTTGGCATTTGGCCTCTGTACACCACCATATTAAAGTTGAAAGGAAACACACCCAGCTGGGAGCGAAGTCAGGACTTTCAGCTATAATTCAAGGGGTTTGACAAAAGTGGGGCACTAACCATTCAGGAAGTACAGCCAGTGGCATACACACACACCCATCATTGGTGGCTCATAAGTAATGAAATGAATGGCTGTCAAGCAGCTGCATGGCCAAGTGGGGCCTGTTTCCTGGGCACCCCGTGGCCAATCAAGCAGATAAAAGGCTGGAGGTGGTTCTGAGTGTTACATTTGCATTTGGTAGCTGCTCCCTGGAACTCTCAACATGAGGTCCAAAGAGGTGTCCATGCGAGTGAAGGAGGCCATCATTAGGCTGAGAAAACAAAATAAACCCATCAGAGAGATAGCAAAAACATTGGGAGTGGTCAATACAACAGTTTGGAACATCCTGAAAAAGAAGAAATTAACAGCAAAAGGCCTGGAAGACCATGGAAAACAACTAAAGTGGATGACTGCAGAATTCTGCTCATGGTGAAGAGGAACCCTTTCATAACATCTAGCCAGGGCAAGAACGCTCCTGAGGAGGTAGGCATGTCATTGTCAACATCTACAGTCAAGAGACAGCTTTATGAATGTAAATGCAGAGGCTTCACAACAAGGTGCAAATCACTGGTAACCCTCAATAACAGAAAGGCCAGATTAGACTTTGCCGGCAAACACCTCAAAAAGCCTGCCCAGTTCTGGAATAAGATTCTTTGGACTGATGAAGCCAAGATTAACTTGCACCAGAATGATGGGAAGAGAAAAGTATGGAGAAGGAAAGGAACAGCTCATGATCCAAAGCATACCACATCATCTGTCAAACATGGTGGAGGCAGTGTTATGGCATGGGCATGTATGGCTGCCAATGGAACTGGGTCACTGGTGTTTATTGATGACCTGACTGCTGATAAAAGCAGCAGGATGAATCCTGAAGTGTACAGGGCTATACTTTAGGCTCAGCCACATGCTGCCAAACTGATAGGATGCCACTTCATATTGCAGATGGATAATGACCCAAAACATACAGCAAAAGCTATCCAAGAGTTTCTCAAGGCAAAGAAGTGGGATGTTCTTCAGTGGCCCAGTCAGTCACCTGATCTCAACCCAATAGAGCATGCTTTTCACTGACTGAAGACAAGGCTGAAGGCAGAAAGACCCACAAACAAGCAGCAGCTGAAGGCAGCTGCTGTAAAGGCCTGGCAAAGCATCTCGAGGGAGGAAACTCAGCATTGGTCATGTCCATGGGTTCCAGACTTCAGGCAGTCATTGACTGCAAAGGATTTTCATCCAGGTATTAAAGGCGATCCTCATGTTTGTAATGATGTTGGTTTGTTCCATTACTTATGAGCCACCAATGATGGGTGTGTGTGTATGTCACTGGCTGTACTTCCTGAATGGTTAGTGCCCCACTTTTGTCAAACCCCTTGAATTACAGCTGAAAGTCCTGACTTCGCTCCCATCTGGGTGTGTTTCCTTTCAACTTCAATGTGGTGGTGCACAGAGGCCAAATGCCAAAACAGTTATCCTTGTTCCAATATTTCTGGTCCTGACTGTATAGCCATTGTTGCATAAAATAATTTCAGCAGGTCCTAAATCTTATTCGACATCAGTATTTAATTCACTTGTAGCCTATTCCTGTATAAGTTCATACAGGAATGAGATATCAGAGATTCAAAGCCTTAAAATATTTTTATGATCTTTATTTACTATATTACTTAGATAATGAATAGAATAGCACACTACTCCATACTTCTTCCTTATCAGTTATTTCTTTATCAATAGTGTGTGTGTATGTATGTGTGTGTATGTATGTATGTGTTTGTGTTTGTGTGTGTGTGTGTGTGTGTGTGTGTGTGTGTATGCATGCATGCATGCATGCATGCCCCAGAAGTATTTGTTTTTATTACTATGACTTGAATGTTTTTAGTCTGTACTGGATACAGGAATCCCATAGAATAAAATGATCATTATTGGTGCAAAATGTCATGATTTGGGAGGTCTCTAAAATACACTAAAAAGCTTTCTATTTGCTATAGCAAAGGCTTTTTGCAATAGCATAATATTGGCCCTTGCATGTTATATAATGCTATGAACATTTATATCTCTGAATACAGCATTAGCAAAATTCTCAATGATCAGTGCGAAATATTAAGTGTTACATAATTAGGAAGCATATTCACCTAGACATCCACCAACTGAATTCGTAATAAGAATTAACCTCAAAATCAGATCCTTACTAAATAATTTGACACTACAAAATGTATTCAAAATTATATGCTTCAATTTTTAAGACGTATTATTAATTACAGTCTTCAAATAATTTTTGAAGCACTGAAATGTGACGGAATATAAACTAACAGGATTTTCTAAAAAAGGAAATATTTTTCTTTAGAAAGGAAAACTAAGCCATATATATCTTTACTTTGCCTTGTCTAAAAATATGGATTGAGACTGCTCTTTCAACTATAGGTAGTCCTTGATTAATGACGATAATTGGCACTGGAATCTTGGTCATTGAGTGAAGCAGTTGTTAAGTGAGATGCTCACATGACTGTTTCACTCAACAACCGCAATCCCAGCACTCCCAGTTGCAGTTGTTAAGCAATCTCCTGGGTCATTAAACCGACAGAGCGAAAGCTGCCTGCCAAAGGATTTCTGCTCCACTCCGGAGCTGAAATCTTCCCAGCAGGCAGCCCTTTCGCTCTCAAACATTCTTCAGGATTTGAGCTCTGTTCCTGCAGCCTCCTGAAGGGTTTCCCCTCCCTTCCATGCACGGAGGAGAAATCCTTTGTGGGGCTGCAGGAACGAAGCTGAAATCTTCAGGATTTGAGCTCTGTTCCCACAGCCCACTGAAGGGTTTTTCCTCCCTTCCGTACCCACTGCTTGCAACCTTCCCTGCCGGCTTCCCCATTGACTTTCTGGGGAAGTCAGCAGAGAAGATTGCAAATGGCGATCACGTGATTGTGGGGCGCTTGGCAACTGGTCATAAATGCGAGCCGCTTGCCAAGCGCCTGAAATGCAGTTACGTGATCACGGTGGGAGGGCAGTGTGATGTTTTACAATGTCCAGAAGTGCTTTATGGGTCATAAAGCACCCTTTCCAAGGCTTTCATAACTTTGAATAGTCATTAAGCAACCAATCATTAAGTGAGGTCTACCTGTACATGTATTCAGCAAAGGTTAGATGGACAAGTATCCATATTTGGTAGACAATCAGCTTATCATATTGTTCCTACAGTAGAACAAAATCTTGTAAAAGTCCTTATCTACTGAAATGTGGCTGAGTTAAAAAGAAAAAAGGAGGAGGGGAGAGGAACTTCATAAACTTTTTTTGTAAGTTGCAAAAAGTCTTCTTCCTTGGCCATTTTTATTCTTCCTCCTCCTCTCCTCAAGATTCTTCCAATAGAAGATGGGGAAAAAGGGGAAATCAAAAGGGAAAAAAACAGTACCTTTTCCAGAGGACAGCTAATCTTTCCCAAGGACAGACAGACTTACTTCCCTTATTTATTAAGAGGAAGCATATTCAAAGAAAGGCTAGCAATAGTAGTAATGTCATGCATTTGGCAGGGCATTTGTTTTACTGCAAGCAATCATCTATCATCTAAATTGGAAGAATGATATTGATTACAAAGATTTCCAACAGACATGTACTAGCCACTACTGCAATAATCAATCATTCAAATTAATAGGGGTTTTATGGAAAGGATAACAGCTTGTTTGACAAGTTATGAAAGGGATGTTTATCATTCCCTTTGCAAAGCCAGTAAACAACTGTGGGAGGGATGCTGGAATCCTTCCTTACAGTAATTTTCTTTCAAGGCAACACTGAAAAATAATCTGTATACTGTATAATTTTTTCATACTTACAAGTTTTAATAAGCCTCTTTGGGTTTTGACAAGCAAAGAAAGAAGTTACATGTGCCCACCTTTGCAGGGTTGCTGTGGAAACTATTTAGTCTCTGACAAGCATGAAATGTTAAGCAGTGGTTTTCAGCACAGAGTTCTCAGAAATCTGGACATTTTCTTCAATATTATTCATTAGAACCTTTAAGATTGTTTAGACATTAGTACTTCTGTAGAATCCAAGAACTGTTCTTAGTTTATATATGTAACCACCCCAAAATCTGGAAAACCATTTAAGAAATTAGGCACAGATACAGTAGAAAAGTTCTACTAACTATCAGCATGCCATTCCCAAGTGCTCTGATCAGAAAAATGGACGAGCTGATCAATTAAATGAAATGTGGAAATTAACATTCCATTAACACTAGTAGCTCTCACACCTGAAATCACTTTTCCATAAAAGATTGTATGCTGTACAAATGTAGCTGCAAATGTACTAAAATTACATCTTTCCTAAGACGTATTATGAAAAAAACTAAAAAGGTCAAAGGTCAAAATATGGGACTACTAGTAAAATGACTACTCATGAGGTGAATTCGGACATTGTCAGAGGTATTGCACTGTTCTTGCTTCTACAGATCAGAAGGTTTCTAGGAGATACTGATTAGATTTTGTCATATGAAATATTCTTTAAAACTGAAATATTATAGTTCATTCCTATTCTCCGTGGTATCAGAATTAGAATTCAGCAAATTTCAGATTCAGGTTTTATTCAAGTATGCACTAGCAACTTTATTACTTGTATTCCTCCTGTCAGCAAAACTGACTTAGCAACTGAATAAGCATAATCAGCAATCAACAGAGAAACTGACTTTTCTCCAGAGAAATACATACAAAATGCAGTACTGTGAATTGAGTCCTGAAAATGATTTGGAGATCAGTGTAATTCTTTCATAAAGTTAAATGTTTAATCTGTGGCAAGATCTAGTTAACATCTCAGCCAGCATTTTCTGAACTAAGCAATTAATTACAAGAAATATCAGTTGAACTGATAAGGCAAGAGGAGCAGAACTGTACCCTTTTATTCAATAATCTATATCATGCTTTTTAATAATCAAATAGACCCAACAAGCCATAAAAGCATTCTATTTCATACTGTTGAGAACAAGAATTTAGCTATGAATTTAGCTATATCTCATATGAACTACAGCTAGCTTATCTTTGAATCTATTTCTCAGCACAACCCCATTTTATAATTCTTTAACACATACCTTAAAGTTTTTCTGAGACTCAGGTGTTGGGCTGTCTAGATCTATTAGCTTCTTCAACTCTTCTTCAATATTTGACTTAGATGCTCGCTTTGGTGAGGCTCGCAGATCTCTGGCTGATGCACGCAACCTAGGATGTGCCATTTCATTACCATCACTCTGATGTCGCCTTAAAAGAAAAGAAATGCATCTTTACAAAACAAAGGAACAATGCTTCTAACATGTCTGTTTATTTAGAGTGGATGGGAAGTGAATATTTGGATAGCTGGAAAAAGTGAGGTTATTTAGTATTAATAATTATTAATAATTATTATTTAGTATTAATAAATAAGGATAATATTTACAAGAAAAAATAGTTATACTTACCTTTCTGTGCCTCAATAATAAGCTCATAATAACAACAGAAAACCGAGCCACATCACCATCAGAAGGCTTTCACAATACCTTCAACACTTAAAGAGACTGAAATGTAAGATGGCTCCAAGTCTTCATGTGGTTCTCAAGTCCCCTTTTTGTGGCTGTTAGAGTCCCTGTAGTGTTCTGTTCTCGCCCTAGAACTAAGTAATTATTCCAACCACATGCTTCCTGGAAATCCTGGCTTAGGAAGTATCTCTACTGTTGTGGCAAACTTAGAACTAAGAATGTGCGAATTGCTTCTTTGAACATACTGTTCCAGGTATAGAAAAGACGGTTTGTAGTGGCCCATGCTCAAACCAAATTACACATGTTTTGGGAGTTCTGGTCTGTGCACGGAATGAAATGTGCAGGTAAAACAAGGCTGTCTGATCCAGATAGAAGTGATTTTTGTGGGGGTGGGGGAGCCATAAGCATCAGCAGCTAAGGGGAGACAGGGAAGGGAAGATGCTGGAAAGAGACTGCAGGAGACAGGTAGGCCAGTGGGATACGCTAGGCTGGGACACAGGTGGTGGCAGTGGTGATGCCTGAGGGGAGGAGGGAAAATGCCTGGAACACTGGAGGGAGGGTTTTGCTGGAATGCAATGCATTTGACACTGCTGTGAGGACGATAGGATAGAGGGAGTGATGTGTACCAGCCTTAACCTACTTGCCTGCCTGGATTTTGTTTTGTCCAAAATCAGAAACTGTCAAAGTAGATGGGTTTCAGTTCTGCCAGATGGTGGCTGATCTGAAACAGTTCAGCAGAACCTCCAGAACACAATTATTTTTTCCCTCAGGTTCAAAGACGAAGTGTTTTCATGCACACCCCTGCTCAGATCCTAATTTATTCCTTTCGTCTTTCTATATTTTTGATACATGACCTGTGATTAATTTCTTATCTGTGTGACTAAATGTACATAAGCTCCATGACTCTTCAATAATAAACATGGCTCTCAACATAATTGCATTATCATGAATAAGACCAGTTCTCTGTATAAAAACTAAAAGGGTAAGTGGGAAAATCCTAATACAACACATGTAACTCATTTGAATATTTTTAAAGTTGTCAGACATCAATGCTTTGATCTATTTTGCTAGTCTCACCCTTTGTATTTAATCAAAGGATTATTAACACCAACTAGGATAGTTCTACTTTATGTTAACAAAAGGGCTTTACATAATCCACTCACTATTTCTGACATGGACCAGGTCAAAGATTTGCTCCCTCTAGTTTCAGTTGTTTTGTGGTTTGAAGGGAAAAAGCAGCAAGATTCCCCCCCACCCCCCGGTCGTTTTAATTTCTCCACAACCTAGTACAAATAAGATGATTTCTACATCTGTTCCAAAGTCCCTGAATAGAAAGAATGGTGGCAACATACCTTTTCTTCCTGGTAATCCAAACCAGGATTTGTAGATCCCAACTAATAATATTTTTAAACACTTCTAATTTCACTTTGTTTAAAAAAAAAAACCTACTCTTCTGCAGAAAAGTATTCCTTCTCAAGATCATCTGAGATCTTACCTTTAAAAGCTTTTGCAATATTAATAATTATTAACATCCCTTCGTCTATTATTTCTTCTTTTTAGTTTTGTTTTTTATAGTTTTTAATGTTTTTAATAATAATAGCAATTGTTGGTACTTATTATTGTTTTTAGTTTTGTTGTTTTGTGAGATAGGTGGCTATATAAATTTGACAAATAAACAAACAAACAAACAAACAAACATGATTTTGAAATTGGCAAGGGGTGGGTAGGGGAGGGGAATAATATACATTGACTGAGGTGTTTAGTATTTTGAGATAATTAAAGAAATGCCTGCCATAAGGAGATGAGTAACTGGAGAAAAGGAACATTTTCTAAGTACATTGAATTAATTTAACAGTTTTAATTCAATGATTTGAGTTGTACTTCAACAAAAAGCAGACAATAAATCTCTTGGGAGGTTTTCTTCTAAAAGCTCTTCAATTGGCTTAAATTGCCACCCCTTTTAAACCTCTTAAAAGTTTTCTGTGAGAAAAATACAAAGAGGACTTTTCATGTTAATGTCAACACCCACTAAAATAGAACCAAAATGCTCTTACTTTCTTGAATCCATAAACCCCACAGAGTTTATTGTCCCTTCAGGTTTCTTCCATCCAATCAGGTACTTGCTAGTAGCACCCTGACGTGGGTAGAAAGTTCTAGGACCAGAAGAGGAGGAAGAAGAGGAAAAAGAAGGTGCTAGCTGTGGGGAAGTGGCAGAATGAAGCTCTTCTTTAGGTGAACTTCTGGCACTGGTGAAAACAATGGAGCTGGCAGAGTGTCGGGAACCCATGGTACTGGGAAAGAAGCATAAGAAAGACAAAACTGACTTAACAGTACACGTTTACATGACATGCAATTAATTTCAAAATTGCCCTCTGTAACACATAATACAATTTTTATATGCTTACTACAATATAATCTAAGGATTTCCTTTCACAACCATAAAGTAAAAGATCCTCCCTATTAAAACAGGAGAATAAAAACTGACCTTAACTACCACAGAAACATCTACTCTTAATCTATTCTGAAAGCAATCTTTATAAGAGAAGCAAATTATTATCCTCTAGCAATATGAAATGGAAACTATTTATGTGCAAGACTGACAAAATATGCTATGATCTTTCCATACACACCACACACATAAAAACTAATATAGAAAAAGTTTTTTTCCTGAATGGCAATCCTAATATGTGTAAATAAACAACAATGTCATTCACTGGCAAAAGAATGATACAGGTAGTCCTTGTTTAGTGTCTGCCTCATTTTGCAACTGTTCACAGTTATGACGGTGATAAAAAAGTAACTTTGCAATCAGTCCTCACATTTATGACCTTCGCAGGTCTGTAAACCAAAGGAAAGCAGAAGTAAGATCACAAGCACAGTCACCGTTTCACTTAGCATCTGCTTTGCTTGACAACTGAGTTGCCAGTCCCAACTGTGGTCACTAAATGAGGACTACTTGTAATTTAGGGAGGATGTCAATTTTACATGAGGAGTCCTAACCTTGCCACAGGACTTTCTGCTTGCTTTTCTAGTTTGCAGCTGTTGTGCACCCTGCAAAATTAACCATTTTCCAAAGCAGATTTTGAGGGAGAATGAGTTTTAGGAAGGGGGAAGAATCACCCATTTTCACTTATGGAAGATGTTTTATGAAAAGACAGATTTCATCCTCTATTTTGATAAAAGCCAGTATTTTAAGAAAAACACTAATTATGTTATTGGCAATGATATAACAGATGAGACATTTCTTTTTGGAATAGATAGCTTCTAGCAGAGCAGTCAGGTCCAATTGTTGAATTATTGAAGCTTCCTTCAACATCTACAAAAGTTCTTTGCTTCTTTTAATAATATAATAGGGCTCTAACAAAGCAGGGATCAATGTAAACGAATGCTAAGAGATTTTGTATGCTCATTTTATCAGGTTGTTCAGCTATACACACTGAATTTAACAGGCATGAAACTCGTAACATGCCAAGAATCTATAATCAGGAAAAGAAACTACATGATATTTAGTAAATTGTATTAATCCTTCACAAATTCCAGGACTCATTTGATTCTGGAAATATGCCACAACTTTTAAGAATTGATCTTCTGCTTCCCCACAAACTGGCATTGTTTACATCAATAAAAGACATATTATCATCTAGCTGCCTCATGGAGATAACTTCAGGATCAGTACAGTTGAATTGACATGCAGGTTTCAAATATCTTCTAAAGATAAATGACTTAGCATTGCCACATTACTCACAATAAATTACTTATTTTCATGTCATGAACTTTGGAATGTTGATATAAACTTAAGTTATTTGTGCAACTAGTATGTTTTATATTTGAAAATCCTCACTACAGTAGCTATTAGCATATATGTTTTTTTAAAATACTGATTTTAACATAAAGTGAATTACTGCCCTATATTAGCAAAGTTCTCTGAGTATTAGGAAAAGTTGCCAAGTCAGAAATAGTAATTTTGTCACAAGGATTTGAGAAGCAAAGTCCAGCTAAAAGTAGCATACAAAATAATTTTTGCAATGCCATCAGTACAAAGTTCTGTAAGATAAACTAAATTTGACAACTAGATTATCACTCACATTTTGGCATTACAATGAATACTACTACTGCTTTCCACTTTGCAAGTGATCAAAAACCAAAACAAAACCATGACCTAATTTCTTTTACCAGAAGACTAAAGGGATCTATGCCTTTTATTCTAAACTATTCCAGAAAATCTTTAATTTGAAGTTAATTAATTTTAATTTGAAATCAGCAACATGAGTAATTCAGAATAGTTTAGACTCAGAAGAGTCTTTATTCATAATATTATGTGCTGTCAGTTAATGTATGCATTAACTACTACTAATGTCTTCTACCATCTAAAGTATAACAGTTAAATTCCTGTGCTTTCAGCCACTCTGTTCAGTCATTTTCTATAGGAGTTCCTAGGATAGCTTTTTTTGATAGAAGGTAGGGAACATGCAGGAAATGAAATACAAAATACCAAAGGGATGTGGAAAGGAAAACAAAAAGTAAGAAGCAACAGCCAATCGATAATTCACAAGTAATCTGAAAAGTAAATTTTGATTACTTATTGTGTGGTACTTCACATACAGCAATATTATTATAGAATAGTAATTATGTAGCATCTAGCTGATCTTAAAAAGCTAAACAGTACTTTATTATTTTATTTATTTAATTTCTATAGCTGCCCACTTCAACAAGTGACTCTGGGCAGCTTACAATCATAAAAACCATAAAACAGTTAAAATAATTAAAAACAATTAAAAGTACAAAATAAATATATATGGTCACCAGGTAAACAATACATGGATGTTAATATAGCCAAGAAATGGGGCCCTTAACACACTCGGGACCCCAGGCTCAGGCACATAACCAGGTCTTCACGGCCTTATTTAGTACTTAGGTGGGAGACCACCAAAAATCTCAAGAGCTGTAGGCTAGACTGGGAAATTAAAAATATTTGAAAAAAAGGCAATGCTGAACCCCTTCCATATTAATGCCAAGACCCACCCATAAAATTTACAGAAGTTGAGCTTGATTCAAAGGAGGATTTATTATTATGCAATGTTACTATTGTAAGTTGGATCCAAAAACTTATGATAGCAAATAAACATTGATTATTTAGAATGTTGTTAAATGTATCTCTGTCACTCCAGAGATAATCCAGTCTGACTCAAATCTGGAGTGAGTTTTTTTTAAAAAACAGTTCCATTCTCCAATTGTCCAACATGGAAAAAATACAAATGTCTGCTGAGAATGTGCAAAATATTCTGACCTTGAAACACATGTTCCAAATATGTTGAGAGTTTATCTTGACCTCAGAGCAAAACTTCTGAGACAAAACAGGGCTGTTCTGAGGAGTATTTATTTGGGGTGTTTCAAGAATCTCAAATTTTATGACTGGTTTAGTTTTTGATTTCCCCCCCCAGGTCACAAAAAAAAGAAGTTAATCACAGAAAATTTCCATGTTAAAAAAAGGAGAGAAAGGGAGTATTGGATTCAAATAGCAACTGATTATATTTGGGGGATTAAGACAGTTCTTTAACTTTATTGATTGCTTGAACTCATTGTGGTCCAACCTCTTGTCCTGAATGGTTGCCTGGCTAACCTAACTTAGTGACATAATTCTCTTACAGGAATGACTACTGAGTGAAGCCCTTGTAAACTGCCTCAACATACAACAGTTAACTTGACCATATTCAGGAAGAAGCATAATTCCTGATGAATATCAATTCCTTTTGCACAAATTTATTTCAGTTTATCTGTCTGAAATTTGCTTGGACATCTCCCACTTGAAAATTTCTTAACATTTCTCCTCTGACATGGCTGTCAAAAAACCACTCTTCATGGTACTACATATTCCAAAGAATTAGCTTGGGAAAAAGTTCTGGAGGCCTGCAATCAGTGAAGAGGAGTTCAGATCAGTAAAGAGGAGTTCCGAACAATTACTTTGTTTTGCATCATGTTCCACTCTTCACATGAATCCAACGCACATCCCTCAGTGAAATAGTTCACTGACAGATAAGAGACGACTAAACTTGCACTACAAAATTCATGCTCTGTGCTTTTTATGGAACAAATAAGAGAAGTATTTTTTCAGGTTAGGCCCCTTTACTAGCACAAATCTAATTCAGTACATAAACATTAGCATTCAATAGGTTTCATTCACTCAGGTAAAAAGACTACTTAAATATGGTTATCTCTAACTTGAGGATCAAGGGGAACCTGAGGGAAAATTTGTGTGGTGAAGTAAGAGGAATATATGACCTTGCAGCCTAAGTCCCAGTTATTTAAACTATGGTTGAAATATTGCCATGTTATCATGCTCTGGCCTTATACAAATATAACATTTAGTAATATGCTATTATTATTATTATTATTGTTTATTATAGCCATCCACTCCAAAAGTGGAATATATGAATTTCATGCAATGATGTAGACACTCCTGCTTTAAGAATTCCTACGACAGATGGAGTTGAGTCTCCATCCACTAAAAGAAAGAGAAACATACTTGCATTTTCAAACTCTCTGCACAGTATCTCTTCTTCAAACTGCTAAGCTACTAAGAAACATGTACTGTTATTTTCTAAAACACCCACTTCTCACAGCTGCTAGAAATATCTAGAAAGAGCCTTCAAATACATAATTTTTTAAAAAAAAGATTACCTTGCATGGGAAACAGCATCACTAAGACTAAAAGCACTGTTCTCTCTTGTTAAAGGATTGGAGGCTGGTTGGCTTTTGGTATGGATGTCCAAGCTCAATGAAGATTCTGTTTTTCTGTCCATCATGTGGCTCTCTTTTTCTAAAGTCCGATCTGCAATGGAGACCACTTCACTGGAACTGTGCCAGAGCGACGCCACTTTTTCTTTTATGAGTCCTGATCGGGGAGACGTTGCTGAGTTGCCCAGAGAGGCTGAACTACTATGGCTGGGACCGTATGAAGTGGTATCGATGCCACTGTCGGCAGAAGTGCCTTGAAGGTAGTTGTAACTATTCAGTTCTGATTCAGTCCTGTCTCCACTGTCATACCACTTCTCATCACTATGGACACTGGAAGCATTGCTGGACAGTGTATTACTGCTTGAGTGGCTGGAGTAGTGGCTGTCGGACTACACGCAGACACACATACAAGACTCTGAATTAAATTCAATATTTTGGAATGAAATAACACAAAACGGGAGGAACTGCTCATTACTGAAATTATAGAGTAATGGAAAATATGCATTAACTGTCTACAAACATAAAGTGAGAAACATTCACCTCAGTATACTACTAGGGAAGTAGCAACCTGTAACATCCCTTGATAGATTACTTTGGAAGATCTGCAAGATATTTAATTTAAATTTATCACCATGCAAATTTAATATATTTATTAAATATAATTTAATAATTTTATTAAATGTGTCACTTTTCATAATATGCTTAAAAAGTACGAAATGATTGGTTAAATAATAGAAAAAAGAACCTTCATACAGCTAGATCTAAGCTAAGTAAAATGAATACATCCAATGAGTACATCCAAGAAAAAGATCCAGATTTTGAGTTGTTATGCAAACAGAAACAGAAAATTAGCAACATTTCATGGGTATTTTATATAATCTCAAGTTAAGTTATTGTATCATTTCTTATATATAAACTATGGACTAAAGGTCTACTCTGGATCCTTACAAATCAGCAGAGAGAAACAGGCCGCCCTACAGCTTGAGGAGCTGTAATAACTCTACAGCAGCCTTCCCTGCCATGGTGCTCTCCAGAAGTTTCAAGTAACAGAATTCCTGGCCAGTCTGGAAATTTTGGGAATTAACGATCTCATTACATCTTGAGGTTATGAGGCCAAAGAACTGCTTTGAAGCAGTGTGGGATTCCTTCACACAAGAAATGTACTGCTAATTAGCTTGCATAGCAATTTATATCCAAATCAACAATATATTACTGGAGATGGTATGTCAGCTAAACCAAATCATTAATCCACTAATTACACTGGCAGCAGCTAAGGATTTAGTCATATGTAATGGCAAATACAAAATATTTAAGAATGCAAGATATATTGAAGAACATATTCAATATATAAGAATTTACATAGTCTTAAAAAGAAATTTTAGCAGCTTTTCAAGATTTTAATTGTTGGAAAATGTTCTCAGACCTGTTCCTTTCCCTTTAGGAATCTGTAGTTACAAGATAATATGACTGGACTTAAAATAAATAAGGGATTTGGGATGCAGCCTTTGTAAGAAGAAATGTTCAAATTTAAATGCCAAGAAAGGAAAGGGTAACATAATAACCATACAGGGGTATAGACAGTCCTTGCTTAACAACCATTCGTTTAGCAACTGTTTGGAGCTATGATGGCGCTGAAAAAATGATTTACAACTGGTCCTTGCACTTATGACCACTGCAGTGTCCCTGTGGTCATGGGATTGCAATTTGGGTACTTGGCAATCATCACGCATTACGATACGACTGCAGCGTCCCGTAGTCATGTGATCACCATTTGCAACCTTTCCAGCTGGCTTCAACAAGCAAAGTGAATGGAAAAGCAAAACATGATGTTTTGCTTAATGACTGTTTTTCTTAGTGATGGAGTTGCCAATCCCAATTAGGCCCATTAAGTGAGAACTACCTATATTAGTAGAGATCTGAAGATCAGTATAAGTATTAATTCCTATATAAATATTGATAAATCCTGAAAATTTGCTATGTAGAAGATTTGAATTTTTTTCTAACAGGAAGATTTGCAGATCCTCAAACCATCATACTACAGTCTGAAGCAAAATTCTGCCTGTGAGTTGGCAGGGAAGTATTTTAATTAACACACCTTATATTCAGTTTTATAATAACAATCTCATGATAAATATGCTGCACATCTATACTCCTAAAAGCAACCATAATTTGGGGAAAGTACAAATTTTTAAGAGACACTGTTATCTTTTGAACTTTTTTTAAGACACTTTGAATAAAAATCAGAAGGTGAACTTACATGGCCCTGCTTATTTGGAGATAGGTGAACTACTGGATCCTGCCTCATCAATCTTCCCGTTGGACTTTCTCTGAAGGATGGCAGCACTTTGGACACTGCAGGGAGGTGGCATGTTGCTTCTGTAATATAACATGCAATAATGGCATTTCCATTGAGGAAACTTATGTAATCTATTGCCTCACATTTTAAAAATAATGAGAAACTGTTGTAGGTCTATAAAGAACCAGAAGGTGACCTCTGTTTTCTAATGTTGCCGACTTAAAGCTGAAGAATAAAATCTTTGCTACATCAGGCAGTATCTATTTAGTGTTTTTCCACTCATGGATTTTTTTCCCCCAGCAGAGGCTCGTTTTAATGGAATGGCAAGGGAGGTGATTTTCAGCAATTCCTCTTTGCAACCTATGTTACTTTTCACTCTATACATTTTAACAGATGGGGGCAGCACAAGAGAGTGAAGAGGGGAGAGGAAAGTTGCCCAGAATGAATTTTTGTCTGAATCTACTTTCTACAGAAATCTCTGTTCAATCAAATGAACTTCTGTTAACAAGGTATTCTGTTTATATCAGCTTGATACAACTTACAATAATTAGAATACAGTTATTTAGGTTTGTGTGAGATGGTACTTCTAAGTGTCCTAAAACATAAACCTACTCAAAGAGAGGCCGATAGGTAATATTGTACTCAGTCCTTCTTAAAATAAACCACTTACCTTATTTACTTAATTTTTTAAAAAAATGATGAATATTGTACTTTTTATAACAGAACTTTATCGTAGTTAAGTGGAAACAACAACACATGACACAGGAACTGCAAAGTTATTCTGAAAAGATTGCACATGTTTTATCATCACCGCAATAAAAAATGAAAAAAACATATGTGATTGAAGTTGTTTGTCCAAATGGAAACTAAAGATAAGTATAATCACAGTTTTTTCCCTACTAAGTAGATCTGGGAGGGAGATGAGGAATCAATAGATGGATTTAACAGCTTATTGAATCCTTGACATGAATAGAACAGAGTATACTCTGTTTCAGTTTTGGAACTGAAAATTGTATTTTATTTTCAAAATTCTTCCCAGAGACTAAATATTTCACTCTGTCCTGAATCCTCAAGAATATAGTAGCTGTCTACTATAAGCACAAACATAATAGGAAGATCTGAGCAGTTCCAGTTTCTTTCATTATGCCATTTTCTATCATTCAGCTAGCCTAGGACAATGGATTACCTCTCATCTATTCAGTATTACTGTCAAACAGGATAGGACAGGAAAAAATGTTTCTGTTTATCTGAGAAAACTGCAATATATTTTTGCTTTTCAAGGTAACATTATAACAGAAGGTTTCTTTTCCTATTAGTTGGTCTTCCAAGTATTTAGAGAATCCTACCAGGAAACTGATCTTGACCTGTGCCAGTTTCTACTCTGCGAATCTGTTTGTCTCCAAACTCCTTTGTTTTTTTTACTCAAATATCCAACACAAATACTTCCTGTCCAATTTCCA
The DNA here is from genome assembly GCF_035149785.1 of Candoia aspera. Lineage (NCBI taxonomy): Eukaryota > Metazoa > Chordata > Lepidosauria > Squamata > Candoiidae > Candoia > Candoia aspera. Next base: position 277,086,238 of record NC_086153.1, on the reverse strand, counting down.
TCCTCTCTCCTCTCCTCTCTTCCACATTTCTGAAACTCCTACCCATTGGCTCCCACTCCTCAGCTCACAGCTTGTATCTGGGAAGCAAAGAACTGTGGTGGAAGTGAAGATCAGCCCCTGGCCCAGTGACCTTGTTCACCGATGAGTCGAGAAACAACAATCTGGAGCAGAACTACTAAAGCTTCTTATCGATCCCATCATGAATTGTGCGTGTTGTACATGATGGTAGTGGGGAGAGATAGTATGTGCATATGCTTGTATGTTATAGAGAGGATAAAACTATTCTACGAATTATTATGTTTGTGCAGTTGTGGGATTGCCCATTCATTTGTACAGTCCTCAAAAGGTTATGCAGTTACCCAACCTGGATTAAGTTTGAGAACTGATGATTGTTCTGCTTTCATTATACTGCCTACCAAGAAGCCGTGCTCTTAGCACTGGCATTCTTTGCTAAAGCTAGTCACAATGCACCACTGTCACTGAGATAATAAAAATATACTAAAATTGCTATCATTTCAAAAACTTTAGTGGAATCTAAGGCAATTGATATCAAGCACAGCAGCTACAGAGCCAGGGCTGTATGCTGAAAATTCCATACAAGGACTTGACTATACATATCAGCTGACTGCTGAGGATTTGCATGGCTGAGAACATTTCCTTCATTTAAGATCTTAACTGATGACATATTCATTAGTGGGGGAAAATATCTTGGCTAAATAGAGATTTGTCTCACTTATATTTTTATATTTGTATATCATCGTCAACAATCAAACAATTACCTGAATATTCCTTGCTGTCAGAAAGGAACACAATGAGAATTAAAATAAGCTCATCAAGCTGATGCTATATTGGGAAAAAAAAGTGCAAGGGCTAAAACAAACAAACATAAATAAAGTCAAGTATTAAATATGCCTATAGTACAGCTTTTTGAGAAAGCGTTCCAGGGATTGGGCTATTAGGATGCATTTATTCTGCACAGACATTTGTTTCTAATAAATAAGTGCCATCCAATACTGCATCCATGTTACTATAATTCATTCGGATTAACAGAAAAACAAGTAAGAACAATGCTTATTGCACCGGAATGAGTTGTCAAAGTCACCTGGGGGTACAAGAAATAGAACTTTTGCAAGAAAGAAATACTCACCCATCTGATCAACAATACTATCCTCACTTCTCTGCCAACTGGGGGTGGATTTGCCACTGCCACTAGTATCTGTGTTCTGTCTATCAATGGAGGCAGGAGATCTTCTACTCATTCCAAATCTGTGTAAAGAAACCTTAATTATTATATTCTCCATATGGGAAATATCATTTAAAGATGCTTTGTAATTACTAGATTACAATCAGTTAAATCATCCCAAAATTGTTAGGTACAGCCAATTGTATAATTCATTTGCAAAAAGCATATACTCCCCTAAGGCTCATAGCTTCAGCAACTGTAATTAGTCATTAGACAGAGGATGAGGATTAGTTGACAGATACAGACTAGAGACAATGCTGATAGTAAAGAATTTGTTGGTCAGATGATCAGGGATAAAACAAAGTTGCCATCAATAGTACCTCTTGGTTACCTGAATAGACTTAGGAAAATAAGAATAATGATAGACTCACAATGGACATGAGAGCAATAGACCTTCCCTACTGTTCAGCAACAACCACCATTATCTCAGGGCAAATTGCCTTTGATCTGGAGGCAACAGACAACTATTATGACTAGTAGCCACTGAGTTTTATCCTCTATGAATTTGTTTTTCCATGACTTGCGAACAGAATTTCCTAAGTTTAAATTGCTATGCAACAGAATTTCCTAAGTTTAAATTGCTATGCAACAGAATTTCCTAAGTTTAAATTGCTATGCAAAGAGGGTTTGTTTTGGGGGGGGCATCTCAATGTTCTCATCATTTAGCTTCAGACTCTAATATTGTGAGAGAGGAATTTAACTTCATGTGTCAAGAACATCATTACTTTTTTCAGATTCAGTCACAGTAGCTGTCACGTATGCTTGCCTTCATAATTTTGTTAAGAGGCTACTATTCATAATTAGAGTCAATAGAACATTTAGTTACCCATTATACTTTTAATCTGCCCAGTAACACAATATGGGAACAACTGCTTTTGGTTTAAACTGGCTTTGTATATTCAATTGCAATCTCTGTGATCAATCAAGACTATGACAGATGCAAAGAATGAAGATATACAGAGCCAGTTACATCTGCAATATTTGATAAGGGAGAGAAGAGATGACAAGGAGATGAATGATACGTTATAGCCTCCTGTTCAAAATAAATGGACAAGTTGGGACTTGGGCAAATAAATGAACTGATGGGATTGTCCTGAACACGTATTTTCTGTGTCAGTGTGAACACACACACACACACACACACACATGGACACACAGACAGTTAAGCGAAGTTTGAATGTGGAATGTTTTATTCAACTTTTTAGCAAAGAACTAATATTATGGTTTTTCAAGATGCCACCTCAGATGTGGCAATACAAGAAACTGTTTACATCTAAGTACCAGAATACTGGGCTTTAATTTCACATACTTTTCTGCGTATGAGGAATAGAGAAGCCATGACATTAGGAACACTTGTTATAGGACTGGGTAACCTTTTTTTTTTCTCTTCAGATTCTCAAGCAAAAACAATCAAAACACACATAAAAAAAAGCCTAAGACATACAGTAAGCATAAGGCAGTAAACACATCTGAGGCCTACCCTTCAGGCATAGATTTTTGTCTGTATGTCCCTCCACCAGAGCCAGTTTCACTTGAGGATGACAAATTGCTTGGAGAGTTACGACACTGCTGTGATCTTGCTAAGGCAATGGATGACACGGTGACATAGACATCAGAACCAGGAGATAATCTGTTCAATACAAACAATTCCAAATTCTGCATTATTAAATAACCATCAAAAAGATAACATTTTATGTGAACTACCACATCAGCAGCATCAATTCATCAAAACAATAAAAAATGAAACCAGCTGCAGAGCAGTATCCAGTTTCTTTTATAAATCTACTATCTATGAAGCAGACTGCAGGGACACAGGGAAGAAATGTCTGCTTTCAAGAAATAAACTTGTTGAATTGCTTTTGTATGCAAGAATATAAAAACAGAGCCTATTTTAACCAAATTTCAAATAAACAAGTGATTTATAACAGTTTTTTAAAATGTTTATAAAACTATTTTATAAAAGGATATATAGTACTGACATTTTAGAGTTCACTTATTTTATTATAAATCTAAGAAATTTCTCAATAGTTATTAATTATGTATTTATTATATTTGTTAAACAAATATAATGTTAAACATTAGTTAAAAATGCAAGCAATGTAGTATAAAATAATTAATAGACTTATTTACACTATGAACATTCCTGAGATACATCCCCAAAAAACCCACTTCCATTTTTGATTTGCACACTCAAAAATTTTTTTGTAAAAGTGATACAAGCGAAGCAAGGCAAGGCAAGGCAAGGCAAGGCAAGGCAAGGCAAGACAAGGCAAGGCAAGGCAAGGCAAGGCCAAGCCAAGCCAAGCCAAGCCAAGCCAAGCCAAGCCAAGCCAAGCCTTTAAAATTTTGCAACACTGAAGAAGTCTGACAAGCAAGTAAAATCTATGGCTAAATTTACATCATAAACCATCTTTCTCCCTATCCAATAAATATCCAGAAAAAAAATGCAGCATATACATATTTACATTTAAGTATCTTCTAACTTCGTACTGTTGAGAATCCGTGAACATTTTAACTCAAATCAATAAAAAGAGGATGCATATATTGATCCTTAGAGATACACCATCAAACATTATGCTTTTTTTTTTAGCCTAGTGCATTTATTTTACAAATGACTCAGTTTTCTTAGGTTAAATACTAGCTTTCAAGCAACTGAGAAGCTAGAAACTTGAAAGATACCAATTTTTTCCTTTCATTTTACCAAACTCTTTTGCTTTCATTTTACCAGCAATTTACTAACTACTAGCTAAACAAATCTTTTTTCAGTGAGACTGGTATTCATATATGCATTAGTATGCACATCTATAATATGCACTACAAAGTCAGTACTTACTAAGCTGAAACCTTTTATCGAATTGTGGATTATGGGTAAGGAAAAAAAATTGCACATTTTTTCTATGTTGTAAAAGGATATATTTTTATTGTTTGCTACTTTTTTGGTCATAGAGCAACATAAAACAAACAATGTAACAATTATTCAAAAAAAAGTAGCAGAATAGCATGTTAATAAAATAAAGTGAAAAAAATGTATTAGCATGGGGTTACAAAATATAAAGTATGAAACCAGGGAAAAGCCCTATAAAAATTATTATTTATACTCTAAATGCTAAAAATAGTTAAAATAAATAATTATGAATACATGAGAAATACTAAGAACTATAAGACATAGTAACCATTTAAAATTATCCTAATTTATGAGCCTAATACTTGCTGTAGCCCTACTAGGATTTAATTGGGATTATTGTAGTTATAATCCAAACAACTAGAAGTGAGATAACAGCAAGATAGTGAGACTAGAATAATAGGTTATTTTTTAAAAAAAGGAAAGGATTATACAGTATATTGAGTTATAGTAATCTAGACAGGGCTCAGCATCACTTTAATTGGAGGAACTGATTGTGTTTCAGAACCAGGCTACATTGCCTGAAACTCCCATCTCCTGGTATTTGAATGGGAAAAATACACATATTTTGGAAGTCTTCATGAAAGAAGCAACAGAGTAATACATGACCCAAAATTTCAATTTCCCCCTCACCACAAGGGCAGTGTTTCTGTTCTTTAGGTACAAAACTTTATTTTATTTCATAAGCTAGGAAAATAATGCTTACAATTGTCCAATGCAGATAAGAGCCCTGCATGGAAAGGGAGATGCCAAATGTTCAAGCTGATTTTAGAGAAGGCCAAGGAAAATGAGACATTATTGCTGATGCACACTGAATAATTGAGAAAGCCAAAGAATACCTAATATGTAGTTCATTGATTAGCCTTATGATGAAGGTGAAAGAAGAAAGTGCAAAAGCTGGCTTGCAGCTAAACCTCAAAACAACCAAGGTTATGGCAACCAGCTTGATTGATAACTGGCAAATAGAGGGAGAAAATGTAGAAGCAGTGAAAGACTTCGTATTTCTAGGTGCAAAGATTACTGCAGATGCTGACTGCAGTCAGGAAATCAGAAGACGCTTAATCCTTGGGAGAAGAGCAATGATCAATCTCGATAAAATAGTTAAGAGCAGAGACATCACATTGACAACAAAGGTCCGCATAGTTAAAGCAATGGTGTTCCCTGTAGTAACATATGGCTGCGAGAGCTGGACCATAAGGAAGGCTGAGAGAAGGAAGATAGATGCATTGGAACTGTGGTGTTGGAGGAAAATTCTGAGAGTGCCTTGGACTGCAAGGAGATCAAACCAGTCCATACTCCAGGAAATAAAGCCAGACTGCTCACTTGAGGGAGTATTAAAGGCAAAACTGAAATACTTTGGCCACATAATGAGAAGACAGGACAGCCTGGAGAAGATGCTGATGCTAGGGAGAGTGGAGGGCAAAAGGAAGAGGGGCTGACCAAGGGCAAGATGGATAGATGATATTCTAGAGGTGACGGATTCGACCCTGGGGGAGCTGGGGGTGGCGACAACCGACAGGAAGCTCTGGCATGGGTGGTCCATGAAGTCACGAAGAGTTGGAAGTGACTAAATGAATAAACAACAACAGTTCATTGATTATAGAAAGGCCTTGGGCTGATCATGTCAAATTGTGGAATGTGCTTAGAAAAATGGGAATCCCAGAACATCTCAACGTCCTCATGCAAAACTTATACAAAGGTCAGGAAGTCAAAATCTGGACAGAACATGGTGAAAACAGAATGGCTCCTGATCAGCAAAAGAGTGAGACAAGGCTGTATACTCTCCTCATATTTATTCGATCTATATGCTGAATATGTGCTGAGGGAAGCTGGATTGGAAGAAGATGTGTGTGGTTTTAAAATTGGAGGAAGAAACATAACCCATTCTATGTTGATTACAATATTCTGATTGCTGAAAATGCAAATGATCTGGAAGCTCTAGTAATGAAAGTCAAGGAGCACAGTGAAAAATTGCTACTTAACTATAAAGATCAAACTAATGATAACAGGAACCAGACTCAGAACTGACAATGATGATACTGAAGTGGTAGATACCTTCTGCCTCTTAGAATTGACGATCAACAGAAAAAGAACCAGCAGTCAAGAAATACACCACAGAGTAGCACTTGGTAGAATAACAAATAAAGTCTTGTAAAACAGAGGTCTGCAATCTTTTTGGCACCAGGGACTGGTTTCATGGAAGACAATTTTTCCATGGACCGGAGGGGGGGGGATGGTTTTGGGATGATTCAATTGCATTACATTTATTGTGCACTTTATTTCTATTATTATTACACTGTAATATATAATGAAATAATCATACAACTCACCATAATGCAGAATCAGTGGGAACCCTGAGCTTGTTTTCCTGCAACTAGACGGTCCCATCTGGGGGTGATGGGAGACAGTGACACCCAAAGTGTGTTGTTATGTCCAGTCTACTCTGTAATCTCGTTTTGGTTGCTGTCGCTGCAGAAAACCCTGCTTCAAAAAGATAGGATGTTGGAAATGGAAGTGGGCTTTTCAGTGCTTTTGTGGCAATCTCAGGTTATTCTGCCTTGACTTTAATCCAGAACGTATGGAGATTTGAAGTCTCAAACATACTTTTAAGGCCACCGTCATTTGCGATCTCAAGCAGTTGATCCTCTTCTAGCACAAAGTCGATTCACCTGGCTTATTCACAAATGGGTTGCGGATCCATTCCTTCCCAGTTCGGGGGTCTTTTGTGGTTGGGAAGTAATGCTCAAACTCTTTTGAAAGCTGAGATAGGTGATCATGCACCAGCTGGGAGAAAGAAGGCCCTGGTTCAGTCTCTTTCAAAATCTCTGCTAATGTTTGAAACATGTCAAAAGTCCCAATGTTCACTCGTCACCCCCATAATTCCAGTTTGGCTTTGAATGCAGCCACTTTATGTGCCGTCTTGAACACAGTTGTCGTTCTCCCCTGAAGTGACAGATTGAGTTCGTTGAGCAGGTTGAATATGTCACACAAGTAAGCAAGTTTTGCGACCCATTCCGTGTCACTGGAATGTGCTGCCAGTGGTGACTGTTTTTCTAAAAGAAATCTCTGGAGTGGCTCTCAGAACTCAAAAACTCTGGCCAGTGATCTACCTTTAGAAAGCCATCTCACTTCTGTGTAAAAGAGAAGACGTGTGTGCTCTGCGTCCATCTCCTCACAGAGCTGCGCAAACAGATGTGAGCTAAGGGCATGTACTTTAATGTGGTTGATAATTTTAATCACATCCTGCAAAACGTTTCTAAGTTCAGGTGACATTTTTCGGCTAGCCAGCATTTATCTATCGATGACACAGTGTGTAGACTCACATTCAGAAACGAACTACTTGACCCGAGTAGTGAAACCAGAAAGCTGTCCAGTCATGGCGGACGCTCCATCCATGCATAAACCCACACAAAATGACCAATTCAGTTTTCCTAATATGTAATCGTTCAAAGACTTGAATAGTTCTGCAGCTGTGGTGTTGGTTGGCAACAAAAGTGCACATAACATATCCTCATGCATATCCTCCTGAAAAATGTATCGCACAAAAACAAGCATTGTTGCCTTGTTGTCAACATCGGTAGACTCGTCAACCTGAATTGCTTACCACGGTGAGTCATTAATCCTCTCTAACAATTGTGCCTCAATATCCTCTGCTATTTCATCAATTTGTCTAGTTATGGTGCTAGCCGAAAGAGGAACACGCGCCACCTTTTGAACTGCAGCCTCTCCTAAAAGTTCACAGCAAATGTCCTTAGCAGCAGGCAGGATCAATTCTTCACCAATAGTAAAGGGCTTCTTAGCTTTAGCAATGTGGTTAGCCGCTAAGAATGATGCTCTCAGTGCAGACACATTTGATGAAGTGGTGTCCTTCAATAATTGCTTCTGTTCTTCGTGTTCACGTTTTTTTCTTTTGAAAAAAGGCTTGTCTTTTAATGCAGGGTGCTTGGTCTCCATGAGGCAAAGCAGTTTTGAAGGTTTCATGGCTTCATTGGATAGCCGGTCGCCACATATTATACAAAATGGGCTTGGAGAATGTGAATCACCTGTTGCAATGAACCTGTAATTTAAGTAGGACTGTTGGTATTTTCTTTTAAATGAAGCTTTCTTTTTGTTGGCAGTCTCAGAGTCTTCTGCTGTCTCATCATTGGGTCTTTCCCCCTTTTCAAAGAAGCTCTCCAGAGATGTTTGTTTTTTACTCATTTTGGCAAGGGGTAGTTTGTGGGATTACCAAAACTGTGACTGAAACAAGTGTGCAGTGCAGGAAAGAAACGGAAGTGGTAAATAAAATGATGGGCAGGCCACGTGCGGACTAAAATAAGTGTTGGATTCTGGCTTCTCATAAGGAGGGTGCAACCTAGATCTCTCACATGCACAGTTTACAGTAGGGTTTGCACTCCTATCAGAATGTCTGTTCTGAACTGTGACTCGACACGGAAGGTGAAGTAATAACCTTTATTAATACAGTAAGTGTGATACAAGTTCAGTGGTTAGTTGCTGGTTGGCAAATGGCAGGCTTGGCACGAAACTCAGGATGGTGGTAAGCAGGATAATGGCTTGGCAAGGTTGTGCTGGCGAAGGCAAGGCTTGGTAGATTTCACACTGGATCCAAGCAAGGCTTGGCAAGATTCACTCGGGCAACAACAAGACTTGGCAGGATTCACACTGGGTACAACAAGGCTTGACACAGAGTACTTGCATGCTTGCCAGGAGGGTTGAAGAGCAGAGTCCCTTCCAGAAAGCCAGCAAAGTCAGAGCAGACGCAGCCACAGAATTCCTTGGATTCACAAGGCACACGTCAGGCACTAGGACCGGCACGGAAACCAGCAGGTTCAGGGAAGGAGCTCCAGCCTGGTAAGCCTTGGAGGCTTCGGCAGCAGCGCAGTAGCAATGGAGGCAGTGGTGGAGAGTGGAGGCGGTGGAGGAAGGTAGGACTTGGTGGAGGATGGGTCAGCAGGGCTGGAAGTGGCTGAGGGCAGCGAAGGTGCAGGAAGGCAGGCTTGTCTGCCGGTCCAGCTGTGCAAGGCTTGGAATGTCTTCCCAGTTCTGGATCCTAAGAGGCAAGGTCAGGAAGCTGAGTCTGAAGAACAGTTGTCCCCGACAACATGTTCCTCTTTTTCCCGACCTTTTATTCTTTTTCTTAGCGCCGTTTGGAGATAGCAGCCAATGGGCTTTCTTTCTTTTTGGTGCTCTTTCTAACCATCAAGCTGGGCTCTGTTGCAAGCTTTCTGCCGTTGCTGCAGAGCTCAGCACTTTTCCTGTAATTGCCGCAAAACTAAGACTGCATTCTAACAAATAATCTACTGCTGCCGCTGATCTGACAGGAGGTGGAGCTCAGGCGGTAATGCGAGCGATGGGGAGCAGCTGTAAATACAGATGAAGCTTCGCTCGCTCACCCACCGCTCACCCCCTGCTGCGTGGCCCAGTTCCTAATAGGCCATGGACTGCTACTGGTCTGCGGCCCGGGGGTTGGGGACCCCTGTTGTAAAAGATATTCAGATGCTGTGATGTCTCTTACTCACAAAGATCAGAGTGGTGCAAGCAATGGTTTTCCTTGTGACAATCTATGGAAACGAAAGCTGGGCTTCGAAGAAGCAGGATAGGAAGAGTATTGACTGTTTTGAACTCTGGCGTTGGAAAATACCATGGACAGCCAAGATACAAACAAATGGATCATCAAACAAATCAATCCAGAGTTCTCACTCAAGGCACAAATGACCAAGCTCAAATTATTACACTTTGGACATATTTTATGACCAAAATAGCTTTCTGGAGAAGTTTATAATGCTGGGAAAAGTAGAATGAATGAGAAAAAGACAACCAGTAGCAAGGTGGATGGATTCAATTACAGTGATGACAAATTCATCTTGAAAGACCTGAAGGAGAAGGCTAGGGATAGATCCTCACGCAGAAAATCTATCTATGTCGTTGCTAAGAGTTGACACCGACTCAATGGCACATGATCAATCAATCAATTATTATTTAATGAATATATTTCTATACCACTTACTAATACAAAAATGTATTACAATATAATGATAAAAAGAATAATTATAGCACTGTATAAAACATTTATTTAAAAAGCTGGTGGTAAGAAACAAAACAAAATATAACAAAAACATTCGGGGAATGCCAGATTGAAATGTTAAGTCTTCATTAGGTGTTGAAGTAAATTGTGGTATTTCTCATCTTCATTAGTGGCATTCTGTGATTCTCCCCTCCTCCTGTTAATTGAAGTTCTCCTCCATATCCTTGGTCTATCTAGCATCATGCTTTTAATATTCTTAAATATGTCTTCTGAGAAATCCTTAGGCATGCTCATTATTCCTTCATGTTCATTAAAATAAAAGAAAGATAATTTTCCATACTAGCAGAAAAATAGCATTTTTTGTTTGTTATTGCAGCATATATGGGCACCAGTGGGGAATACACATGAAACATGATCACAGGCCACTCTTGTAATTATACACAGATGGCAATTCAGTAATCTACTTCTTTATATAATTTATATGGCCGCCCATCTCACAACAGTGGCTCTGAGTGTGTGTGACAAAGATTAAAACCAACAGTTTTAAATAGCTCATGATACCCAAGATAAACAATACTTCCCAATCATAAAGTCACCACAACAGCAGAGCTTCCCTAACCTCCTGGCCCCGGTAGCAGCAATGGTATGATATGTACCCCAGCCAATTACTGTGGATACTGTATATGTCCCCAAAAATTCTCTTGCACCCAGAACATGTTTAGTTCCCGTAACAACAGATTGGTCCTCCTCCTCCTCTTCTAAAAATAGCATACAAAATATGGTGGATACATTATTGCAATAGGGTTCAAAGGCATTAGAAAATGTAAAGATCAGTATCTCATAGCTTTACTGTGTTACTGTAAAAACTTCCAACCCATATACTTACAACAGATGCCTTCTGGAAGTCATGTTTCAGGTTCACCTCCATACAAACTCATCCCTTTCTTAATCAGCTACATGGTAAATTATATCACTAATGCTATTTCTTTAAATCAAAATACTATATATTAGAAAAAGACAGTATGGCAGATACTATTTTGCTAACAAGGGTCAGAACTACCTGTGGTATGTAATCCCTATGACCAAAATGGTATAAACATACCAGAATTCAAAAATTTGTAGAGATAATCAAAGCAACAAAATCCTGTTAAGATTATCATGGTTAAAGGTATTTAAAATTGTTCATTTTATTTTGTGGAAATATAAATATGGAAGTTAGCCCTGATACAATACTTAATGTGAATTCTCTAAACCTCTTCTGGAAATAGAATTCATTTATTCACAAAGTAAAAATCTATTTTCAAAATTCATTAGCATTATCAGATAAAACCAATATATTATGTTCCAATAATGCAAGTTTTTGACTTGGAGTGCAGCAGGACTAAGGGCTATATAGATGCAACAGTACCAAAGACTGAACATTTAGTTTGGCTTTCTCATTTGACACGCGAATAGGTGATATGTCTACTCCTATGCCAGAAAAAAAAAGTTTTTCTTTAAGTTATCATATGTAGCAACATTTTCTCTGCTACAAATTAATTTAATTCTGGTTCTGATAATTGGAAAAGGTATTTGGATCATGGATAGCTAAACACAGCATCTGGTACTGAGGCCTTGAGATTTTGGAGGGTCTACGAAAATAATTTCAAATATTTAATATTCTGGAAACTTATACCCACAGATATTATTTATGGCATGACTGATGATGCAAAGTAAGTAAAGTAATGGGACTTGGGAAGGGGCCAGGTGTGTGTGTGTGTGTGTGTGTGTTTGTGTGTGTGTCTATTTTACAGAAGCTGTAACTATTTTAGAGCTTACACATCAATATTCTGTTCTGATTTCTGACTTAAAAAGCTAGGAAACTTGTAATGACAGGGAGATTTAGGTCACTTTCCCTCCTTCACTCTACTATATGAACATAAGGAAAAAAGATTGAGACCAGAATCACAGTGCAAATGTGCATTTCAGAAATGACATCTCTCTCCATTACACGTCTGATCCATTTGGTTGTTGTCTACTAAATTTGCTGAGGAATGCTCACTTTGGCAGTATTAATTTTGGGTGGTTCTGATGAGCAAACAACCACTATTAAATTACCTAATGCAGATGGGAAAACTTTCTTTAAAAATTATTAAATGCTACCTTAAGCACAATAAATAAATAAATAAATAAAATGAGTGAATGCAACTGGCATCTCTAGAAGTTATGTACTGTATAATTTTGACCAAATCAGTACTTAAGACTTGGATAAGTTACTGGAGCTTTAGTCCCAATTTTTTCCTTGCAATAATTAAATTCTAGCTATAAAGCCACAAAGGAGTAAATTTTGACTGCATTATGAGGCAAGAATCCAATTTCAGCAACTGTGAGATCCAATAACTGAAAACCAGTCAGCTTGGATCATTTCTCCAGACTCGGATCTACAGCACATATTAAGTGAAACCAGGCTCTGGGCTTTGCATTTTTTAAGTTTTCACAAGTAGGACAAACATACCTATATCCAAAAAATTATTTTGTAATTCATGCTAAGGTTTTATAGTACACAGAAGAATTTTTTGCAATTCTTCTTGGACTTCTTAAAATATTTACATCTGTTGTTGCTTCTGAGCTGGCAGAATGCTTTTGTTCTCTGCTTTTGCCTCCACAGTGCAATATTGCTGATTTCCCCACAATCTGCATGGTTCTTGAATTAAAATTACAAAATTAGCTGGATAACAGCATGAGCAGAAGTGAGTTAACGAAGTGTCAAGCACTACTTCCAAAAGAGTAGACTATCAATTTAGTGCTTTTATGGCATGTTTAGTTGGAAGCCCCATGGGTCATGTTCTACTTGTACAGTATAATGAAACATAAATAATTACAGAATGTAAGGGATTGGACTCCATGTAGTTCAACCACTTGCCCAGTCCAGGAATCCGCTACGACAGCATCCTCAAAAGTTGGCTATCCAGCCTGTTTAAACATCTCCAGCAAAAGAGAATTCACCACCTCCTGAAGCAGCACAGGATTTCATTCGTTTTTCTTGCAGATTTGTTACTGTTTGTGATCTACCAAAACATCCAGATCCCTTTTGCATATATTGCTGCAAATATGGTCCTCCCCAACTCATATTGTTCCTATCTGAGTGCAGGACTCTGCATCTGTTCTTGTTGAAATTCATCCTGTTGGTTTATGCCTACTGTTACAGCTTAACATCCTCCTGCAACTTGATACTATCCCCCACTTTTGAGTAGTCTACAAATATGAAAAACATATATAGTATGCAACTCATACTTTCTCCTACTTTGACATGGAGCCACAGATGCATACTGGTTAGTTATTGTTGTTTAACCACCTCCATCCATCTAATGGTAGCATAATCGAGATGACATTTTGTCATCTTCTCTGCTAAGATCTTGGAGTGGGGTGGGGGGAACACTATAAAATATTTTAAAATCAAGGTACACTTTATTCAACACATTTCTGTGGTCACCTAAACTATCATTCTACTAAAAAAGGAGATCATGTTTATTTTGCAGGATTTATTCTTGATATACCCATGCTGGCTCCTGCCAAGCAATGCATTGTTTTGGAAAAGCTCACAGACAAACTGCTTAATAAAATATTCCAAAATTTTGCCTGGTATTGACATTAAGATAATTGGTCTGTAGTTGCCTGGGTCCTCTTTATACCCTTTTCTGAAGATAAAAACAATTTTGCCCCTTCTCCTATCCTTTGGCACTTGATGATTTTTCAAAAATCACAGCCAGCTATAAAAGCTCTTCTTTACAGATGTGGGCTTTTGTGCCACATTCATCCATCTCCCCACTTGACTTTTTTCCTAACTTCTGGAGGCTTCTTGTTCCCACCGTACCTCCAAAAATGCTTCCTGTTTCTAATTCAAGAATTTCCCAACTTTCCTGATAAGCTGGGTTGGGCAGTTTTGCCCTTAGTTCCTTCACCTTCCCTTTCAGGAGGGCAGTTTGACTGCATTTGTTACATAAATAGTTCATGTCATTTTCAGGAAGAAAAGTAAACATGGCATATCCCTTACAGCTCACAAGAACAGTTTTCTCCATCATGTTCCTCTTATAAACAAAACAACAACAAAAAGAACTCCCTCCTCCTTGAACTCCCCTATCAAACTCCTGTTCGCTTAGTGAACTCTCTCTCTGGGGAGCTGTTTGTCTTATGTGTTCCAGCTGCCTCAACCAGGTCACCAGCAAAGAATGCTCCAATCACACACTTCATTTCTTGGTGGTAAGATCTATACATCAGCAGAACAGTCTACCTATGGAGGTTGTGAGTTCTCCATCTCTGCAATTTTTAGGAGGCCAGACAATCATTTCTCATGGCTTATGTAATCGCTTTTCCTCACTCAAAGAGCGACTCTGGGCGGTTATTAGACTCTCCACCTTCTTGACTCTTGCTATCTTTTCTGCCTCTTTCCTCTGCTCAGTTTAATCCGCTGCCAAACTTCTGTTTGCTTTTCCTGTCCATTCACTCAGTATGCTGTGATTTCTTAAGGAAGTTACTTGATCAGAAAATGAAATAAGATTAATTTCAGCAAGATTCATTCTTGACAATTACATACTGACTTTTGGTATTTGCTTCACTGCTTCCAAATCTACAGATCAGTCTCTTTATACTGTAGAATCTTCCCTGGCATTGATGTCAGACTGACTATTGTATAATAGGGGTGACCACAAAGCAAGAAGGTTGTTCTGTTTCAAAGCCAAAACATATAGTGGTGCTTAAAAGTTTGTGAACCCTTTTGAATTTTCAGTATTTCTGCATACTGTAAATATCATCTAAAACATGATCTGTTCCCCATACAAGTCCCAAAACTAGATAAAGAGAGCTCAATTAAACCAATGAGTCAAAAACATTATCCTTGTTCCTTTAATTATTGAGGAAAATGATCCATATATGGAGAACAGATCATGTTTTAGATCATATTTATGCAGAAATATTGAAAATTCAAAAGGGTTCACAAACTTTTAAGCACTGCAGAATTATAGCTCAGAAGTTCTGCCAAACAGTTCAGGGTGAGCTGTGGTTTGGCAGAACTGAACATTTTGGTTGTTCCTAATTTCAGTCAAGAATAAATCCTTGGGTAAACAGGGCAAGATTTAGGTCCTTACTCCTCTGTCCTACTGTCCTTCACGTGACCTATGGGTTGGCCTGCCATCCAATCTTCCCGGAGCCTTCCTTTCTCTACCACTCCTTATGCTGTGACTGGAGCCAAGGACATTGTTAGCAGCTAAGTAAAGGCAGAGAAAGGAAGGTCCTGGAAAGAATGTGGGTGCATGGGATGGGCAGATGGACATGTAGCCTACAACTGAAGCCAAGGACACTGGTCACGGCTATCCAATCTGCCCACATGCTCCTAATTTTCCTATTTCCCCTTAGCCACCACTCACTGCCATTTATTTGGGTTCTGATTGCTCTTTTGTCCTGTTCTTTCGTTTAGAGATTTTGGTAGAATACTTGCTTTTTATTGAAAGACTGAACCAAAATAGGAATTGAGTTGCTATGTCTTTTCTTTGTTACCTGCTAACATTTTACCATCTTCAGTGAACAGCTGGTATACTGATAATTTTATTTTGATTTTCTTTTAACATACCTAACAAAACCCTTTTTGTTATTCTTAGCATCCTTCACTAACCTAAGCTTATTTTAAGCTTTTGCTTGCCTGATATATCTCTACACTCTGGGTATCTGTTGGTACTCTTTCTTGGTGACTGGGCATTCTTTAACTCTCCTATACGTGTGGTGTTTTTATTTTCAGTTTCTTACATTTTTTGTAACCACATATTCTGTGCCTCAGTATCCCCTATTTCCCCAAGATTTTAAGTGCAGTGGATTGACAAAAAAACAAATGTCCCACTTTGGCAAGCCTAAGTATTTTCTACTAGCACAAAGCATCATTGAATTCATTATTCTTCAATAAAGTCTACTCCCAAGTAAGAATGCATTGTAGCAGGCATCTTTCCCACTTAATCACTTTGTTATCATCGTAAGTTAAATCAGTCAACCAACAAATTACAACTAACTATAAACTGCCAACATTCCTAGTACACATGAAAAACAAGCAAGCAAACAATGAAGCAGTAAGAGAACCATAATCTACTGGCCTATCAGAACAGAAATAAGTATTTATTGTGAAATCACATGACATATACTTTTAAAAAAGTGATTATTTTCAGTTGTAAAGCCTACCTTTTAAAGAGTAAGATGGAGGTTGGAAAGACAATCTGTCACATCAAAATGAATTCTACATGAACTTTGCTGAAATTTGATGGAACATATGACAGCCCTAAGATTGTGTACATCAGTGTCAAATGAACTGGAATTAACAGCCATATCTTTAGGAATGCTAGCTGTGTCAGTCCATAATACATATGAAGAATAAGTAACACCAAATACTAATCGATCATAAACAAATATAAAAGCTAACTCACTATATTGGCTTGACCTTCTCCCTTGTTTTATTTCTACATCTGGAGGAATGGAGAAATACTAACAAGTTTCGAATTACACTTGCTTTGTAATATAGCAATTTTGAAAAAATATGGAATGAATAAGCATGTTCACTGCTTTTACATGTTAAACTAATTGTGAATAGAAGAAATGAAAGAGCAAACACTCCAGAGATTTTACAAACTTTCCTCTGCTGAAAAAGAGAATCCCAATAAAGTCTAAAATGACACCTTTATGGGTGCTTAAGTAGAGAACACAGCTTTACTGTCAGAGGTTGGGCAAGTGAATATGGCACACATGAAGTCAAGGACACTCATGGTGGGGATGGGTAGGGAAGATAGGAGAAAGAAGGCCCTAGGAAGGTCACAGGCAAGCAGTAAGCTAATAATTATGTTTTCTCTAAAAAGTAATTGGGAATAAGTCAGAAGCAGAACCAAAATTATTTAAAGAATGCAAATGTAATTGTTTACAGTTAATTTAATGTCTTCTTTAAGATTCCAAATATATTTTTTTTAAAATTGGTCTGGTTAAAGAATGGAGAGGTAGCTTTGTGACTGTTTTCTTTTGTTTGATGAACTACCTATTTAACACTCTCTTTACACTTTGGATTTAAACATTCTGTTACTTCCACTGCAAAAGAACACCCCAATGTTAGTCTCATACCTTCTACTCTCCAGTGGACGGCCGTCACTAGAAATACTGCGTGGAATGTTGGCGGCCCGATCTGGAGGAGGCATTTTTCCTTCACCTTTCCCTGAGGCAACTCTAGTGGTAATTGGGCTTTGCATCTGTGATGGCATTTGCTGAACATGAGATACTTGTCCCTTGTTAGCATTTCTCTGCCACTTGTTATTATTTCTGAATGGGAATTTGAACTCGTATGGAACTCCACCATCATTCATTTTGTATTCCATTACTGGCATGCGATGAATTTCTGAAAAACTTCTGTAAGATTGAAAAGAAAGGTTAAACAAAGTGTGAAATAAAGGGAAAGCATGTGCAGTGCATTGTATCCTTATAAAACAGCAATGAGAATATCTTAAGTGTAAATACAAGTATGAAACTCACAGACTGTTATAAGTTAGCTCCAAATACAATACTTGTAGCTTGTATTTCTGGGGTGTTTGCAGCAAGCCATGGTTCTTCAGAATGACAAAACATGTAATCACGATGCAAGTCTTATCCTTTGCATGCAATTATCACAGTGCAAGTGCAAAAGGGACAGTGTTTGAGTCAAAATATCTTTTACCGTTTTTTCCCTTGCTCTATCCTGTGAACACGCATAGGGGAAGGTGGCATCAATAAAAACTACTGTCATGTTTCCTTTCCAATTTCTCAATTAAATCTAATGATTTTCTACAAAGGGAAACTTCCCTTCTGCTTATTGACGAAGTTACAGGAACATAATTTAACATCTCCATTCAAAAGTAAGCCTCAAAAACTGGATAAAGAATTAACACCTAAGTATTCATAATTCAGTGAAAATGTGACACTTGAGCCTTTTAACTGTGAATCTATGGGTAAATCACCTCCAGCCAGAAACATAGCTCTTGCATTGTATTCTAACTTTTGAATCCATCCCAAGGGTAGAGTCATGTTACAATAATCCAGTGTGAATTATTATTAACTTTCTTATCTGAAATTACTGAAGTGTGTCTATGTGACAGAGTGGGTTCAAATTCTCAGATGTAACAAACTAAATCAGCGGCTTTTTTTTTTTGTGCCTTTGATTCAGTTTTTGACTCCAGGAGACTGCCTTTGCAAGTCCCTGCAGTTTCCTTGGCAAGAAGGAAGTGGGTTGCTATTGCCTGCTTCCTAAAGCTGAGAGTGACTGGCCCAAGGTCACCCAGCTGGCTTTGTTCATTGTTTCAATGTTCTGGGTACATCGTAACGTTTCGCATGTCAGTTTCCTGATCCGTGTCTGTCATTTGCTGGGAGGAGTATTTCAGCCGTGCCGGGCTGTAATCTCGTTACTGTTACTCTGGAATGTGTGTTTGGGTTATTGTATGTGTTCAAGGTTACTTTCCCAGGCCAGTGTCTAATGCTCACCAACACCTGGGAGGGGGTGGTTGCTATGGCGGGGCGAGGGGTGGGATCGGGTTTGGAGCGAGGGTTTTTAGTTTGTATTTGGCGCGCTTTTACTCATTCTCAGCTTTCTCTGTATTTGCATACTATTCTTTCAATAAATCAGTTTTCATTCAGAACCTACTTGTGGACCTGAGTATGTTAGAATAGGCAACCATTACATAAAGCTGAAAATCCTCAAAAAAAAAATTTTCCGCTAGCCCCTGTCCAGACTTTACTGTGAGGGGAAGCGCTAGCGATGAGCGAGCCAAAATTACAAGAGATGGAGAGCGAGGAGTCGAGCGAGGGGGAACCGGACTCCACCGTGGTAAGAGCAGAAAAGATACCCCGCAGCGAGACCCCGCAGCGTTGTGAAGAATCCAGTCCTAGCCTGAGGGGTGAGGAGGAGCACAAGAAAACCCCAGAGACGACCGGCACCTCGGCCGGGGGCTATATCACCTGGGATGAAGCCTCGGGGGCTCTGCCAGGGGCGGCTCAGGTGTCCTGGAAGCAGAGGTACCCGCTGTCTCCAAATGTGGTGAGAAAAGGCGCACCCGAGGGATCACTAACCCCTGACCGTATAAAGCTGATGGAGGCTAAATTGGAGTCGGTCGAATACATGTTAAAGAGTATGTCAATGGCATGGGGTTCACCAGAGAGAGGACAGGAGGGCTCCAGTCGCAGGCATTCCACCCTTGTCACCCCCGACATCCCCACGGGAGAGAAGCAGGGCACGGCACCGTGGTGAGGCGAGGGCTCCGGTAGTGACGATCTCGAGATCCCCTCTGGCAGAGAGGAGGTCCCTGGGGGCGGTAAGGAAGGAGAAGCGCCCAGCTCTGGCAAGGGGGCCGCCCAGTGCGGGGATCAAAGATTTTACCGTCAAGTTCGATGGGGACCCCACCAAGTTGTCCTTCTTCCTAACTAATGCCAGAGGTTATATGGAAGATTGGGAACAGAGTTTCTGTTCGGAACAGGGCAAAATCAACGCCATCGCTACCAAGCTCAAGGGGCGGGTGGCGGATTGGTACGTGCAGTTGTGCCAATCGGAGGCTCCAGAATTAGAAGATTTTGAGGAGTTCTTGTTCGTGCTAAAGCAACATTTTGAGGACCCGTTAGCTAAAGAAAGGGCAAAACGGACATTGAAGGGGCTGAGCCAAGGGTCCCGATCCGTGGCAGACTATGCGCTTGAGTTTAAGGCGCTGGCTGGGAAAGTTGAGGATTGGTCTCAGTCCATATTAATAGAGCTGTTCAAGGATGGACTGGAAACAGAGGTGTTGTGGTGGTCACTGGGGCGTGATGACCCAAACACCTTATATGAGTGGATCCAACTGGTGGGCAAGGCTGAGCATGCCCAAGAGACTTTCGCTCACAGAAGGGCGCTGAAATATGGCAAGCCCAGTAAAGGGTTGCGGGCCCCGGGCCCCTCAGGGAAGACCAGCCAGCAAGCCTGGGAAGAGAAGAAGGAACGACACTATGTGAAAGGGCTGTGCCTACGATGTGGGAAGGAAGGCCACCGGGCGGCGGCGTGTCCGAAGGGAAAGATGGAGGACCGGCCAGGAAAGTCGTCTGGGAAGTCACCATCCCTACCCCGAAAGATGAAGGTGGCGTTGGCGGAGGCCGAGCCGGAGGAAGTCCCTTTCTTTGGGGACGAGGGGGAGCATGATCCGAATCAGGCGGTGGGAAACGCCCGCCACCTGCTTTAAAGGGCGCCGCTGGGCAGGTGGAAGAGGAAGGGCGCGATCACGCTTCGGTGAGTGGAAACTTCCCTATGCTGACAGTGAAGGTGAAATTGGGGTCCCGTACACGAACCGTTGAAGTGTGGGCATTGATTGATTTGGGGCGCTCTCGTTCTTTAATGCACCCTGACGTGGTGGCTGCTTTAGAGCCACCCACGTTCCCTTTGGAACGGCCCATGATTTTCACCCAATTGGATGGATCTACAGCGGGGGGAAAACCGGTGACTCACTCCACAGGGATGGTGGCATTACAGATGGGCAGCCATCGGGAGGGACTGCCGTTTGTGGTGGCGCCTGTGGCGGGGTCTGTTTGTCATTTTGGGGATCCCGTGGTTCGCCCACCAGAATCCACAGATAAACTGGGTGCACCGGACTGTGACTTTTGCGGATGGGTTCTACAAAGCCCCTGCGGGGGATGAGGAGGACCACGGTGCTGTGGGGAGGGCGGCAGCAGCAACTCCGCATTTCCTCACTGGTTCGCTGGAAGGGCTGCCGGAACAATACCAGGACTTTGCAGATGTGTTCGGCGAGAAAGAGGCGGATCGGCTGCCGCTGCATCGCAAAACTGACTGTGCCATAGAGTTGATCCCTAATGCACAATTGCCGAAGCCAAAAATTTATGCTATGACCCAGAAAGAGTTGGCAACGTTACGGGAGTTTGTGGATAAAAATTTAGCTAGGGGTTTTATCGAGCCGGCCAATTCCCCCGTGGGCGCCCCTGTTCTCTTCCGACCAAAGAAAGATGGAACTTTAAGACTCTGTACAGATTTCCGCGGATTAAACGTGATATCAATATTAAATAAATATCCCTTACCGATCATCAAAGACATGTTAGCACATCTGGCTAAGGGGAAGATATTCTCCAAGTTAGATTTAAGGGAAGCGTATTTCCACATTCGCATACGGGAGGGGGATGAGTGGAAAACTGCTTTCAATTGTCCTCTGGGCTCTTTCCAGTATAAAGTGTTGCCATTTGGGTTGGCGGGGGCGCCTGGGGTCTTTATGCAGTTAATCAATGAGGTCTTGCATGACCATTTGTTTAAAGGGGTCCTTGTGTATTTGGATGATGTGTTGATTTATACTGAGACAATGGAAGAACATGAACAGTTAGTGAAACAGGTACTCAGCAAGCTGAGAAAAGCTGAGCTTTATGCTAAATTGTCTAAATGTGAGTTTCATAAGACTCGGCTTGACTATCTGGGTTATTGAATTTCTGACAAGGGTGTTGAAATGGATCCTGCTAAGGTCCAAGCCATTTTGGAATGGGAGCGCCCACGCACGTGTCGGCAGCTTCAAAGTTTCTTGGAGTTCGCTAACTATTATCGGCAATTTATCCAGGGGTTTGCGGAGATTGCTTTGCCTCTCACCGAATTGTTAAAAACTAAAGGGCTGGGTGACACCCGTAAGGTAAAAAACCCCGGAGCGTTGCTTAAATGGACACCCGATTGCCAAGTGGCTTTTGACAGACTGAAACGGCTTTTTACTGCTGAACCCATTCTACAGCATCCCGATCCTACTAAACCTTTCGTGGCTCAAGTGGATGCCTCAGATTTCTCTATCGGGGCACTCCTGCTGCAAGCTGATGAGTCGGGTTGTCTGAAGCCCTGTGCTTACCTATCCCGTAAGTTTTCTGAGATGGAAAGGAGGTGGCACGTTTGGGAGAAAGAGGCTTTTGCGGTTAAGGCTTTGGACACTTGGCGCCACTTGCTAGAGGGAGCTACATGTCCTTTCGAGGTTTGGACTGATCACAAGAATCTTGAAGCGCTCAGCGCGCCTCAAAAGCTCAGCCCAAAGCAAATTAGGTGGGCGCAATTTTTCAGCCGCTTTGATTTCAAGTTAAAGTTTATTCCGGGAAAGAAAAACTTTCTAGCTGATGCACTTTCCCGCTTGCCCCAGGGTTCTGGCTCTGTTCCTGACGTGGTGGGTACATTATGGACAGAGCCCCAATTGAGTATGGCAGCTGTCACTCGCAGCCAGACTCGCATGCAGCAGCCCGCTGTTTCAGTTTCACCAAGGGGAGGAGGGTTGCCAATTCCCTCTAACTTGCAACAACAGTTTCTCTCCAAGCTGAAATCTGACACCTGGTTGCAAGCGAATAAAGACACTGTTACTTTTGACTGGGGTTTTGCTTGGAAGCAAGACTGTCTCTATGTCCCTGACGGTTTACGCAAGGACATTTTGCTCTGCTCCCATGATGATAAGGTGGCTGGTCATTTTGGTTTTGTAAAGACCCTCCACTTGGTTCGGCGCCAGTTCTGGTGGCCCACGCTAAGGCGCGATGTCAAAGACTACGTTGCCTCCTGTCCAGTGTGTGCAATGTCCAAACGGAAGGTTGGAAAACCTCAGGGTTTACTGCAACCAGTGGCCAGTCCCTCCCGTCCCTGGGAGGAAATTTCTATGGACTTTATTGTGGATTTACCTCCGAGTCAGAGGAAAACGGTGATTTGGGTTGTAAAAGACTATTTCTCAAAACAAGCCCATTTCATTCCATGCGCATCTATTCCCTCCGCCCAACAGCTGGCCCGCCTCTTCCTAGTACACGTGTACAGGCTCCACGGATGCCCCGCCCGCTTGGTGACTGACTGCGGGACACAATTTACTTCCCAGTTTTGGCGGGCTTTTATGAAACTGGTGGGCACAAAACAAGCGCTGTCCACTGCGTCGCATCCTGAGACTGACGGATCTACAGAGGCACTTAATTCAACACTGGAGCAATATTTGCGTGCTTTTGTAAACTATCAACAAGACAATTGGGTCGACCTCCTGCCGTTTGCTGAGGTCACCTACAACAACGCACTGCATCAAAGCACTGGGCAGGTCCCTTTCCGTACTGTGTTTGGACGGGACTTCATCCTCATTCCCGAGCTGCCTCAACCGGCTTCACCGCCATCGTCCCCCACGGACTGGGCTTCACATCTGGGGGACTCCTGGCCTAAAATTCAACAAGCACTTGCAGATGCACAGGCAACTTACAAGCACCACGCTGATGCAAAGCGGGCGCCGCAAACGATTTTGAAAGTTGGGGACAAAGTCTATCTCTCCACCAAGTTCATCAAGTCACCTCAGCCCTCTAAAAAATTAGCTCCCAAGTTTGTGGGTCCTTTTCCTATTGTTGGCCAAGTTAATCCTGTTACGTTTCGCTTGGACCTACCCCATAATCTTAAATGTTTACACCCCGTTTTTCATTGCAGCCTGCTCAAGCCTCTTCACCAGTTGGATTGTTGGCATCCACAACCTTCACCTCCTCCATCCATTATGATTGATGGTCAACAGCACTTTGAAGTGAAGGAGATTCTTGATTCTCGCAGACTTCGTTCTACCCTGCAATACCTTGTTCGCTGGAAACACTTCCCTCATCCTGAGTTGCTGCCCGTGATGTTCACTCTCCTATATTGGTTACCTGTTTTCATGCTGCCTATCCTGCTAAGCCTGCTCCTTAGTTTAGTTTCTTTAAGGGGGGCGGTATGTCATGTTCATCGTTTCAATGTTCTGGGTACATCGTAACGTTTCGCATGTCAGTTTCCTGATCCGTGTCTGTCATTTGCTGGGAGGAGTATTTCAGCCGTGCCGGGCTGTAATCTCCTTACTGTTACTCTGGAATGTGTGTTTGGGTTATTGTATGTGTTCAAGGTTACTTTCCCAGGCCAGTGTCTAATGCTCACCAACACCTGGGAGGGGGTGGTTGCTATGGCGGGGCGAGGGGCGGGATTGGGTTTGGAGCGAGGGTTTTTAGTTTGTATTTGGCGCGCTTTTACTCATTCTCAGCTTTCTCTGTATTTGCATACTATTCTTTCAATAAATCAGTTTTCATTCAGAACCTACTTGTGGACCTGAGTATGTTAGAATAGGCAACCATTACAGCCTAAGGCAGGACTAGAACTCACGGTCTCCTGGTTTCTAGCCTGGTGCCTTAACTACTATACCAAACTGACTCTCTTTTAATAAGTGATAGGTATTAATTCACTGCTTGCCAAATACCTTCGTGGAGTACAATCTTCATGAGGTGGGATAATGACAACCTTCACAGTAACTGAAGTTCGCAGGAGATCAATCATTTGCTCATGGCTTAGAGTAGCTACAGCCACAGTGCAAATTTCCACTAATCTGCTGCCTTGTCGTAATCCTGCTTGCCAAGCATAGCCATAGGGTTCAACATCTGCCACAATTCCTTCATAATTCACATGGAAGCCAAGCTGACCCAATCCATTCCGTCGTAAAGTCATTTCCACTGACTCACATCCCTTGGTCACGAGCTGAGAATTGGAAGATAGAGATGTGGAGGTATAATGGGAACAATTTAGTACAATGAACTGTATTCAGTATGAGACAGAAATAAATGGGCTACATCTTTAAAACAGAGTGTGAAGCAAGACAGAACACTGTCATTCCTCATTCATACAGCAATTATACTGAATAGTTTCTGAGGAAGATAGCTGGTGAACTACTGAGTAAAAATCTGAGGCTTAGTTTGATCTTGTATAAATGACTAGCTATATTCCAGTAATAGCTAAAAAAATTATGAATGCCACAAAAGCATTAAACACAGTACTTTATGAGACAATACCCAAAGTAATAGAGGATTTGTAGACTACTATTCATTTATAGACTCACAACAATCATTTAGTTATTAAATCCTATATTGATTTGACATTGTTTATAATTCAGTAAAATCTTCTGTTGGTGTGGAACTGTTTGTTTTACTATTTCAAGTCCTGTTCCTAAAGGATATTCTTAATAATATTTGTGATTACTAGATACTAATACCATATTATAAATACACTATCCAGACCTTAATCTGGACAAAAAGTAGACAAATAAG
This sequence comes from Candoia aspera, assembly GCF_035149785.1. NCBI lineage: Eukaryota > Metazoa > Chordata > Lepidosauria > Squamata > Candoiidae > Candoia > Candoia aspera. The sequence goes on along the minus strand of NC_086153.1, from coordinate 277,060,987 downwards.
CAACAAGGCATTTTATTGCTCTGATTGGGTAGGATTAACTAACAAGTGGATATATCATTTTATTTTGCTAGTTTGCTGCTCAAATCCAATAAGGAAACTAGAACTTTTCTATATGTACTTATGCTTGAGGAAGGAAGGAAGGAAGGAAGGAAGGAAGGAAGGAAGGAAGGAAGGAAGGAAGGAAGGAAGGAAGGAAGGAAGGAAGGAAGGGGGAAATAAGTAACTCTAACCTCTAGTCTTTTGACAATCTCCTTGATATCGTCAGGGTTTTTGAAACTTTCCACAGAAACACATTCTCCTCTTTCATAGAAAATTTTGACACTTGTATCTGTTGAAGTCCACCCTATTACATCTCTGCAGGAACAATTGAATACAACACTTTTCGAATCTTGTTCAATTATGACAACAAATTCATTAGAAATGCCCAAAAGACAATCTATATCTACACCCCTGCTATAGTCTTTAGCATGGAGAATCCAGACAACAGCGCCAGAACTATGGAGTTCTACACCTGGATGAGGTTTGGATTTCTCCTTCTTCTTAGAAGCAAGTGAGATGAAAGGGAATTTGCCAGAAGGATCAATGGGTGTATTTGTCACATTTTTTTCTGCCAAATCTTTTAAGTATTCCTGACGGGTTCTAGTAGCCATAGCACGGAATTTTTCTGATTTATGAGCTGCGTTCTCAGCATTGATCACTTTGGCCAGTAAGAAGTCCCTGAATACATTTGATTTAGGAAAGGTGATGCCTTTAGGAATTGGAGGTCCAAATGAGGGCACATCTCTTGATCTTGTCACAGCAACACTGCAAAAATACATAAAAATGTGATTTAAAACAGTATGCAGAAACGTTATACATTTCAGTGTCCTGTCTTCTCTTTGTTTTCTTTAGACAGTCCAGTTCTACAGAGAAGAAACTCTGTAACAACTGCACAGTGTGTCATGACGTTAAAAAAAGTTCTTTGACATACTAATTTTTTACAATTTAGCCTATTCCTTAAAATTTCTTTAATATATATCTATTTGGATATACTATATCATTACTATTATTGCTTAGCAACTTTTCCCTTTACATGTGGTATTTGGAAGGTAAATTGATTTATTGAACTTTAACATTCCATGAATAAATGTACAGACTACACATGACACTTGCTACACAATTAATTAGTCTGTTTTTGATGTGTACGAAGTTTGCAAAGCCTCTGCACACTATTTCCCCTTTTACGAAGTCAGTAACATCTTACACGCATCTTTATTCTTCTCCAAACTTACAAACAACAAAACATTTTTGAAGTGAAGTTACCCTGCTATAAAGCACATTAATACTTTGCATAGTTCAATCTTTTATTCTGCTCTCTATCATATATATTTGTAACAACCACCTCCACATGTCCTGAAAACACAAAAGATATTCCTTTAGACTACACAAAATCTTAACTATCCCACCCAGAATTACAAAGAAACATAAACAGTTGCTGATTAGCAGAAAGGTTATTTTTAAATGTTTACTGGGAATGCTACTTCTATTGCTCCTTAACCAAAGAGAAAAGATGCAGAAGAGTAACAGATGGATATATTGGTGGAAGCGAGAATTATGCAATAATGCAAACCTCCCTTTAAAAAATGTGAAGAGTACAGCAGTAGGACTTCAATAAAACATTAATGCATGTGATCCACTGCACCAGTAATTTAGCAGGACCCAATCCTCTTTTCTCACCAGCCTTTTTATACTAGCATGTGTGAAATCCTACTGGTTTGAATGACAACAGGTTTTTACCACTTAGATTTTGTTCTGGCTATAAGAGTCAGTAGAAGAGTCCATGCCATGCTTACCTCTCCCTAGTTTTTTTGAGAATCTGCCAACACCCTTCAGCTGCTACACTCCCTCTCCCTTCCCCCCTGCTCCCTACCAGTCCAAAATGCAGACTGGTAGATGCCGCTGGGTTCCTACTTACCCACAAACAACTGTATCAAAAAGAATGCTGATTACATTTACAAAGATTGCCTACAATAAGATCAGGGTGGCATAGTGTTATTGTTTAAGCCATCCCCCAAATAGAAAATACAATCATAGTCTCTTCTCTCCATTTCAAGGGTCTTACCCGGTTTAAGTTCTCCAAACAACAGGAGAATCGTTAATTGTTAATTAGACAATTCTGAAATAGCCTTCTTTTGTGCTATTATTGATATAGAAACATGTGGGGTCCTTCAGGAAGAAGAGCGTATGAAATAAATAACTAATATGTGTATTTCTAAATCCTTAGAGAGAAATGTATCCCCAGTATCTTATTTCTCAATCACTAATGTTGAAAGGTTTCATTTACATGTCTTGGATATTTTCCAGAGGAAGCAATATATAGCCATCTTTCAGAAACACACATTCTGTTTACTAAATTTGCATTCAAAAGGAATTCCATGCATAAAAACATTGTGGGATAACCACTACAAAGCTACTGTATAAGATACATTTGGTTTTCATTCTGCTCTGCAAAGCCACTAGTTTCAAAATATTTAACTCACATATGATCATTTTTTATCGTAAAAACAGAAATACTAAACAGTTCTCAGACTTCCGTATACTTGTAATTGCACCTAAAATATTTTACTGAAAAATGATATTTTACTGAAAAATGCTAAACGACATTAGAAAACATAGTATCAAATATTGCAACTTATAGTTATCCTCTGTCATGCAAAGCCATCAACAACACTGTAATAGCTACCTGTAACAAACATTGTCAGTACAAGGATTGTGCACTCGGACAATGACAAAGACGTGCTGAAAATGGGAACGAATATTCTTTGGGCTGAATGATTCGGCTCCAGGTTCTTGGAAAACTATAGTCACAATATCATTTCCAATATGTCGTTTTCTTAACAGCTTTGAGAATGAAGAGAAGAAATCCATGAGAATTAAAAGCATTAATATTGTTATAGAATGTAATTATTTGTTCCCATTACTTGAGGTTTTAAAATGTAAAAACATGTGATTTTTTAAAAAATTGTTCCAAAATATAAATAAGTACATGAAGAATTTAATATAAAACATGCTAAAATAAATTAGTACTCGCAGTTTCCATAACAACAATTAGAGATCTACTTTAATGCATAGAAATGTCTTTCCACGGAGTAGATTTTTGTTTCTAAAATTAAATTTATAATCATAAAAATTTTGTTATTCTGTTGCCTTTCTATTTGCTATTCTAAATCTTTACAAAATGGTAAGTTTTTAATCTAGACAATACCATTCAGTATATTAAAATTATGGTTTTATATTGGCAGACTTACAATTTAACTCTCAAGCTGTATTTTTTAAACAAGTGTTTCTCAGGGGAAGAAATCCCTAAAGTATCTTAAAATTTATAACAGAAGGAACTTGTTTGGTAGAATTAACATGAGACTGAAACCATTAGATGAGAATAAAGAAGTTTAACCTACCCCAATAAATCATTTTATTTACACCTATTACACTTTTCAAAACTCAGATATGGATCTCTAAAATATGCATTTTCCCAATTCAGTCCAAATAATAATTAGCAACATTTCATGCATTTAAAATAGTGTAAATGGGATCAGGAACACCCAAAGGTAGAGCAAGGGGTCAACTTTGTCAAGATGGCAAGTCTGACTGGGCAATCAAAGATCTCCCTCCTTTGACTTCTGGGGAAGAAATGGCAAACCAAAGATGGCTCTGCTAGGTGGAGCCAACAACAGTGGCTGTATGAAGAGCTGGGGACTGGCTCCTTGTAATTCTTCTCTGGACAAGGGGAGGACTTGAGATTGCTGTCAGGATGGAGGCTGACTCTGAGGAGGAGAATCAGCTGATCACAGAAGAAGTGAGAGAGATCCTTGAGCAGCAAGATTCTGAGCCACGGACTGAAGACAGACAGGAGGCAGATTCACCGCCACCTATCAGTGTGAGAAAGGAGGCTGGAAAGGCAGGCTGAGCAGCGAGAGAAGCTATTAGCTCCTGCATGAAAAAGGCAGGAAAGCCAAAGTTATAAAGAGTGCCAGAAGCCAGAGCCAGTGGTTGGAGACAACGGTTCTCTTCTCCCTGCCTTGTTCTTGGAATGTGCCACCTCAGCTTACCTCCTTACCTTGTTTGCCAGCTCCGAGCCTCCTGCCCCTCGAGCTGCCTGCCCTGCTGCCTCATCGCTGCTTGCCTCAGATCCCTGCCTTGCTACCGAGCTCAGCCTTGCCTCAGATCCCTGCCTTGCTACCGAGCTCAGCCTTGCCTCAGATCCCTGCCTTGCTACCGAGCTCAGCCTTGCCTCAGATCCCTGCCTTGCTACCGAGCTCAGCCTTGCCTCAGATCTTTGCCTTGCTACCGAGCTCAGCCTTGCCTCAGATCCCTGCCTTGCTACCAAGCTCAGTCTTGCCTCAGATCCTTGCCTTGCTACCAGGTCCAGCCTTGCCTCAGAGCCTTGCCTTGCTATTTGGTGATTCTAGCTTTCCAGTCCAGCCTGTTTTTGCCTTGCCTTGCTGCTCTCTGATTCCAGCCTTCCAGTTCAGCCTTGCTTGTATTGCCCTGCTACTGCATGATTTCCAGCTTCCCAGTCCAGCCCTGCATCGCCTTGCCTGCCACCTTACTGACTTGGGAAATAGCCTATTCCTTATTGCCTTTGAGTTAATGTGCTTAACAAACTGCAAATAAAGAACTTTATTGAACCTCTTCTGTGTCTAGTCTAGTTGGCCAGGACAATTGCCAGTAAGTGCTCCAGACAGCTGCTCCTCGTGAGCCAGAAGACAGCAGTCTCTGGTGGGTTTAGAGCTCTAGGATAAAGGGAATAGCCATCTTGTTCAAACCACAGTCGGCACCTTCAAAAGGACACTGGGTTTGCATATTTCCTTTTCTAATTATTTTCAGAAATTGATTGTTAACTGCTTTTCAGCTATTAGGAACCTTTGGATTGACAAGTTTTAGAGCACTGGGCAAGTTTCCTTCAACCCTTAGCAACAGAAGTTTTAAATACAAGTTTAAGGACCTAAAAAAATGATATATATATTCATATTTTGTAATAAACAGCAAGAGGGTGATTAGAACTTTGATTTTGGAAAATTACACATGGACTAAGGGTCCAGATGGATTTGATATAAGATTTTGGAATTAATTATAAGAATCCTTCCTGTGGGAAAATGCTTTTGTTTTGAATTCTCTTTAAAAAAAATGATAGGATAAGACTATGAAGGTTGGACACTAGAGAGAACCAGAAGGGTCTAAATATTATAATTAAGGAAGAACACTTAATTTTCACTTACTAATACAGAATAAAGCAAAATATTTTAACATTCAAGATACAGAAGGCTATTTTTGAACAATGGACCCAGAAGTTATTTTAAGAGCATCTGCCTCTATAGACAGACTGTTTCAAAGATGTTATGGAAGAGGAACAAGTATTACCTAGCAAGATAAACACTGATCTGAAAGTGGATTTAAAAATGACAGGCTACAAGAATGATATGAAAAAGATGTCACACCGGACATTTATTTTATTTATTTATAATTTTATTCACTGCCCATCTCTGCCTCATGGGGGCCTCTGGGTGGTTTACAATAAGATGAAGTTAAGATTTAAAACCATTCCAATACAACAATACAATAAAATAAAAATATAATAAAATCTAAGTGGCAAAAGATTTTAATCAGTCCGTGAGTGTAACAGGCCCCTCAAAATCACTTAGGGCGCCAGCCATCCCCAGGTATAACTATTCCCCCTCCCATTCCAAGCCTGCTGACAAAACCAGGTCTTTAATCTTTTTTGGAAGTCCAGGAGCGAGGGGGCCTGTCTCACCTCTGGGGGAAGGATGTTCCAAAGGGCGGGAGCTACAGGAGAGCAGGCATGCATCAGAGACCCCGCTAGATGAAATTCTTTTATAGATGGGGTCTGTAACATGCCCTCCCTGCATGACCGGGTGGGGCGGGTCGATGTAATAGGGATGAGACGGTCCCTCAGATATCCTGGTCCCATGCCATGTAGGGCTTTAAAGGTAATAACCAACACCTTGAATTGGACCCAGAAGCAAACTGGAACCCAGTGCAGCTCCCGCAACAAAGGTGTTACGTGTGCAAATCTTGGAACGCCCAAGATTGTTCGCGTGGTTGCATTCTGGACCAGCTGAAGCTTCTGGATATTCTTCAAGGGTAGCCCCATGTAGACTGCATTACAGTAGTCTATATGTGAGATGACAAGGGTATGAGTGACCATTCGAAGGGCCTCTCGGTCCAGGAAAGGGAGTAACTGGCGCACAACGCGAAGTTGCACAAAGGCCCTCCTGGCCACGACTTCCACCTGCTCTTCGAGCAGGAGTCATGAGTCCAAGAGGACCCCCAAGTTACGCACTGGGTCTGTGCAACCCCATCCAGCACTAAAGATGACAAGTTCCTGGCACCCGAGGTGCAGTTAATTCACAGCCACTCCATCTTACTAGGGTTCAATCGAAGCCTGTTGTTCCTCATCCAGGCCCCCACAGCCCCCAGGCACTTGGAAAGGGTGGTCACGGCATCACTTACTTCACCTGGGATGGAGATATACAGTTGAGTATCATCGGAATACTGATGATACCTCATCCCGTGATGATGGATGATCTCGCCCAGCGGTTTCATGTAGATGTTAAAAAGGAGAGGGGAGAGTACTGATCCCTGCGGCACCCCACAAAGAAGGAGCCGTGGGGCCAAACTCTCCTCCCCTATCAACACCAATTGGGACCGGCCCCGGAGGAAGGAGATGAACCAGTGCAAAACTACGCCACCCACCCCCAACTCCCTGAACCAACCCAAAAGGATACCATGGTTGATGGTATCGAAAGCCAATGAGAGGTCAAGAAGAGCCAGGATGGATGCACTTCCTCCATTTCGCTCCTGCCAGAGATCATCCATAAGCGCGACCAATGCTGTTTCCATCCCATAACCGGGCCTGAAACCTGACTGAAAGGGGTCTAGATAATCCGTTTCATCGAGAATCCTCTGGAGCTGCAGCACCACCACTTTCTCAACCACTTTCCCCCAAAAGGGGAGGTGGGAGACTAGGGGAAAGTTGTCTAGTACTCTAGGGTCCAGCGATGGTTTCTTGAGGAGGGGGCACACCAGCGTCTCTTTGAAGGCTGCTGGGAATACCCCCTCTCTCAAGGAAGTATTTACCATCGCTTGGACCCAACCAGGAGGGGCATGGGTCTAGTTGACAAGTGGTGGCGTTTACAGTCCGGAGGATCCTGTCCATTTCCTCAGGCTCCACAGGCTCAAACCGTTCCCCGATAACAGAGTAAGAACGTCCCCTGGGCATCTCCCCAGACACTGCCTCACAGTCCAACTTGGAACGGATCTGAGCGATTTTATCCTGCAGATGCCTAGAAAACTCCTCAGCTCGGCCCTGTAGATGGATCTCTGGATCCCCTTTCCCCAGAAGGGAACAGGTAATCTTAAACAGGGCCGCCGGGCAGCATTCTGCGGATGCAATAAGAGCGGAGAAATCCTGACATTTCGCCGCTCTTACTGCCACAAGGTAGGCCTTAATAGCGGCTCTAGCTTGTGTTCGGTCAGGTCCGTCTTTGTCTTCCTCCAGTGGCGCTCTAGGTGTCTCTTAATCCTCTTCAGAACCCTCAGCTCCTCCGTAAGCCATAGGGAGTGTCGAGTTCGGTGGGATAAGAGAGGCCACATAGGTGCGATCTTGTCCAAGGCCCTAGCAGCTTCCCTATTCCAGGCCGCCGCCAGGGCCTCTGCTGGACTGTGCAGCAGATCCTCGGGTATAACCCCCAGCTCCCTCTGAAACCCTAACGGATCCATTAGTCACCGGGGGCGGACCAATCAAATAGGTCCTGCCTCCCTGCGGAGGGGAATGGCATAAGAGAATCTCAGGCGCACCAGGGCATGATCTGACCATGACAAAGGGGAGAGATGTACTTCTCCCCTCAGATCACATTACCATTGCTCCGACAAGAAAACTAAGTCTGGGGTGAGGCCACTGTCCCAAGTTGGGTCTCGGATAATCTGAATCAGGTCCATGGCCGCCATGAACTCCTGAGCTGCCTCCGAGGCCCACCCCAGGCACGGCAGGTTGAAGTCCCCCAGAACCATAAGCCTGGGGAACTCTGCGAACCCTGAGATGGCCTCCAGCAGCCCAGACAGGGAGGTTGCTGCACAGCAGGGAGGCTGGTACACTAGCAACACCCCCAACTGTTCCCGAGAACCCAACTTGAAAAACAGGGTCTCACACCCAGTCACTTGTAGAGCATGGCCCCTGAAAGCCACAAGGGATTCCCGGATGACAACAGCCACCACTCCTCCCCTGTCCTGAGGTCTCGGCTGGTGCCATACTCGAAACCCGGCAGGGCACATCTCTGAAAGAGGAACACCTCCTTCCATGCCCAGCCAGGTTTCAGTAATGCACACCAGGTGGGCCCCCTCCTCCGTGATCAAGTTGCCGATGAGTGGGGCCTTGTTAACAGAACTGGCATTGCAAAGCAGCAGCTGAAGCCCAGGGCCTCCATGACTCTGCTGACCAGGGTCTGGGTTTGAGCACGGAGGGCTGGAACACACCACTGGTAATAAACACCAGGGGCGTCTTCCCCGTGGATGGCCTGCCCTCCAGCTCCCATCCTTGACCCGTCACCACCTCAATCCTCTGTCCCGCCCTACAGTCCCCAGAGTCTCACCGTCCATTAGCCCCAATCCTGGACTCCGAAGACCCCTGGTTAAAAATAGATATTCCTCCATCCAAGCACACACTCACTCATGCTCTCATACTCACTCAATCACAATGCGATGGTGGGCCCTTTGAGCGCACCAGCTCCCGCTCTCAGCATCAGGGCCTCACCATCACCTATCCACTCATTCACTGCCCCCCCCTCAGCTTCTCTCACTAGTCCGGAGGGGGCGCACCAGCCACTACTCCTCACCCCCTGCCTTTCACTCAAGGGGCGAGTGTGTCCATACAGTCCTTCTCAACCAATAACCCATACTCCCTCTCCCCCTCTCACACCTGGAGGGAGTACCCCATATACCTGGAGGGATCTTCACAAGGATAAAGATGACTGATGATACAAACATACAAAAGAAACCAATTGATATCTTAATAATTAAAAGGGATATACAAATAACAAACCAAGAGAGTGACCTGAATAATTTCCCTATATTGGATTTACAAAAGACGTTTATTAAAGCTTTGAAGACTTTTGTGGGAAGGGACAAAGAAAAAATAAAAAGAAATCAAATTCTACAACATTATTTGAAGGGACTAAAGATCAAGACTGTTAAAAGTAAAAGGAAGGAACATAAAGTTGGTTTATTTGATCAAGGTTAAAATAGATATGTTGTTATCTCTGGCAATCCTTAATGGACTTTTGCTGATTAGGACTGAAACAACAAGGCTTTAAGGATTTGTTTATAGATAAGAGATGGGATATGGGAAAAAGATCATTTGTTGTATTTTAAGAGAAAATGATAAATTACAACAAGAAAATGATAAATTACAACAAGTATAAAATTGTTTATACTTGTGATGAAGGGGGAAGTCATTTCTTTATACATTTCCTTTCTTTCTCTTTACTATATTCTTATTTTTTCTTTCTTTTCTATTTTTCTTTCTATTTTTTCTTTTCTGCACATTCTATTTTTTTCTTTTCTTTTTTGGTTTTTATTAGTTTTTATTTTTGTAATTGTAATTTTTAATAAAATTACTATTTTAAAAAAGATCCACCTCCTTTTAATGTGCATTGCACACATTGCACTTATGTAAGAAGGAATGGGACTTTGCCTTGTCACACCTGCCATTTTTATACTTCTAACACACACACCTATATATACTCCTCTGTGGGAAGTATGTTTTCAAAATATTCGGCAATTACTGGAGATGGAAATTGGGAACAAGCTCAAGGTTAAAATTTTTAATATGTGCAAAAATATCAAGAGACTACTTTTCTGCAGTTATAAAGTTCTTCCTGCTCATCAGAACTGTTGAGAAAACAGTATCTCTATCCGAGAGAAAGTCTTCTTTTACATAAAATCTTCCATTAAGTCTTTGTGCAAGCTCCTTTAAGCATTTTTATAGCTTACTACATATATGCATAATCTATATCTAATAAAACATATTTACACCAATATAAAACTATGTTTTATAAATTCTGTTTCTACAAAGATAAATTTTCTGGTTTTTGCTTTCAATTGTATAACATTTCACAAAATAATCTCTTTGTCTCTCTCTCCATCTCCTCCTCTCTGCTTAAAATACTTTGGATTGAAGCCACAGCATGTATGATGGGCCACTGCAGAAAGTAGAAACATATGGAATTCGGAGAATATCCTGTCACAGTTTTCACAAATACTGCCTTGGAGGATCAGCACACTCATTCATACTTTTTTATGGTAACACAGCATGATGGAACAGCAATATGAACCCCACCCTGGTTCCATCAGATAAACAGTATGCAAACAAATTAGACCTACCATATGCTGATTATCCTGAGTCCTGGCTTGGTAATACCTGGCCTTGCAAAGAGCAGCAGGTCACACAAAAAAACCCCAATTACTAGTGCAGGTATCTGCATGGGGAAGGTGTTCATATTGCTTTCCATCAATGCTATTCCACTGTTACCACAAAGGGGATGTATGATCTAGGCCAGATTTTATTCTTACAGTGTTAGCAGTAAATGCACTGGATTTATATGAATTTAAGAATCAAAACCAAACTCTAAATAGCACGGACATAAAAAAATTCTATATATATGGTTTCCCAGCATGAGATAAAGGAATTTCTCCTTAGGTGATTTAAGTAAAGAAAAACAAACCCCAAAATATCTACACTGGAAAAAAATATGTACACACTCTCTCTCTTAATTCCCAAATTAGTTATGTCACATGGTGCCATTTTTGTCACCCCTTCAGATTTGCTTTTTTACTTAGGTATCTTAAAGAGATACTGTAGTACAAATGAAGCCAGTCTAATCAGTGATTAAAAACTCAATTTATTGAAAATGGAAAAGATAGTTCCCACCTCCTTTTCATCGCTTCATCACAGAATAAATTATGGAGTACAAGAGAGCCCAAGATTTGTTTCTACTAGTTGATTTGGGGCAAAAATGTGATTTAATGTAATATCTGAAAAAAATCAATTAAATATTTTGATGATGCAAGTAGCTCCTACCTGTTGTTTGTTGTTGGGTGTATATGGCAACATGGTCGAAACATGAAACATGATTTCATAGTCCTTATATGTTGTATAAAGAGAGTGGGTACCAGTTGAATCAGCTGCAAATAAATAATATAAAGAAAAAGTCTAATTTATTATTATTATAACTAACAGAATGCACAGCATTGTGAAAATACATTTTAACCCAAGCACAAAGTCCATTTAACATTCATTCTTAATCAGAATAAAACAACAGAAGTACCACTTATTTTTAATATTATATATTTTAATATATTATGATGTTTTTAATATATTATAAATTCTAAGGGTTGTCAGAGAAACCAAAAAGATGTTCAAAAATAGGCATGCTAGAAACCATATAACACAGATTTTAATGCAGGCTCTTAAAGTTTTTGCAGCATTTTTTCCTAGAATAAATATTTATTTGTTCAACTATTGTAATTGTAAAGCAGAAACTAAACCAGTTTTATGTCTTTGCAGGTATCATTTCAACATCAGCCTCCCATTCTGCACAATAAACCATTTTTGAAATTGAGACAATTTATTTACTTAGATTTACCTTATCCTATCATTAATGTTATAGATAAATTATCATATCTATAGGCCATGAATATCATAGGTAAATTCACATATTCAGCCCATTAGCAGCTTTATAATTTATATTATTTGCAATAAAAGCTAATAATGAGAATTTGGTACATCTACTAGGTGGATCCATGTTAATATTATCTGGTATCCAGACTGTGAAAACTGGGACCACCCTCAGAGGTGAACCACACTTTCCATGATAGAAAGAAACAAAGCTAAAATTTAAGTTTATCTTAATTATGAAACAAAATATTGATAACTGGAAATAAATACAAACTATAGAAGGCCAGCTATATGTAAAGGACACTTCTTTGCAGAAAAATACTGGACTGATTTGTTTAGGAAGCAAATCAGATTAAGTAAAGTCAAGAAAACATAAGAAAAGACAAGAAAACAATTTATTAGAACTATTAGACAAATTAAAACACTAGATGAAGATTCAACTGGGATTTCTTGTAATTCAAAGGGATACTATTAATTTTGTAACTCAAATGTAAATCACAAAAGTGTAACTGAATCTAACAACAGTTCGTAAGACAAGGGAACACCTCAATCTCAGGTAAAGAAATAAAGATCTAGCTTTGCAGCGTTGTGGTTGAGAACAATTCAGCCACTAGCTCAACATGAACAAGCAGTGTAATGCAGTACTTCGTTGTACTTAAAAAGGCCACTACATCCAGATCACAGGAGATACACTCTATGGAGTCCTTGGTGCTCTCTGTGCTTGGTTGTTTCATTACCTGGCTAGGTAATATCACAAGGGCTGATGTTACCTGATGTTGGCACTGATGAAAATGAGGTATTATTTATTTTATTTATGTACTGCTTAAGGAGATCACAAGTTAAAATAAGTTAAAATAATTAACAGTCCTTAGAGGTAAATTGATCAAAATGCCAAATTTGACAATACTTCATCCTTTTCAAAAGCAGTTTCATCAGTTAAAAATATTACTTGTTAAAAAATGGTAAGACTTTTAACAATCCACTGACGTTTTAACCCAAGCCTGCACTTACTTATGTCTTAAAAAATTAGGCAACACATCAAGAAGCTGGAGAGGTGCAGCTCTAAAGCTCCAAATTAGCTGATGATTTGGCAATGACCTGAGGATTATTTATAGTTTTTTAAAAGACAAAAAACAAATAAATAAATAAAGCCTGAATACAGGATGATGCTACTTCTGGTGTTTTCAAGGCTTAGCATGACATGAATGGAAAGAGTACTATAATTTCTTACAGACTAACAAAAATTACTATAGCCTAAACTTTAGTCGGAAATTTATATTTTATCAAATATTATAGTATAATAAAGCTGTTAATTTTTTAAAGTACTAGAAGTCTCTGATGAAATTATAAAATATATACTTACAGAGGAAGATTTTTGTTTTATATTTGCTTACACCTAAAGTATAAATTACATTAGTGACACACTATATATTCTTCAGATATGTGGTATATACAATTCCATGAAAAAGTATAGGCCCCTCTTGAGATATTCTGATTTTTACCTATCTTTGCCACTGAATGTTATCAGAGCTTTATGGGGGTTCCACTGAAATATAAAGGAAATGATCAGTACTTATTTATTTTTTATTTTACTGAGTTTTGTAGTTGTTTAAATAAAACAAGTACTGAACGCAGTAAAATTAATATAAAATAAATCATCAGTCCAACAGTCTATTTACAGTAACAACATACAATTTAAAAGTAAATACGTATATGTTTATACATATATACAGTAGTCCGAAGAAACAAATAAAATATATGGATCAGTGTCCATTAATTAAAGTTCTCAGTCTAGAAATGAATGAGCAGTAACCTTTCTAAGCAACATTTGGTAAGGGTCAGTTCAATTTATGTAACTTTACCAATGTAATTTTCTGCCTATTCATGCAAAAAAGTGGTTTTTAGTCAGTGTAAATTTTATTCAATATAAAGTCTATACTAATGAAGTATGTAAGCAAAGTCAATCATTCATGAAGAGGAGCAACATATTAGCAGAAATTAAATTTAAGGAAAAAGCTAGAAAAATTGTTTTTCCTTCTCTTTTCCTTTGCATCTTGCTAAATGCTTTTTGCATGACATCCCCAATTTAGCAAGCACAAAGTAAGTTGAATTGAAAGTAAATTGCCAGAGATTGGAAGAGGGCCATTTAATTCAAAAATAGTAATTTTAATTCTGTATTTCTGATTTGTTTTAGAGTTCCTAAATATAGCAAATCAGCTTCTGGAATTATCTGTGCTATCATATGTTAATAGTTTAGCATTCTGCTGCTGGTGGTCAAAACTTCAGTAAAAGCAGTGTCATAGCAACAGGAAATTCACTGCATTGAAAAAAATAATTGTTTTAAATAAATTGGTTTAAAAATACTTTTATGATGCTTTCTTCACTCTATTTCCTATGTGAGACAACTATAGACCTCAATACATATCTCAGCATCATAAAGCTGACAAATATTAATTAGGAGGGACGCGCTGGTGCTGCGGGTTAAACCGCTGAGCTGCTGAGCTTGCCAATCGGAAGGTCGGTGGTTCGAATCCACGTGACAGGGTGAGCTCCCGTTGCTAGTCCCAGCTCCTGCCAACCTAGCAGTTCGAAAACATGCAAAATGTGAGTAGATTGATAGGTACCGCTTCGGCGGGCAGGTAACGGCGTTCCGTGTAGTCATGCCGGCCACATGACCACGGAACTGTCTACGGACAAACGCCGGCTCTTCGGCTTTGAAACGGAGATGAGCACCGCCCCTAGAGTCGGACACAACTGGACTTAATGTCAAGGGAAACCTTTACCTTTACTATGATATTAATTAAAGGATAAAAGGACCATCACACAGAAAAAAGGTCCATTGTAGAGCTTCTCAACCAGGGTTCTGTGGAACCCCAGGGTTCCACGAGAAGTCACTAGGGGTTCCCTGGGAGATCACGATTTATTTAAAAATTTATTTCAAATTCAGGCAACTTCACATTAAAGAGATTAAGTTTCAGTCTTCATTTTTAGTTTAAGAACACTGTTAATGCATATGTACAGGCCTACACATGAAATGAATATAATAATTTTGTAACTTGTGGCCTATATTTGAGCCTGAATGTGCAGGGGTTCCCCGAGGCCTGAAAAAGATTTCAAGGGTTCCTCCAGGGTCAAAAGATTGAGAAAGGCTGGTCTATTGCATTTAAATATATCCTTTTTTTTCTAGAGTCCATGAGTTTTGTCTGAAGATCTTAGTCAAAAAGTCACCTTTTTCACTGTGTTTTAGCTAGAATGTGCTTAAAATTAAGGCAGTGACATTATTTTGAATAATTCCTTTAGGACGGAATCTACGCAGATATCAAGGAAAAAGGAAAACATACTGTAGGCTTTAGGGGGAAGGGGAGCTGCCTTTATCTTATGTATATAATAGCATTAAGGAACAAAGTAAATTAAAGCAAAAATAACAGAAATTGCCATGAAGGAAACAGACATTAGGCCAAGAATCAACATATATTCCTTAGAAAAGTTAGGCTACAGTGGTTTTGATGAGGGTGCTTCCAATAAGGACAATACTGAGAATAGGGGCCTTCCTGCCCAGTCCTCAAAATTCCTCCATATATGTTCTGCTATTGTATCCATTTGCTACTACTGAAATATGTACTCATTAGGTTTTTATTATTCTGAGTAAAAAAGGCAGTCTTACTCTTTGTGTCTAGCTGGGCACGATACTTTTCAAATCCTTTGAGTCGAACCCGTTCTCCCAGCAACTGAAGAAACTCTTCAAAGGCTGGGCCTGCTGATTCATTATTGTACATTTCCTCTTCTGTGCTTTGCCCAGACTTGCAGTACATGATTCCCACTTTCAGCTGATAGCTTAACTGTAAACATAAATAGAAACTCAAGTTTGCGTTCTTGCATCATCTGTGCTGCATCAAAAGGCACAAGGATATTCCTTTCAAAACCTCTCTGCTTTCTCCAATGAGAAAGCTGAGGTGAAAAAAATTGAAAATGACAATGTTCTATAAGTTTATTCTGCTGTATTTCAGATTGCTTCACAAAATAATTCAGACACTATTGGCATTCCCAATTCCATGTTTCAGCAAAAAATGAAAAATACAAAAAAGAAATGTGTGTAGCCTCAATACACGAAATCCTAGTTCTGAAAAAAAAAAATTCAGCTTGTTTTGCCTTATTTTTTAATGAATTTTCCATAATAATTTTGGGGTTTAAAGATAATTTGAAATTAAATACATAAAACAAGATAACCATTGCTCTGACCCAGTCAAATCAATGTCAAGAATTCTTGAAATGACAAGTTACAAACAGTTTATGTTAAAGTGTGTAATTTAAGATAATTAAAAAAATCAAGTTTTCCTCATCCAACTACATTACTACATGAAATTTACTAAATAATGCTTATAATTGAAGTGCAATGGAAGTGTACGGAACTCTTTTCATCAAGTAGCCTTTTCATCATGAGAAAGTTACCAAAAATTGTAATATGGAAAGTAGATTAGCCAAGCTAGTTCTTTCTCACTAACAGTTAAGTTCTCACAAAAACACCTGGTTTATTTATGATCATATTATTAAATGTGCTTCAATTATTATGCTATTAGCACTTAACATCTTTGATATGCTTGCTAAACTGACAGAACTAGAGGGATAGGAGGCACAGAAAAGAAGCTGAGCCTTACAGAGCAAAAAGAAAATATATTTGATATCTAAAACAGATATGCAGTTAAAATGGGAAAAAAACTTGGAAAAGACATAGTAGATTGAGTATGCATGCTTGTGGTCTACGAGTGTATGCAGAGGGACACTTTGGATTCCTGGTTTCTAATATTCTGACAGAGCCAAATATTGTGTAAGATTCTGAATATCCTCCAAAGCCCTAGTCTCCAACTTACCAGAGACTGAGATACAGTGTAATGAAATTCCCTCACTTTTCAATTCAAAATGCCATCTGTAAAACCTAAGAGGCTTAAAATCTATTGATTATAATGGAGTGCTTCTCCTGACTTTTCAAGGCTTAAAGTTTTGGTTGGCCCTTTGGCCTTACACATAAAGCTCAAAGAGCCAAAAACAAAATAATAATTTGCTTATGACTTAGTATGATGTACAGACCCAGCCACTGTGACCCAGGATAAGTGGCTCATGTTAAGTAATGTAGGCCTTGTTTGTCCTGTTGTTTGGAGCCAGCTGCAGACATTTCAAAGATAAAGAATGAAGGAAATGGAGACAGAGTTTGGGCAGCTTGATGAAAATCAAAATACAGCAGGAAAATTAAAAAGAAAAGAAGTCATATTTTAGGACAACTAATATACAACAGGCCTTCAAATACATAGGAACATCTCTTTTTGAATTATTAATGTAGCCTATCTTTCTCCAGGCTTGCCCAGCTACTTCAGAAGCTGTCCCAGCTGTCTATGAGCTTCTGCTACAGCTGTGTGACCCTGGAAAAAGACACGGCTGCTATTAGAATTCAAAGAGGTAATTTCCATGTGTTCCTATATTTCAATGCAATTCTTTCAAAGGATTTTCACAGCTGTAACCAAATTAACGAACATAAGAAGGGTAATAAAATAATGGCTATGGAATTGTTAAAAAAAAATGGAACAAATTAGGAAAGTGAAGCAAAGTACAAAAAGTTGTTCCTACTGTGCAGTATCTCAGTAAAAATCCTATGTTTGGAACTAATATTCCAAGTCATCGGCATATAGTTAAATAACAACAAAGCTTAAAACAACACTGTGTACAATTCTACATTAAAGATATTACCTCCCTACCTGTTTCATGCTATTTCTTACTTTGCACCTCAGATAAACCAGAGGTGAAATATCTTGACACCAAATTTGGGTAAAGGTAGAATGACATTCACAGCTAATATAGTTTGAAAATCACACTTGATCTTAGCCAAAAGGCCGAGAAGCGATGTGTAGCTTCAAAATCAAAAAGTTTTGGAATAAGCAATCAAGGAAATTCAGAAAATAAACAAATCCCTGGTCTAGATAGGCATATGGATTACTTCAGTAAGTTGTCTGAAGAAATACTCATCCTTCAACTTAATGAAACATAGTACAGGTAGTCCCCGAGTTACAACCATTCGTTTAATGACCACTGAAGTTATGCCCAGTCCCCGAAGTTATGGCCTTTACAGCGCTCCTGAAGTCATGTGATCAATATTCTGGCGCTTGGCAGCCCACCCACATTTATGACTGCAGGGGTGCTTCAACTTTTCCTATCCACCTATCAACACACACACCCCATTTTGGCTTCCCTGCACTTGCTGGCCCTGCCCCCAGCTGACCTTCATTTTCTTCCTGCTGCTGCTGCTGAGGCATGCCTGGCCTTTTCTGAGGCAGGGGCAGGAAAGAAGGCCTCAGCTGCGTCAGTGTGAAAGAAGGCCCTGGCTAAAAGGGTCCTTCTTTCACACCAGCACAGCCAGGGCCTTTTTTCACGCGCCTGTCTTCTAAAACTTCACAAGAAGGCCATGTGCAATTTGGACAAGGCCACACGCAATTTGGACAATCAGTGGGCACAGCCTCAAGAAGAAGGCCTGGCGCGTCCGTCAACTGCCTTGCAAAGGGCCAGGCCATGCGTGCCTCAGCAGCAGCAGCAGGAAGAAGACAGCGAAGGTCAGCTGGGGGTAGCAAGGTGGCAGGGCCATCAAGCGCAGGGTAGCAAGGCCAGCAGAGGTGACAGAGTGCAAGGCAGCCAAAAGGGCAGAAATGAGGGGGGAGATAGGTGGGTGGGGGGAGTTGAAGAGGAGGCAGTCCCTTACCTTACCAAGGCTTGGGGCTGGAAGGGACCAAACCAGGAGTGGCTTGGATCAGGATGGGTCCTCGGCTAACAACCGGTGGGATTCGGTTAACGATGGCAACCGGGATTTCCATCCCTAAGCGATGTGGTCACGTGATGTTGCACTTTATGACTGCATCACTTAGTGATGCAGTCCCAATTGTGGTCATAACTTGAGAACTACATGTACAGGTTACATTATCCTAGGATAAAAGAAACTCTTAGCTGCTGAAAACATAAAAGGTTTGCTTTTCCTGGTAAGAGGCTCTGAGAAATTTAGATAAGATAGGAAATTCTTGAAAATTAGCTTGCAGATTTGGTATCAATTATTTATTATTATTATTATTTATTAAATTTCTTTGCCGCCCATCTCGTGTACAACAATTGCCACCTATAATCTGCAGTTCTGGCAATAGTGGACCATTTTTTGTTTTAATTTAGGTAACCATATTACACACAACTTGGAGAAATACCATGAACTTCTTCAATAGAGAAATGTATATTAACTCTATTTTAGGGTGGGATACTTATTTTGAATTGCAGATATGGCAGCAACTCCAAAGAATAAGGGTCAGCTGGTTATAGTTATATTTTATTTAATTAAAATCCTTCCTTTCAACTAATGAATCATGTTAAAATGATACATTTTAGTTCTACTTCAGTACTTAAGAACCAATATACTAGAACAACATACAAAACTGTTGTAATGATTGCCTATTCTAAACACCATCAGACTCATAAGCAGGATCACAAAGATATCTGATTTATTAAAGAATAGTATGCAGGTTCACAAAGAAAGCTGGGAATGGAAAAAGTGCGCCAAATGCAAACTAAAACACCCTCGGTACAAACGAAATCCCTCCCCCCATAGAATCTTCCCAGGCTCACAATCCCAGGTGCTCCTAACAGCTTCTGATGGTCCATGGGAAAAGTCCTTGAGCGGAGCACATAACCCAAACACATTCCATTGAAATGAACATAGATACAGAGCTTGGCACAAGGTTTCACAGCAACTCCCTCCCAACAGAAACGCGCATCAGCACCATGGCATGTGAAACGTTACAATGTACAGGGCACATTGAAACAGTGAACATGACATACTGCCCCCCAAAAGAAAGAAAGCATTAAGCGGAAAGTTTTAATGGTAAGCCAAGTGGAAACGGTTAACTAAATCAGGAGCATTAATGTGGCGAGCAGGCACCCATTCAGGATGAGGAAAGTGTTTCCAGCGGATCAGGTACTGGAGGGTGCCTTGAATCTTGCGAGAATCAACGACCTCCTTGACTTCAAAGTGCTGTTGCCCGTCAATCATGTTCGGAGCAGGAGGAGGAGGTTGGGGATGCCAGCGGGAAGAGTGGTGAACAGGCTTGAGCAGGCTGCAATGGAAAACAGGGTGCAAGTGTTTCAAATTGTGAGGCAGGTCCAACTTAACAGTAACTGGATTGATAAGACCAATAGGGAAAGGACCAATGAACTTGGGAGCAAGCTTTTTCGAGGGCTGTGGGGACTTGATGAATTTGGTAGAAAGATATACCTGATCCCCAATTTTGAAATCGTGTTGCAAAGAACGACGTTTATTGGCTTGAAACTTGTAAGCAGCCTGGGCATCAGCCAAAGCCTGCTGAATCACTGGACAGGAATCAGCCAGCTTAACAGCCCAGTCAGAGGCAGAACAGGACTGAGACGCCGGGGGGTGTGGAGGGCTTCCAAATTCCTGTGATCGGTCCAAACCTCGAAAGGGCATTTAGCGCCTTCCAGGAGGTGACGCCAGGCTTCCAAAGCGGCTTTTACAGCAAAAGCCTCCTTTTCCCAAACATGCCACTGGCGCTCAGTTTCAGAAAATTTTCTGGACAAATAAGCGCAGGGTTTCAAGTAATTTTCAGAATCTCTCTGTAACAACATAGCCCCAATTGAGGAGTCAGAAGCATCAACTTGGACCACAAAGGGGCGTTCAGGATCGGGGTGCTGTAAAATAGGCTCAGCAGTGAAGAGGGTTTTTAACTTCTTGAATGCTGCCTGGCATTCAGGTGTCCAATTCAGCACTGCCCCAGGGTTTTTTTACCTTGCGTGTCTTTCCCAAACCCTTGGTACGTAGCAAGTCAGTGAGGGGCAAAGCAATCTCAGCAAACCCCTGGATAAACTGCCAATAATAATTACTGAACCCTAGGAAACTTTGTAATTGCCTCCGGGTGCGGGGACGTTCCCAACTTAAAATCGCCTGAATTTTTTCAGGGTCCATCTCAATGCCCTTGTCAGATACCCTATAGCCTAGATAGTCAAGTTGGGTTTTGTGAAATTCACATTTGGAAAGCTTGGCATAAAGCTTGGCATCTTTAAGCTTACTTAACACTTGTTTGAGAAGGCGTTCGTGTTCCTCCTCGGATTCAGTGTAAATGAGCACATCATCCAAATAAACCAGGACCCCTTTAAACAAATGATCATGTAATACTTCATTAATCAATTGCATGAAGACTCCGGCACCCCTGCTAACCCAAAAGGGAGGACTTTGTACTGAAATGAACCCAGTGGACAATTAAAAGCAGTTTTCCACTCATCTCCAGCTTGTATGCGGATGCGAAAATAGGCTTCATGAAGATTGAGCTTGGAGAAAATCTTGCCCTTTGACAAATGGGCTAACATATCTTTCATTAGTGATAGAGGGTATTCGTTGCAAATTGAGACGGAATTTAACCCCCGATAGTCTGTACAGAGTCTAAGCGTGCCATCTTTCTTTTCCCAGAATAGCACAGGGGCCCCAACTGGGGAATTTGCAGGTTCAATAAACCCCCTTGACAGATTTTTGTCAATAAAGTCCCCTAATGCCCCAAGCTCCTTCTGAGTCATTGGATAAATTTTTGGCTTGGGCAATTGAGCGTTAGGAACCAACTCTATGGCACAATCAGTTTTCCGATGGGGGGGGGGGTAGCTGATCTGCTTCCATTTCTCCAAAGACGTCTGCAAAATCTTGGTATCAATCGGGCAAGCCTTCTAAATGTGCCAAGTTAGGGCGCGGTGTGGCAGCCGCAGCCCTTCCAACCTCCACGCTTGAAGCCCTCTCCATGGTAGGGGCTTGGTAAAACCCATCCTTAAAAGTCAGAGTTCTGTGTTTCCAATTTATATGTGGGCTTCAATAGGTCAACCAGGGAATCCCCAGAATTACCAAGGGGTTGCCAACAGGTGCTACTATAAATTTTAAAGTCTCACGGTGGCTGCCCATTTGCATTGCGACAGTTCCAGTGAAATGGGTCGCCCCCCCCCCCGCCGTTGAACCATCCAACTGTGTGAAGATCAAAGGCTGCTAGAGGGGAAAGCTAGGCAGGTCCGGAGCAGCAACCAGATCAGGGTGAATCAGACACCTGGAACACCCAGAGTCAACTAAAGCCCAGACCTCTGTAGTCTTTGTGAGGGAGCCCAATTTCACTTTCACTGCTAGAGTGGGACAGTCAGCACTCACCATAGCATCCTCGCGCCCATCCTCCTCCACCTGCCCGCAGGTGCTTTTCATGGCAGGTAGCTGGCGTTTCCCACTGGCTCCTTAGAGTCGTCTTCAGCTTCTCCCGAGAAGTAGGGTACTTCTTCAGCCTCGGCCGCCCCCTTGGCTGCTGTCATCCGCCGCAAGGGGGGGGGGCGATTTGGCTGGCAGTTTGCCTGCTCAGTCTCCAGCCTTGGCTTTTGGGCAATCAACTGCTCGGTGCCCTTCCTTTCCGCATCGGAGACACTGACCCCTCACATAGCGCCAATCTCTCTCCTCTTCCCAGGCTCTATAGCCTGGCCGGGTAGCAGTTGTGGCACTTCAGGGTCCCCTCATGGTGGCTGGTTGTTTTTCAGGTCGTTTGGTTTGCATGTAGGTATTCTGGGCGTGCTCAGCTTTGCTGGCCAGACAGACCCATTCGTACAATGGGTCTCTGGGTCGTCTCTACACAATGCCCACTGCAGGACGTCCCTGTTGAGTCCCTCTTTAAACTGTTCTATTATGGCTGACTGAGACCAGTCGGGGATTTTCCCAGCTAAAGCCTTAAACTCCAGGGCATAATCAGCTACAGACAGTTGGCCCTGGGTAAGATCCTTCAGTGCCTTTTTAGCCCTTGCCTTGGCTAGAGGATCCTCAAAATGCAGCTTTAACGCCCACATGAATTCCTCAAAATCCTCAAGCTCAGGGGAGTCAGCCTCACTTAATTGAACATACCAGTCAGCCGCTCGTCCCTTCAGCTTGGCAATGGCAGTTATTTTAGCCTCTTCAGAAGGGAAGTATGGTCCAAACTGCTTCGTATAACTTTTAGCATTAGTGAGAAAGAAAGACAACTTAGTTGGATCCCCATCAAACTTGACAGAAAAGTCTTTCACCCCCGCTCCTGTTGGAGCTGAATTAGCAGCTGCTTGAGTGGTTGGGCCCCAGGTTACAGTAGTTCTCCCTCCTCGGGGTGGGGACACTGATGGTCGAACTCTGCGGGGTGGAAATTCATCCCGGTGCCATCTCCGGCCCTGCTCCGCTGGCGGTCCGGGTAAGGGGATGGAGGATGATTGCATGAAGCTGGAATCTCCTTCGTGCCTCGGCTGCCCCCCCCCCCATGACAGAGACAGGGCTTTTAGCATGTACTCCATCGACTCTAATTTGGCCTCTACCACTCTTAGCCTTTCAGGGGTTTGAGATTCCTCCCTCCCTCGTGCGTTAGGCTGTCTCCCTGCTGATACCGTGGTAGATTCTACATTTGGGGTTAGCAGGAACCAATACTTCCAGGACACCTGGGACGTCCCTGGCTGGGGTTCTCCCATTTCACCCCAGGTGATCAACTCTGCGGGCGATTCGCTGGATGCCAGTTGCTCTGGTGCTCTCCCATCTTCGGATTCCTCTCCCTCAGGGCTGGAACTCGAATCCTGCCATAAACCTGAAGGTTCTGGGGTGAGGCCCAGTTCTCCGCTCCTGACCGTTGACTCGGGCATCAAGCCAGTTGGCTCCTCAAGTCTCCCGGTCGTGAGTTTGGATTCGGCCATCGTTAACTGTTTTCCCTCACAAGAAACTAATCCTGGTAGGAGCTAACGGTACAACTTTGGTGATTCTTAGCTTTATGTAATGATTGCCTATTCTAAACACCATCAGACTCATAAGCAGGATCACAAAGGTATCTGATTTATTAAAGAATAGTATGCAGTTTCACAAAGAAAGCTGGGAATGGAAAAAGCGTGCCAAATGCAAACTAAAAAACCCTTGGTACAAACGAGATCCCTCCCCCCGTAGAATCTTCCCAGGCTCACAATCCTGGGTACTCCTAACAGCTTCTGCTGGTCCGCGGGAAAAGTCCTTGAGCAGAGCACATAACCCAAACACATTCTATTGAAATGAACATAGATACAGAGCTTGGCACAAGGTTTCACAGCAGCTCCCTCCCAACAGAAACACATGTCAGCACCATGGCATGTGAAACGTTACGATGTACAGGGCACACTGAAACAGTGAACATGACAACTGTCCATAATCACATAATGTTTGAAATCCAGGTCACTGAGGAGGTTATAGAATAAAAGCATCATTTTCAGTATGTGATAGACCAGTTACCGTGTAGTAACAGAGCACTTCTGAAGGATGTTTGCTAAACTATCAAAACAGCAGTTCTATCAGATCAATGGGCCTGGGCAATGAAAATATAGAGAAGCAAGAAATAAGTCTACAGAAAACTTCACAGACTTGTGGTATCAACAGCCATGCAATATTAATCTTTTAATTCATTAATACATTTATATTCTGCCTTTTCTCTAAGAGCTGAAGACAACAGTCTTTTAATCTTTCAACAACGGGATATGGGGAATTTCACATTGCCACTGGTTTCAGCCCCCAGAAAAAAATCATATTCTCCCACAAGTGCCTTCCCAGTACAATTCTCATAATGCTCAGTATTTCACAGGAACTGATCAGTGTTCCCTCCAGCTCACAACAGCTGTTTTATTGTTTTACTGTTTTTAACTATTTTATGATCATTTTATTTATTTGTTTTATTGTTGTCAGCCGCCCAGATTTGCTTATGATGGGCACCCATATAAATCTTTTAAACAAACAAATAATAAACTGTAGAAGCACAAAATTGGCATCCAGGTAGTGCCCTGTCTAGTCATCCCCTGTTGTTGCCTCTCCATGTTTGTTTTTATAGCGAGGGGAAAATACATTCTGGTCACTCAGTTTAAAAAGAATGAAATGATAGATCTTGATGTCATGGAGGGGGGAGAATTACTCAGTCTAAAAAGTGTAGCGAAAGAGAGGTGAGGCACCACAATGTATTTATTTCTATAGGAAGGGGAAAGAGCTGAGGAGCAAGAACAAAAAGGAGTGAAATTTCTCATCTCAAGAGTTCTGGTGCTTATGCCACAAAACTATCTCCATAGAATTTCCTCCTGTGCTGCATTAATTGGCTCAGTTGCTGAAAAGCCTCAATGATGTGAGAGCACAAGAACACAGTGCTGATTCTGAACTGGTTTAAATGCCACATGTGGAGACTCTCTAAGAGAAAATGTCTTACCAAAATGATCAACTGAAGTCTATGGCTGAATGGGGACTTGACAAGGATGTCCCCAAATCTCTGAACCACTATAATACATAAAGCAACTCCATTGATCTAACAGAAACATCAGACAATTTTAGTGTGCAAAACCACTGTGGAATGATAGTTTGGGATAAGCACTTAAATAAGAGAATTAACTACTTTCACTACCCTAAAACACAGTCAAAGTTTAAATTGCCTATTACAGGTTCCTGTACTGTTTGTATTACAGCTGTGCTACTTTATTATTTCATAGATGAAGTATTTTTAAAAATTAAAGTATTTTAATTAATTAAAAATTCCTGCCTATTAAAGTAACGTTCAAGCAAAAGTGTTCTTAGACAGTCCTATGCTTGCACCATAACTGTTGATATTCTTGTAGCATCTAAGACAACAGTAGCTTCTGTAAAATGTTATGCTGTAAAAATTAATTTTATGACAAATGCAGTTCTCTGATTCTGAAAAAAACTGCCAAGTCCTGCCAGGAATGGATAGGAATGTAAATTTTGTGGTCTTTTTTTTTAAGTGTCAAAATGTCTTTTTAAACAATCAAAGCAAAGAAAAAAATGTGCATGATGTTCCTTCAGCATCTGAAAAAAAAGTGTTTACTGGGGTGTCACTGACACTATTTGGGATTTTGAGAACTCTATTGTTAAGATATCTGAAATAAGCAATTTTATTCCAAACAATTATATACATAAGCTATGTATACTGATATTTTACTCTAGAAACCAAAAAACCTTTACAGATATTCTGTAAAACTGTACTTAATTTTTTTACTGAATTTCTGTTCACAGGTATATTTAAACACTACAGGATTAAAAACAGTTAATGTATAAAAGGCAAATAGTGCCAAATTATCAGCAGCGTGAAAGCAGTAGGTAAAAGCAAATTCAAAACAGAAGAACAAAATATCTACATTCAAACATAACCATTTTTAATATCTAAACTCTACAGGAAATGACAACCAATGATTGCCAAGGAATAACATTTCATAATACTTAATGGTATCACTATCAAGGAAGTGCTTTCCACAGGCATGTACATGTTTGAGCTCCTAAGGGCTATGGCCAAAATCAAAATCTTAAATGTCAATCTTAAGTGAAAAAGTTGACAATCAGTGTTTTTGAGCTGGTATAAGAAATTTGAGGGCTCTTGTCCTCCATAGCTCCATTTTGGTTACACCATAAGTTACTACAATTCTAGAAAAAATGTAACAGTTAAAGATGTCATATATTGTTTTAAAAAAGGAAAATAATTAAGTATCCTTTTAAATTCTTTTTAAACAAAAGAACTCAAAAATGAGGGAAAATTCTCTGATTCTCTCCATATATCTATGCTAGAGAAAGAAGTATTCTCAGTATTAACTGGTTTTTTCAAGGAGCACTTCTAAGACTATATTAACATCTCCCAAATTGTCTTAGGTTCTGAATAATAGCACTGCATCCTATCTTGGACAAGTTTCAACTTGTTCATTTCCATCTACTCTTGAAGTGATGAACATATATTGAGAATGAGTGTATTTTTCCTACTAGTGATTCTTCAGTCCAAATAGCTGGATAGTCCCTCCTACTTATAAAGTTAGCATAAGAAACAAAATGGAACCCTGTAATATTCCATAAGCCAAAGTAGTACACCAGCACTGTTTTCTGAGAACAACCTTTCAGAAAGGAAGAGGTACTGCAATACTTATGCAGCTCCAACCTTTCAGGCAGCTCAGAAAGATTCCAAAATTGATTAAAACAAAAACTGTTGATAACAACAAGCTAATCAAAAGGATAACATTGTTCCTGTTCATCTCCTGGAAGGGGTTTTTCAACACAGCACCAAGGCAGAAAACCAGTATAGAATACATCTATGTCATTAGCTTTATCCCAAAATACCAGAATTGATCCCCAAATACCTGAACTGAATGCTGTTAACTGTAAAGTTTTGAATAATATGATAGAATTACAACTTTCCATTAATATTTTACAAGCAGTACTAAGAACCTAATGAAATTCATTGTTGGACTGTATTGTGATAGTATCTAAAATGTCAAAGGCAGAAAGGCATAATTTTCTATCAAATTCTTATGTAGTGTTTTGTAGCAGTGTATGAAGAAAATAATTTGTAACTGATAATATAATTAATAGTTATGTTTAAAATGGCATGTATCTTGGAATATTTAACTCCTCTGTGTCTGATTAAATTTTTATTTCAGAGCAAACTAATTACTGGGATGCCTTATTCTTTAACATCAATATATGTTTATTTAACATTTCTAAAATGAAGAAAAACGTAACAAACATATTTATTATTATAAGACTAACCAACTAAAGACCAAAAATTTGTAGTTTAAAGCTTACCCCTTGTTCATCGAGTTTCATAAGCTGCTCTGTGACTTTAGGTGTATTGAAAGCCAACCTGAGGCAATGAATATTTAGTTCAGGAACCACGTGTTCTAGGACTTCTTTCAAGGGCAACCCTCTGGCTGTGCAATGCTTTGCAGTTGAAGGTATTGCATCTTCCAAGACAGTACCTCTTAATGTCGTAAGCTAGAAATCAAAGATTGTATACTAAGATATACAATGAAGAAAATGACCTAGTAATACACAGGATATATGCAACAATAGTATTTTCTAATCTACCCACAAAATATCAGTTTAAATGAGATGGGACAATACAAAATGTATTACTAATTGAGATGCACATTTGCTTTTTTCTGCTTAGTGCTAATATATGAAGACTATGTGCAACTTCAATATGCAATATATTATACAAAGGAAATGTGTGTCTTCTTTCTGGATTTTTTTCCTTCCAATGCTATCCACAAACACAGGAAAGAGCCACTTCCAATGTTTTCTCAGTAATGTCCAAAATAGTTGAGTTATGAGTAGTAACATACATTAGTAGTAAAAAAAAATGAACAATGCATTTCCCCATAA
Source organism: Candoia aspera (assembly GCF_035149785.1). NCBI lineage: Eukaryota > Metazoa > Chordata > Lepidosauria > Squamata > Candoiidae > Candoia > Candoia aspera. The sequence goes on along the minus strand of NC_086153.1, from coordinate 277,033,040 downwards.
ATTCAGTATTTAGGGTGGCTAAGTGTAGTACCTGCATGAAACTGATAATATTTATGAAATAAGTTAAAGCATTCAACACATTATTTCTTTTATTGGAATGCCTTTGTTAAAAGTTGTGGAAGTTAGCAAAACTGACTAAAGCAAAACGAGTTTTACTAATAGTTGCATAAATTATTACCTGTCTAGTCACTACGCACCATCCCTCAGTCTGACCATTTTGTTGCCCTTTTAAATATCAATAGCCTTTTCATGATAAATTGAGGGATGTTTTAAAGTGTGGATTTGTGCCCTTGCACCCCTCTGCTAGTTCTAACAAACTTTTCTACTTTCATCTAACAAAAGCTAAAGCTGTATTCTTCACAATCATGATGTAAGCATTATTGCCATCAAACAGAATTATCTTTAATGCAGAATATGTACAAAGCTATAATAAAAGTCTGTCTTCTTGTATTTGCATAAAGGAAAGACAGAAAATAACAATAACAAAACAACATTATCATAAGGTTTTGGGCTTGTGTCCTAAAGTGTTAAAAAAAAAACTTTCTTAGGCGCTGGGCATATTGCTCATACTATTTGATATTCGCTCATTTTGTACACTGTGATGGCAATTCCTTACATAGTTTAAGGAAATGCGTATTTAGGGCTGATAAAATGTGAATAGTTAACCTCTCTCCATACAAGCAAAAATAAAAACGTGCATTACATAAAAACTTGCCTTGTCATTCCAGTGTATATATCCATAGCTATATCCATAGCATAACCACCATAGTTTAAGATTACCCCCTCCCCCCAAACTCTAAGCAGCTCATCAAAGGCTGCCACTGAATTTTAGGCTGCATGTCATCTGTGTGAGATTTCTGCCCAGTATTGTTGGAAAAACAATTCTGTGAGTTTTTAATTAGCTTATGTCATGAGTAAGGATGGCGAGCAGGGGGCTCCCACCCAGACTGTCAAGCGCATGCGTAGCACTGAGGAACTGTTCAGCCATTCAAAGAGACACAGATCGGGACCGCCTTAACCTTTGGGGTTTATATGGCTGGGTTTTCCCACGCTTCCTCAGTTTGTTAGGATTCTTGTTAAGTACTACTATTAAATATTAGAGACCAAGTCATTGTCTCAGTGTGTTTCCTGGTAATCAGGACATCTTATTTCTGATTTTTACTTCTCAAAATATAAAATAACCATGCATAAGAGCAGTCCTGGTTAGATGGCAAGAATCTTGGATATTTAGTTCCAATGCTGTATAAATTGAGAGAATACTTTGTACAGGAATACCTCTCTTTAATAATCCTTCTCTAAGCTTTATTAAATGTTTATGATCCAGAGATTACAAAATCTGCATAACATTAATTTACTGAAAGCTATTATCCTTCCGATGTTTAGGTCATATGACTTTGTAACAAGTTCAACACCAAAAATCAAATTTCTTATTTCTTTACTGCTTATGCATTGCTTACCTCACTAGTTCTGAAAATAATGCGGTAGTTGTACTGGGAACCATTTTCTTTTATTTCTTCAGGTTTTTCTCTTCTGATGCTGACAGCTACAGGACCAAGGTTTTCATCTGCCCCAAAGTAGTTCCAGTGTTCTTGTGCAATTAAAATCAAACATGTATTTGGGGGATGGAGGTAGACAAATGAAAGAATAATTATATGTAATAAAGGAAGGATCCATATCAATATTATCATAATATATCTGGGTTTTAGGACTGGTTCAGATAGAACAATTTTGTTTCAAACACAAGCAAGTTCCAACCAAGTGTGAGCACAAAAGCGTAAGACAAATGTAACATGTGGATCAGGCGATCAATTACACCTGAGCACTATCTAGAGATTTTGGTGATTCCTACTCCAATCGTATCAAACACAGAAATATCTATAATTATGATCATGTGGCTGCATGTTCCACTGTAAAAACTCTATGGTATGCTTCGGAGTGTAAAAACTCTATGGTATGCTTCGGAGTGTAAAAACTCTATGGTATGCTTTGGAGCCAATCAAGTGGCTGATAATGTGCCTGCTTCCACCAGGGCTATCTATTGTGCTTTTATGTTTTTAATGCTGTAAGCTGCCTGGAGTAGTGTGTGAGTTGGGCAGCCTTAAAAATTTGTTCAATAAAAAAAATAAAAATAAAAATCATATATTGTTTTTTCAAGTACGGGCATTCAAAAGTACTCTAATCTAAAACTTTCTTTCCTGTGATCCTTTTTCTGTATCATTACTGTATAGCATGCCAAACATTCCCAGGTATACATAATTTAAAGTGCAGTAAATATGAAACACATAAAATAAATAAACCAGAGGCAATGAACTACCATGATTGCTCCAGGGCTAAAATAAATAAACACGTTTTCAGATGGAATTCCATTAAGGTCCAACTCTATGTTGACTTGAAAAACTAAAGTGGTCAGACTTGGTTAATAGTGGGATGGGTAATAACCAAGAAATACCAGACTACAGATCAGAATGGAACATTGAAAAAAATATCTCAGAAATAGCTAGCAGCAAAGAGTTCCCATACTTTTGTTAAAAAAAAAACTAAATGGATGTGTCTTTAAAGTCACCAGGATTTTGAACTAAACTCAAAGGAGACTTTCTATTAATGATAGAGAAATATGTTGATGATACTCTTCTTGTAATTTCTTTAATCCTACTTTTATTATTTTTATAAATAACTCAAGGTGGGAAACATATCTAATACTCCTTCCTCCTCCTATTTTCCACACAACAACCACCGTGTGAGGTGAGTTGGGCTGAGAGAGAGTGACTGGCCCAAGGTCACCCAGTTGGCTTTCATGCCTCAGGCAGGACTAGAACTCACAGCCTCCTGGTTTCTAGCCTGGTGCCTTAACCACTAGACCAAACTGGCTCTTTTGTTGTTGTTGTTTATTTTGTTCTTTTTCTAGAACAATAAGAGTAATGTATGTACAGTCATTGGGTTTTTTTAAATGAAAAAATAAAAGACTATTTCACAAGTTTAAATGTATAGGTATTTGTAATCCTTCTTAAAAGTGTGTATTACTGTGTATTATGCCTACATCTGGTTGTCACATTAAATGACACACACCTATGTTCTTCTTAAAGTTGTATATCTCTCCTTCCCTTTCCATGTGATTCAAGAACTCTATTTAAATCAAGATTTAGAGGTTGTGGTCATTATTAACAAGCCACTTTAAAACACATCATCTTTAAAAAGTTGTTTTGGAGGCTATCCTCAAATTAAATTAACCATAGTTGAAGTTAAGTACAGTTCCCAGTTCAAACCACATAGTAACTGTACAATAGAAGTGAAAGCTTCTGTAAAAGAGAAGGAAAGATAAGGAAGAATGCAAGCCTATGAGGAAAGTCACCTCTTTCTAGCTCTGCCTTAAATAATATTTCAATATGATTCTTGCACAGTATTAAAAAACGAATTGCAAAATTTATTGCATGTGTATATATAAATTACAAGTAGCATATAATAGGTTTTTGTGAGGATTTACTTTGATAAAGAACTTCACACTGGAAAGGGTACCCAATTCACCCTATAGAGCAGTGTTTCTCAACCTTGGGAACTTTTAAGAAGTGTGGACTTCAATTCCCAGAACTCCCCAGCTGGCCATGCTGGCTGGGGAATTCTGGGAGTTGAGGTCCACACATCTTAAAATTCCCAAGGTTGAGAACACTGCTATAGAGGGAAAGAGGTGGCATAATTTGACTTAATGAGTTATTTCATAAGTGCCTCAAAGGGAAATTGCAAAAGTCTGGAGAGACTTGAAAATGCTGGTGAGGCTTGTGAAGTAAAGTAGTTTGGCTACTTTTCTTTTCTTTTAGAAAAAAGCAGGCTGGGTGCTTCTCTCAAGCCTTTGCCAAAGCAAAACATCCCACAGAAGATTTGTACAGGTCCTAGTACATAAGTAAACACTGTGCATCAAGGCAGTTCTTAGGTGAGTGTTGAGTATACAGCAACATTTCTGAAGTAGTTAATAACTGCTCACCTTTCTGATAGAAGAATTTCCGATAGTAATATGCACCGAGATCCACATGTTCAACAATGTATCTCTTAGCTCTGTCCAAGTGTAATACCAGATTTTCCTTGGGTACTTCAAGTACAGCCACTCCCGCATTTGTGCAATGAGAGCTAAGAGTAGACTCAAAAGAGGCACTTTCACAGCCACTAAAGGATCCAGAGTTAGATTTGGTGAGACTGATATTTCTTTCTCCTTCCCCACCAATCTCATTACGAAAATATGGACAACTCAATACAAGATCGTTGCTTTTATCATCTCCCTGGTCCACATTTAAAGTTCCTTTGGAATTCAGTTCTTCTGTACTACCCATAGGGGAATTAAAACTTGCAGAATGGGATAATGGTCCAGAAGCTAATGATGCAACTGCAGCAGCAGAAGCTCCAGTAGTTGTATTCCTTCTTTTTATAACATTGTGCCGGTTAATTGCCACTTCATTTAAATCAAATAATATACTCTGAACATCATAATGGGCAAAACATTTGGGGCAAGTCCAAGGCTTGACACTGTCTTCTGATCTGCTGTCTTCTAGATCTGAAGTCTTTCCAAGATCTCCTTCACCTTTGGCATTACGCAGCTTGCGAAAAATTGAAGAATCCCCTGTCTCTGATTTTGAACGCCTCTTCAGTGGTTTCTCCCTTTCTTTAAATAATCGAAGGTTTTCCCTCTGAGTAATGGGTCCATCTATCACATCCAAAGAAAATCCTGAACCTTTACTTCCACTAGCTATAAGGAGTTCACTAAATTTGCTGGTGGCTGGGCCTCTTTGATCAGACTTTTCATCTTTGTAACCTTTTAACAAGTCAAAAAAACTTTCGCCTGAGGTACCCTGCTTATCTATTGATGAGGTGCTGCCATATTCTCTGTGCAGCGATGGTCCTGATTTATAACTGGGTGAGATACATTCATCAAAGCTATCCACATCAAGCTCACTTAGGGTGATGTCACTATTACTACGCTGTCTTATTCTACGAAGAGCTTTTCTTGGGGAGCTGTGGTAACCATCAGGTGTAAGAAATCTAGAATCTAAGTTCTCAGATTGTCTTGTTTTGTTTTTAAGTGTGTTTTGGATACTCTTTAACATGACAGAATCACTACTGTTCAAGTTAATAGAACTTCCCTGACTCCCTGGACTACTTTTTGAAGACATACTATCCAGACAGTTCGAAGTATCCATTTCTTGACTTGATCTACTGTTTTCTTTGACATTCTCCTTCCTTGGAGGCCAGTCTGCAATCCTTGCTCTAACACCCATTTTAGGAACCCCAGGTGTGGAAGTAAGATGATGCGATCCTTCATTGCGTGGAGGGCCTACTGGAGCCATCACTGAAGAACCCAAGCTACCATTCTGTGACCTAAAGCGTCTCATATAAAAGTCATCTGAATGGACTTTAGGGGTAACATCTGATATTCCGGTGGCAACAGCCCTTTCAGTCTGGGATCGTTTCAAGCTGGTCATTATTGGAAAATGTGTTTAGTCTTAGTAAGCTCCAAAAGAAAATACACTCATTTCTGCCTTTTAAATGTAAAACTCTCTTCTGGAGAAGGTCCTCCAGAAAATATAAGGGGTACATGAGATCCCAGTTGTGATCATTTAATTTAGTGGCAAATGGATGCTATTCTTCAGTCACTTTTCACTTCTTTGGAATTTAAATTCATCCATTTTAACAAGCAGTCATCTTTCCACATATGCAAAAAAAGTGAGGGCCAAAGTTTCAATACTCGCTTTAAACCTAGAGCAAACAAAGAAAGTACACAGAGCAATTAATCATTGCATAAACTCAGTTATAAAAAATAGAAAAGCTTTTTACAATAGCTACTTTCTCAGTATATTTTGCCACATGTATCAGTGATTACAAGACACCGCTGATATATTACGGTTTTTATAAAGAGGAATGTAAGATTTTTTTTCATATATAAAATAGATTTCTTCCAGCTCAATAGTTATAGAAAGTATGTTATTATTTTGACAGTTAAACACCTCTAAATAACAGATGACTAGCTCAGTAAGAATGAACCAAATCCTAAAGTAATGCTGTCCGAGTTGTTTTTTTTCAGGATGCACTTTTCCTATTTTTGTTATTTCCCCCTTTTGTACCACCCCTATGTCAGATGTTATCTTTTAAACAGATTGGGGTGGCAGGGGGAGAAGGCTGTTGAGGGAATACGGAAATATAAAGGCCTTTATCATGGCAGTTCCCCTGACTTTGGAACACCATCCCCAGCATAATACATTTGGTGCCATCAGCACCAGACATGGTCATTTTTATTCTTCCAGGACTTTTAATTAATAATCTTTAACACTAAACTGAGATTCTTTTTACCGCTTTTACTTTTAGTGATTATTTTATTATTTTGTTTGTTCTATTTTGTATATTTTATAAAATAATACATGCTTTTTAAAATTATTTTATATGAATTAAATATAAGAAAAATATATACAGTAGCAGTAATAATGTGTGAGCAGTTAACTAATGACAGCAAAAAGCTCTCTTAGGGTCAAACTACATGTTATATAAAACTTGTGAAAATTTTAAAAATGTAAATAGAGGCTGCTGGCAGACAAAGACAGACTCTTTCTCTCTGGTGTGAACTCAACAAAAATCTCCCTGTTATCTAAAAGCAGCATTCTCATACTCATGACAAGTACTTACATTTCAAAAACGGGCAATGCTTGCTTTTGAACAATTACATGTAGTCCTTGCTTAATGACCATTCCTTTAGTGACCACCCAGAGTTATGACAGCCCTGAAAAAACTGATTTACCACCATTCCTTGCACTTATGACAGTTGCAGCATCCCCAGTGTCACATGAACATGATTCAGGCGCTTGGCAATCATTGCACATTTACGACGGTTGCAGTGTCCCACAGTCACGTGATCACCATTTTCGACCTTGCCAGCTAGCTTCTAATAAGCAAAATGAATAGGGAACCGCATGATTCACTTAACAACCACATGGCTCACTTAACAGCCATGTGATTTGCTTAACAAGCACCACAAATATGGTTGTGAAATTGGGTCTGTATTCACTTAATGACCACATCACTTAGTGACCTAAATTCCCATCCCAATTATGGTCATTAAGCAAGGACTATCTGTAATAACTTGTTTTGATATTTAAATACTGTATAAAAAGATACAGATGCTATAAGCCAGGCTTCCTTGATCATCTGGGACAGGACTCAGAATAAGTTGAATCTCTACTTACACCATTTCTAAAATGTGGGTTAATTCTAGGTTTAGAATCATCCTCAGGGAGATGACTTTAGTGAGCTCTTATCTTCTCCCTCCCATCTGTCTGTGCTTATTCTGTGCTCATTTACCAAGAATCAGCAAATGGCTTATTGGAGGGGAGTGGGGGGAAGCAGACTCAGGCACCTGTCTTAAAATTGCAACCTTTTCCCCATTTGATGTGGAAACAGTTCAGAACGAAGCCAGATTTCCAGTCCTTCCTTTTGCTGCTAGGTAATGGTTTACTGAGAAGGGGAAAATATGACAGAACTAGATATGGAATGCCTTTACCTTTCATTTGAACATGTTGAAGCCTACCAGCTACATCCAATCCCCCAATTATTCTGGGTAGCCAACAAAAAGAAACTTAAAGGCCCTCCTCATTAGTAAAGCAACATACATGTCTGATGGTTTGTTTGATTCTCAAATTATGTGGGGCAGTAATATGAATTACTCATCTGATTAACCTCTACTGATGTTCCAGAAACAAAGATGCATTTTAAAAAGCACTGTTAAGAATAAATAATTTCAGAATTTTTTTCTAGGCCTGCATTCATAGAAATGCAGGTGGTATTTGTATGTGTAACTGAGGTTTTCCCATCTCTTTCCGAGTGCAACCTCATGAACATTCTACAGACTGGCTCCTAAGGGCTGGACACACTACAGAACAGGATGGGATATGGCACATGGTTGAAATCAAACAGTAAATGAACATATTTAAAGTATTTATATTTTTACCTATAGTTATACTGATTTAAAAAATTACAAATATCTGATGGAGGAAGTTTAAGAAAATCCTGTTATGTCTTGTCATAGAGAAATAAGTTTTCTGTACCCAAGATTTCTTGCACATTAAAATATGGTTGTAATAAACTGAGTATCTGTCTGATTCTAATGTTCACAGATGCTGATTTTTTTAAAGAAACCTCTTCTTAAGTCACACTGGCCCTAAATTGATCATAAAGTGATCATATTGTTCTTTTAAAGAGCTTTAACAACAAAACACCACCTCTACAAATGCACCCTGGCAGGCAGCAGACAAAGGCAAGGAGATGTCAGCATAAAAACCTGTACTGCTGTATACACCCTTCAATACAAAAGAAGAGGATCCTATTTAGAGAGTCAACCAATTATACAAGAGTTGGCCTTCAAATACTTACCAAGTCTATGCATGCAAGGATGCTGCTGAACCAGCACCACACTGACAGAGCAGTATTGTGTACGAATCAAAGATTCTGACAGATCTATGGAAACTAGCATTTGTGTAGTCTCTTCTTATAAGTAACAAGTACTTAAGTAATTAAAAGTCTAGGAAGAACATTTTCTGCCCCTAACATTCGCCCCAACTTAATGGAGAATTCTAAAATTAACATATTGCAGAGAAGAGCAGCAGAGGACAAACAGGAGTGATAACTGCTGCAATATTTTTCTTGTAGGCCCAAAGCCTTTAAAAGTTTGATGCAATATTCACACACAATTTTTTCATTATATCATGCCATATTTACTCTGGCAACATAATAGCTAGATTGTTATTTAAATAAGTTAATCAAACAATCCATCTTTCAATCTATCCAAGAAGCCAGTTTATGCTCAGCTTGAAATACCAAATAAGAAAGCTCCAGAATTTCAATCTTCAGTTTCAGAAAAGCTATTAAGTTCTGCTATACAGTTCAGACTCAAAGAAAGCTTTTTTTTTTAAATCAACAATAAATATAAGTGACACTACAGGCAGTTTTCGTTTAGTGACAATTGGGACTGGCAACTCCATCGCTAAGTCACTAAGTGAAACATCATGTGACTGCTACAGACTTACAATGTCACTTCCCATTTGGTCATTAAGTGAGTCACTGGAGGTTGTTAAGCAAGACATCATACGACCGCAACTTGAGATTTTACTCCCACCTTCTCCATTGACTCTGCTTGTTGGAAGCTGGTTGTGAAACATGTAAATAGCAATCACATGACCATGAGACACTGTGATGCCCGTAAATGCAAGGACTGCTCGTAAAATTACTTTTTCAGCACTTTCCTAATTTCATACGGTTGCTAAATAGGACAGTCGTTAAGCAAGGTATACCAGTAAAGTCTTAAGAAGACCATCAAGTTATCAAAAAACTTTATAATGTAAACTGAGTCTTTAAATTGCCAGCTAAACTATGAAGGAAACAGAAAACTTCATAGTTGGTGGTCTTACATCGGTTCCTCCCTTGAGGTTTCTTACCATCAATGAACAATTGCCCATCTCCTTGTGGGGGGATATGGGCAGTGATAAAAATTTGATAGATAGATAGATAGATAGATAGATAGATAGATAGATAGATAGATAGATAGATAGAATCAAAGAAAAAATCCTGAGAGTAAAAATATACTATTTTATATTACTTACTAAATAGTAAGCTACACTCTTGATATGTACAATATTTGAAGAGCACATATTTTGGCATTAGCAAATTATGAGAGGGTATCAGAGACCAGGTGAGGATGGTTAATTATTTTAAGCTCATTTCTTGAAGACAAGGTTTTTTTATGAGTTTGTGAACCAGAATAAATCAATCACTGGATCCTTATTTACTTGGAGGAATTCTATGATGTTTAACATGTAAAGCAAACTGTAGAAACTATAAATATTTAAAAGGAAACAACTAATTCCTGATCTGTGTTAACTGTGATCTTCCAAGTTGATTATAATTTACCAGCAATCAACAAAACAAGAAATGTGTTGAGAATTAAGAAATACTAAATGTTCTCATGGACATACAATGATAATTTTCTTCTAAAAATAATTAGTCAAGAGTCCAAGCCAAAAAAATTAGTATGGAATAAATTAGGAAGGGCTGAAGGGATCGAAATAAACAAAAGTAATCCACATACTATTACAGGGTGGGGATTGAGATGTGTAAATTTTGGATTATTTCCCAGTTTGGAAAGAATCAGGAAGGAAACAGCTGTATTTTTTTTTTTGCAACATGTTGAACTGTTCTAACAGGGCCAGAATAAATACCTTGAAAAGAGTTGGACTGATTTGTCATTGTCTACCTTAGCTTTCTTCTCTGCTTCTCAAATTTGCTCTGTAAAATATATTTATCAAATAGTATTTTACAAATATTTAACATAATAAGATAATTGAGGAACTATATTCTCATATCATCTCTGAATTTTCATTGTCATCAACAACACTTATTTCAATAACGTTTACTTCTTATTTTTCTTCTGTGGAGTTCAGGATAACATCTACAGGGCTATACCATCTTATAATCACCAATTCTTTTCATCAGTTAGGTTGAAAGATCCTGATACATTATATTTGTGTGTGTTTCTTGGTTCAATATACCTTGAATGTACATGGTTGAGGAAGGTTAGTTCAGGACAGTCACTAACGTAAAATTCCAATTGCATGTTAATCTGGAAATGTAAGCTAAAATGCCATTCTTGCCCTTCATATAAGGGTGTTAACAAAGCATATTTCAATGTGAAAGGAAAAAGCAGAAAAGCAGATTTTGCAGTGACCTTATGTAAGTTTCTGCTTCATTTCTGCTTGGGCCCTCAAGAATGGCCCAAGATATCAGCATGGTTGAGATCCTCTCATTTTCTTAGAAACCTAGCTCTATAATTAGATGAGTAGTTGACCAATTACTTTAAAACATACAAGTTAAAAAAGCTGGTACTAATGAGTATGTAGCTATGCTAGGAGATCTCTCATCTGTGACCAACTAGATTATCTAATCTCACAGTATATTGTAATAAGTACCTAGTATATCAGATCTCTCCCTGCAATCATCAACATCTTTTCTAAGAAAAAAAGGCTTTCTGAGACAAAATCCATATAAAAAACATTTTTGATGGAAACACCATATTATTATAATGCATAATAGAAACACCATACTACTAAGAACAGACTCTGAAAATCTAAGATACTATATAGTAAGTAACCTGGCTTCAAATCTAACATGTATGAGGATCTTTGTTGCCCATGCATTAAACAGAACTTTCAGTCATCAAAAGGATAAGCTTCATTATGATGGGATACTTATTACCAACCTCTCACATTTTTTTTTCATACACAGAAAAAATATATGGAAGGCCAGTTATACAAAGATCCACATCTTCCATTTATTACACTTGCATATTACTTCTCTTCTGGAAAGCTCAGAATAGTTTACACAGCTGGTTCCAAGCTAGACAATGAACATTCAAGACCATACTCATTTATTGTAAACATGTTCACGTAGAGGAAGGAAGGAAGGAAGGAAGGAAGGAAGGAAGGAAGGAAGGAAGGAAGGAAGGAAGGAAGGGAGGGAGGGAGGGAGGGAGGGAGGGAGGGAGGGAGGGAGGGAGGGAGGGAGGGCGGGCACAATTTTCATCATTGGTCTGACACAGGATATAACAGAGTTTAGGAACTAAGAATACACAAAAGTCAGAAAGATGAAATGATAAACAGTAAATGAAATTTCATACAAAATCATTTTGTCACTCCCTAGTCAATGACTAAAATACTTCCTATTTCCCACTTCATTTATTGGTATGCTATTAAAAGAGCTCCTCTGCATTTTCTCTCCCCCCACCCCCCGCCAAGCATAACTCCTGCCCCTCTGAATGGCACACCCCTTCTTTTTAAAAATTCCTTCTTATAACTATGTAAATACAATATAGTTTCATATAACATGCCTGTACGTGTTTGTATGGTTTCAGTTCTACTTGACTTCATTTTAAATGTGAATATACAAGTTATACTACCAAAGGATATTGCCATCTCCAAAGTTCTATTAGGATTTCATGTGGGACTGCTTTGTTCAAAATGAATCTGCCCATCCTGTTAGATCATCTGGGGTGCCTGCGCATGTCCCATCATCATGCAAAAGTAAGAGGATAAGAAAGGCCTTCTCTATGACACCATGGAATATACCGCCCCAGAAATATATTTAATGCCCTCATGCTAGGCTTTTTGAGAGTACTTAAAACCTTTCTAAATGGACCTTAGTTTTTTATTTTTAAATTAAGTGCTTTGTTGTTATTTGTTTAGTCGCTTCCGACTCTTTGTGACTTCATGGACCAGCCCATGCCAGAGGTTCCTGTCGGTCGTCAACACCCCCAGCTCCCCCAGGGACGAGTCCGTCACCTCTAGAATATCATCCATCCACCTTGCCCTTGGTCGGCCCCTCTTCCTTTTGCCCTCCACTCTCCCTAGCATCAGCATCTTCTCCAGGGTGTCCTGTCTTCTCATTATGTGGCCAAAGTATTTCAGTTTTGCCTTTAATATCGTTCCCTCAAGTGAGCAGTCTGGCTTTATTTCCTGGAGGATGGACTGGTTTGATCTTCTTGCAGTCCAAGGCACTCTCAGAATTTTCCTCCAACACCACAGTTCAAAAGCATCTATCTTCCTTCTCTCAGTCTTCCTTATGGTCCAGCTCTCGCAGCCATATGTTACTATGGGGAACACCATTGCTTTAACTATGCGGACCTTTGTTGTCAGCGTGATGTCTCTGCTCTTAACTATTTTATCGAGATTGTTCATTGCTCTTCTCCCAAGGATTAAGCGTCTTCTGATTTCCTGACTGCAGTCAGCATCTGCAGTAATCTTCGCACCTAGAAATACAAAGTCTTTCACTGCTTCTACATTTTCTCCCTCTATTTGCCAGTTATCAATCAAGCTGGTTGCCATAATCTTGGTTGTTTTGAGGTTTAGCTGCAAGCCAGCTTTTGCACTTTCTTCTTTCACCTTCATCACAAGGCTTCTCAGTTCCTCTTCGCTTTCAACCATCAAAGTGGTATCATCTGCATATCTGAGATTGTTCATGTTTCTTCCAGCGATTTTAACTCCAGCCTTGGATTCCTCAAGCCCAGCATGTCGCATGATGTGTTCTGCGTACAAGTTGAATAGGTAGGGTGAGAGTATACAGCCCTGCCGTACTCCTTTCCCAATCTTAAACTAGTCCATTATTCTGTGATCTGTTCTTACTGTTGCTACTTGGTCGTTATACAGAGTCTTCAGGAGGCGGACAAGATGACTTGGTATCCCCGTACCACTAAGAACTTGCCACAATTTGTTATGGTCCACACAGTCAAAGGCTTTAGAAGAGTCAATAAAACAGAAATAGATGTTTTTCTGAAACTCCCTGGCTTTTTCCATTATCCAGCAGATACTGGCAATTTGGTCCCTAGTTCCTCTGCCTTTTCTAAACCCAGCTTGTACATCTGGCAATTCTCGCTCCATGAATTGCTGAAGTCTACCTTGCAGGATCTTGAGCATTACCTTACTGGCATGTGAAATGAGTGCCACTGTTCAATAGTTTGAACATTCTTTAGTGTTTCCCTTTTTTGGTATGGGGATATAAGTTGATTTTTTCCAGTCTGATGGCCATTCTTGTGTTTTCCAAATTTGCTGGCATATAGCATGCATTACCTTGACAGCATCATCTTGCAAGATTTTGAACAGAAATTAAGTGCTACCTTATTTATATTACATTACGGCATTGCAGGCAGGGGGTAGACAATTTGGAATAATTTGTCTATCCTGCTGGATATCACTGAGTCATGTGACTGGGGCATGTATAGTAAGGTATACTCTGTGTGTGTGTGTATACACATGTACATAGTAAGGTATACAGTGTGTGTATATACATGTATGCATGCACATACATACATACATACAGCATATGAGTACATAACAAGAGAAAGGCAAATATATACACACAGTCCACATAATTATATACAAAACTTCTGAAGAGATACAGCGGTAGCCTCATAACTGGATGTGCAGTTCAGCTATCCAGGTGATCGCTTCTGGTGTTGCTTTGCGCAGTTCTTCCAAGGAGCCAGGGAACGCACACTGTGGGAAGTCTTGCACAATATGTTTAATAGTTCATATATCAGCACCACAGTCGCAACAAGGAGAATCTTTCCAGCCCCATTGGTACAGAGCAGAGGCACTCCTTCCAGTATCACATCTGATTCTATTCAATTTCATCCAGACAGAGTGAGGCAGGTTCAAGCCAGGAGGTTTGGAAGAGGGATCACTAATGACCAAGCCGCGATGTGACGACTTGGACCATTCCTCTCTCCAGGCATTCTTAGGATTGAACTGGATAGATGTTAGATGTATGGCTGTTTTCCAAGCTGGCCTAGGAGATTTCAATCTTGTGGTAGTCTGTGCAATATCCTTATGAATACGAAAGGCCTTGTTGTTCAACATACTTGACCATAACCGGGCGAGGGCTTGTTGTCTTCTGATGTGGGGTGGTATAATATTGCTGAGTACTGGTAGCCGGTACACAGGGGTAGAATGCAGTATGCCGGAGATGATGCGCATTGTCTGGCAGAGTTGAACATCGACCAATCGGGTGTGGGAGCTGTTAAGCCACACAGCAGCACAAGACTCGGCTGTGGAATAAACCAGGGTCAAGGCTGTTGTTCGTAGGGTGTTCGTGTCAGCACCCCAGGATGGTCCAGCCAGTCTGTTCAATAGATTGTTGCGGTTTTTCAATTTTGCAGCTGTTTTTTTCCAGATGTTGTTGGAAGGTCAGTGATCTGTCCAATGTTATCCCCAGGTACTTTGGGGAGTTATTACACTGTAAAATATGATTCCGGAATTTCATTGAAGGCTGGTAGTTTGTGTGCTTATTGCTGAGGTGGAATGTGGCTACCTCTGTTTTTGATGGGCTTGGTTGGAGGTGCCAGTTTTTGAAGTAGTTGTCCATCTTTTGAAGGTCATGAGAAAGGATATCCTCTGCTTCGCTGAAGCTGGTTCTTTGGACTGTAAGATTGATGTCATCAGCATAAATAAATTTCCGAGAGACAGTTTCAGGCAGGTCATGTATATACAAATTAAAAAGAACAGGGGATAACACTGATCCCTGTGGTAACCCATTATTCAGCTTGTAATATCTATTTCTGTCAAATTCTGTGGAGACTTGGAATACCCTATTGCTCAGCATGTTGTCAATTAAGGCAATGGTGTTATGGCAAGATACAACCTTGATTAGTTTGAGAAGAAGTCCTTCTCTCCAGACAGTGTTGTAGGCCACTGAGAGGTCAGGAAAGACAGAGACATTTTTCATTTTCCCCTGGAATCCATTCTCCAGGTAGGCAGTTAGTGCGAGGACTTGGTCGCTGCAGTCACGTCTGCGGCGGAATCCAGCTTGTTCTATTGGAACTACAGTTTCTACTGCTGGAGCTATTCTGTTTAGCATGAGTCTTTCTAAGGGTTTGTAGGTGACACAAAGGAGAGCGATTGGTCTGTAGCTTTGGGGGAGATTTGGATCCTTTCCAGGTTTCAAAATTGCAATAATTTTGGTCTTCTTGAATATAGGAGGCAACTGTCCTGAGTGTAGTATGGAGCTAAAAAAGGAGGTAAGTCAATGTTTGGTAGCTGATCCACAGTTTTTCAGTACATGCCATCAAATCCTGCAGCTTCACCATTTTGTAGTGAATCCAAGCCCTTCTGCTATACAAACACATAGACATGGATATGCGCACATACTGTATATATGTATACATGTGGATGACTCATACCGGATACCCTAGAGGAATGGACTTACAGGTAATCCTCGCTTAACACGTTCGTTTAGCGACTGCCCGGAATTATGACAGCACTGAAAAAAACAACTTATGACCATTCTTTGCACTTACAGCCATCACAGTATCCCCACAGTCACATGATCACCATTTTTGACCTTCCCAGATGGCTTCTGATAAGCAAATTCAATAGGGAACTGCATGATTCACTTAACAACCCCTGCAAAAAAAGGTCATATAATGGGTCCAGATTCACTTAATGATCACATTGCTTGGCTACCTAGATTGTGGTCATTAAGTGAGGACTACCTGTAGATGATTAGGTCATGAATGCTATGGCATAAGCCACATCAAAAACAGATACAACTGTTTGCTTACCAATTCCTGGTATGTAGGTAAATACTAGATCCTTTGCCTTCAGTCTTATTTCATGTATACTTGAGGAAGTTTGCAGTAACAACCTTTCATAATTTTTGACTGAAGTAGTTTGAAAATGGCTATAATTTTGATGCATATGGACCTGGACAACATACTAGAAATAGAAACTCTTTCCCATTTCACCTTTATCATAAACTGGTTGATTTGTGCTTTGCTTCCACAGGGTCTCCCTTTGTCAATTCTAATCTCATCAATTTTGTTTGCATCCCATACTGAAATGATACATAAATAATTCGTAATTTCTGCTATTTTTCAGCCTGTTCAGAAGCTCCTTATATAAAGACATATAAAAAGCCTGATATAAAGTGAGGCAACAGAATTTTAAGACTTTTCCTCCAATCTCAAAGATAACTGCCTAGACAAATCTATACATTATTCTTTAGAAATGCTGCCATTTTCTGTGAAACTATATTTTACAGAAAATGGCAGCACCTCTAATTAAGAATAATTTTCAATACCAATGCTCAATTTTCTTTAGTCAGAATACCAATTGACAGTTTTCTTCTGAATGCTCTACTTAACTCATTAATTTTGATCAGTAACAAACAATATTCTCTTACCTTCTGGCTTCCACTTTTGTCTTTACATATATTATACAAATAACTGCATAAACAATTTTATTTAGATTAATATTTGAAATTCTTAGAAGCTACCTATAGCATACAAGCAGGTGTCCTTTGCAAATTTACTCAGCCTTCTATACTACTTTAAGTGCACTTTTAGATAAAATAACAGGATTTATAAATATCAAGGATAACTCATAAAAGAAAGGTCATACATTTAGTAAGCCCACATTTATTATTCATTATTATTTATACTTCTTAAAATTGTGAAATACAAAGAAAACTCTCCACCAAAAAAAGATAGTGATTACAACACACAGTGAAGAAAAAAAAGTTAAATACATTATGGTGATTAAAATAAACTAAATGGGACGAAAGTAAAAAACCTAAATAGATACTCACCAGTCTGCATTCTCACATGTTCTTGAGTCCCCAATTGTCTTAATCGCTTTGCTAGTATTCTCTTGTCTCATTCATTCTCACTCATATTCTCACTCATCCATTCATGTCATTAACACACACACACACACACAAAATTCCCCTGGATCACAATAATTCAGAATGTTGTACAATTTTGTCCCAAACCCAACCCTGGTTCCTCCATTATTACCAATCACTGGTGCATGTAATTAACACCAATCTATTGATTCTTATTTCATACATATCACAGCCTAGAAAACACCAATTCAAATTTTCTGATATATATATATATATATATACACACACACACACACACATACATACATGTATGTATGTATGTATGTATATCTTCAGCAAAAGATCGTTACCTTGTCGTGGTGCTGGAGCTTGAGCACCTCAATGATGCCATGAGCTAAACCGTGAAGGGCCACCCAAGACGGGAAGGTCATGACAGAGAGGTCAGACTAAATGCGATCCCTGGGGAAGGTAATGGCAACCCACCCCAGTATTCTTCCCATGAAAACTAAATGGATCAGCGCAACCAGAGATATGTTGGTATACCATCGGAAGATGAGACTCCCAGGTCGGAAGATGGTCAAAATGCTACTGGGGAGGAACAGAGGATGAGTTCAACTAGCCCCAGACGTGATGACGCAGCTAGCTCAAAGCCAAAAGGACAGCTAGTGGCCGACGGTGCTGGTGGTGAACGGCGAATCCGATGTTCTAAGGATCAACACACCACTGGAACCTGGAATGTAAGATCTATGAGCCAGGGCAAATTGGATGTGGTTATTGGTGAGATGTCAAGATTAAAGATAGACATTTTGGGCGTCAGTGAACTGAAATGGACTGGAATGGGCCACTTCACATCAAATGACCACCAGATCTACTCCTGTGGACAAGAGGACCACAGAAGAAATGGAGTAGCCTTCATAAATAATAGTAACGTGGCTAAAGCAGTGCTTGGATACAATCCAAAAAATGATAGAATGATCTCAATTCGAA
This sequence comes from Candoia aspera, assembly GCF_035149785.1. Classification (NCBI taxonomy): domain Eukaryota; kingdom Metazoa; phylum Chordata; class Lepidosauria; order Squamata; family Candoiidae; genus Candoia; species Candoia aspera. The sequence continues at coordinate 277,014,863 of NC_086153.1, read as the reverse complement.
TTCAGGGCAGGCCATCTAACATCACAGTGACCCAAATATACGCCCCAACCACAGATGCTGAAGAAGCCGAAGTAGAGCAGTTCTATGAGGATCTGCAGCACCTACTGGACAACATGCCTAAAAGAGATGTTATTTTCATCACAGGAGACTGGAATGCTAAGGCGGGCAGTCAAATGACACCTGGAATTACAGGTAAGCATGGCCTGGGAGAACAAAACGAAGCAGGACATAGGCTGATAGAATTTTGCCAAGAAAACTCACTCTGCATAACAAACACTCTCTTCCAACAACCTAAGAGACGGCTTTATGCATGGACTTCACCAGATGGACAACACCGAAATCAGATTGACTACATCCTTTGCAGCCAAAGGTGGCGGACATCTATACAGTCGGTAAAAACAAGACCTGGAGCTGACTGTAGTTCAGATCACGAACTTTTCCTTGCACAATTTAGGATCAGACTAAAGAGATTAGGGAAGACCCACAGATCAGCTAGATATGAGCTCACTAATATCCCTAAGGAATATGCAGTGGAGGTGAAGAATCAATTTAAGGAACTGGAGTTAGTAGATAGGGTCCCGGAAGAACTATGGACAGAAGTTCGCAACATTGTTCAGGAGGCGGCAACAAAATACATCCCAAAGAAAGAGAAAACCAAGAAGGCAAAATGGCTGTCTGCTGAGACACTAGAAGTAGCCCAAGAAAGAAGGAAAGCAAAAGGCAACAGTGATAGGGGGAGATATGCCCAATTAAATGCAAAATTCCAGAGGTTAGCCAGAAGAGATAAGGAATTATTTTTAAACAAGCAATGTGCGGAAGTGGAAGACGACAATAGAATAGGAAGGACAAGAGACCTCTTCCAGAAAATTAGAAACATTGGAGGTAAATTCCAGGCAAAAATGGGCATGATCAAAAACAAAGATGGCAAGGACCTAACAGAAGAAGAAGAGATCAAGAAAAGGTGGCAAGAATATACAGAAGACCTGTATAGGAAGGATAACAATATCGGGGATAGCTTTGACGGTGTGGTCAGTGAGCTAGAGCCAGACATCCTGAAGAGTGAGGTTGAGTGGGCCTTAAGAAGCATTGCTAATAAGAAGGCAGCAGGAGACGACGGCATCCCAGCTGAACTGTTCAAAATCTTGCAAGATGATGCTGTCAAGGTAATGCATGCTATATGCCAGCAAATTTGGAAAACACAAGAATGGCCATCAGACTGGAAAAAATCAACTTATATCGCCATACCAAAAAAGGGAAACACTAAAGAATGTTCAAACTATTGAACAGTGGCACTCATTTCACATGCCAGTAAGGTAATGCTCAAGATCCTGCAAGGTAGACTTCAGCAATTCATGGAGCGAGAATTGCCAGATGTACAAGCTGGGTTTAGAAAAGGCAGAGGAACTAGGGACCAAATTGCCAATATCCGCTGGATAATGGAAAAAGCCAGGGAGTTTCAGAAAAACATCTATTTCTGTTTTATTGACTCTTCTAAAGCCTTTGACTGTGTGGACCATAACAAATTGTGGCAAGTTCTTAGTGGTACGGGGATACCAAGTCATCTTGTCTGCCTCCTGAAGACTCTGTATAACGACCAAGTAGCAACAGTAAGAACAGACCACGGAACAACAGACTGGTTTAAGATTGGGAAAGGAGTACGGCAGGGCTGTATACTCTCACCCTACCTATTCAACTTGTACGCAGAACACATCATGCGACATGCTGGGCTTGAGGAATCCAAGGCTGGAGTTAAAATCGCTGGAAGAAACATGAACAATCTCAGATATGCAGATGATACCACTTTGATGGCTGAAAGCGAAGAGGAACTGAGGAGCCTTATGATGAAGGTGAAAGAAGAAAGTGCAAAAGCTGGCTTGCAGCTAAACCTCAAAACAACCAAGATTATGGCAACCAGCTTGATTGATAACTGGCAAATAGAGGGAGAAAATGTAGAAGCAGTGAAAGACTTTGTATTTCTAGGTGCGAAGATTACTGCAGATGCTGACTGCAGTCAGGAAATCAGAAGACGCTTAATCCTTGGGAGAAGAGCAATGATCAATCTCGATAAAATAGTTAAGAGCAGAGACATCACGCTGACAACAAAGGTCCGCATAGTTAAAGCAATGGTGTTCCCCATAGTAACATATGGCTGTGAGAGCTGGACCATAAGGAAGACTGAGAGAAGGAAGATAGATGCTTTTGAACTGTGGTGTTGGAGGAAAATTCTGAGAGTGCCTTGGACTGCAAGAAGATCAAACCAGTCCATCCTCCAGGAAATAAAGCCAGACTGCTCACTTGAGGGAACGATATTAAAGGCAAAACTGAAATACTTTGGCCACATAATGAGAAGACAGGACAGCCTGGAGAAGATGCTGATGCTAGGGAGAGTGGAGGGCAAAAGGAAGAGGGGCCGACCAAGGGCAAGGTGGATGGATGATATTCTAGAGGTGACGGACTCGTCCCTGGGGGAGCTGGGGGTGTTGACGACCGACAGGAAGCTCTGGCGTGGGCTGGAGTCACGAAGAGTCGGAAGCGACTCTGAAGTCACGAAGAGTCGGAAGCGACTAAACAAATAAACAACATACACACACACACACACACACACACACATATACAGCCCTTCCATTCCAAATTAAACCTATGCCTTCAATTCCTTGCATGCATTCATCAACTCCCCACTCTATGATCAGACCACTTTCTGATGGCTCTGCCAGACTTGTCTTCTGATGAGGAAGAGGAAAAGGAGGAGGAAGAAGAGCCAGGGGCATCTAGTCCTGGAGGAGGTGATTCCAGAAGTGTTGACACCAATGACTCCACTCTGGCTGAGGCAGATACAGCAAGCCCCCAGGACTCCCTGCCTACCCCCAATGACAGCCTCTCAGACTCAAGTTCAGCCACCCAGTGCTACGCGGGGGCATGCTTTAAAGATACAACAGCAGAGGGCTGAGCTCTGCAGATCAGACTGGCCAAAAAGCAGGCCAGGAGAGTAGACTCTAAAGAGTAAGGTGATTCAGTTGTGCATTTATGTGGAGGTTCCACTTGGCTTATTTAATGACCTTACTCCCTGAGAAAAAACACTGAGAACAACTTTTCAACCCTCAGCTCTGTTGTGTTTACCTTGATGTGCTGTGCACAAAACTCTGAATTCCATCTTATTATATCTCTTGTCTTTCCCCTTGGATTTGTTGATTGTTTATAGGATTCCTGGTCTTGACCTGGGCCAAAACCGTACCTACGTTTACATTGCTATCTTGAGATACTGGTAAAAAGGCCTCTTTTTCTCTAAAGGTTCTGCTTAAGTTTTGCCCATCATTGGACTATGGCAGGCATCCAGCTTGCTATCTTGTTGGCTGGCAGCCAGTAGTGCTGGTTCAGAAAACTTTCAGTCATTCAGGGCTATCATATCTATTTGCTTTCCGTTAGTTTCACAGGACATAGCATATCTGCTTTACTTTCTCTGTCATGTCATTCATTAAATCAAACTCTTTCCCATTTATTTTTCTTAGATTCCAAGTTGTAATCTTCCATATGCAATGGTCAGCACCAGATAGGCCCATAGATACTGACCTTCAGCACTCACACAACACTTTAACATAATGGCACTCATATAGGATTTCATACAATGCTTTTTAGTAAGATAAAGAAAATGTATATTAGGTTATCAGCTGTAATTATACTGATGCCACATGCAACAATCCTTGCTTATAGTAAAAGGTAAAGGTAAAGGTTTCCCTTGACGTAAAGTCCAGTCGAATCCGACTCTAGGGGGCGGTGCTCATCTCCGTTTCTAAGCCTTGGAGCCGGCGTTGTCATAGACACTTCCGGGTCATGTGGCCAGCATGACGACTCGGAACGCCGTTACCTTCCCGCCGAAGCGGTATATATGCTTATAGTAACACAGCACTAATATATTTTAATACATTCTGGTCATTATGCCACAAGCAAAACCAAAACTTGGTTTTACCCCAAGCTTGCTCATGCTATTCTATGCAAACCAGGATCTCTAATTTAGGTACTACCTTGTAAACCAACACACTATTGATTCCTGTGATACATCGGTAGCAGAAGAATATTAAAAGAGACAGTGAGCATTTAGTTACTCATTCTGGTTAAACTTTTTTGAGGATATTGGAAAGACTGAGAACAGTAATAACCTATGCTAATGGAGCTTTACTGTCCATTTTCCCAAGACATAAAAATGGTGCAACACAAGAAATAATGTGGTCTTTATTGTTAGCTATTGGATTTGCTACAGCAAAACTAAAATAAAATATAAATATGCCTTTTTTTGGATCAACAGTATTTCATATTGTGAGAAATGGCACTGACTAAACAAATAAAAGAAGAAACAAAAAGTCTTGAAGAATCCTTTAATTAAGAAGAATTTTAGTCACATTTGATTAGTTATATCAAGTAACCAAATTCATTTATTCTGGATTTTAAGCTTAAAATAACATGTATCATTTGAATTTAAAAAGTACAAACATGAAAAAGGTCTAAGTTTCAGATAGTTTCCAGGCTGAATACTGCTGTACCAAAGACATTTAGACTGTCATGGAAACACTGACTTGTGAACCTAAATTTCAGTATACTAAAGAATCTAAGGCAGGAGTTGCTCATGTTAAATCTAAAAGCAAAGTAGAATAAATTCATCCAACCGTTTAAGATTGCTATTGTCAGCTATTTGCAGTACAATGAATGCTCCATAACACTCTGAACACTATTAAGAAATCTACTGTAGTCATATTAAGAAAGTGGTATCACTGATTGATGCAATGCTTTTAGTAGAATACAAGGTAAATACAAAACTGCAGAGCTATCAAAAACTTGTTTCATTTGTAGACTCCAAACAACCCCACAAAGTGATGGTCTGCTTTTAATTCCAAAGTCTAGAAGCTGAGAAATTATAAATAACACCCAATGTATAAACACATATTCATATTAATACAAAGAAGATTAAATCATGTTTAATCTGTAGAGAAATTATGAACACAAAAAAAGAAAGGGTTGAGTGCCCTCAAAACTGGTTTTAGGTTGTCAGATTCTTTTCTAATTATATGGAAATGAAAGATAGTATTATACAGGGCATTGCATATAGAAAAGAAAATCACTCAGCTTAATGAATTCAGCAAATACAATGTAAGGCTGCTGGTCACCTGGCTGATGGTTTTGGCTGAAGAAAGTATCTCACAAAAATAAAGTATTTCATGATGCCAAGAATGTGCTTGCATACACAATCTACCCCTTTAATTATACTTTGATATTATTACAAATGGGAAAATACTGCTCTTTGTTCAAAAGCTCTGCAAGTATTAGAACCCACAAGTGGCTTTATTAAAGAGCAAACAGCCCTAGCCCTAAATTGTATCCTCTTTGCTGTATTTAAAATGCTTGTTTCATATTTCTCATAATAAATATGAGTGATCCATTTTTTAACTTTGCTACCAAAATCAAAACATGCCCTTTGCAGAGAGATTTAAGTGTACAGAAACAGTGAACTTTTGCTTTAAAATGCATTCATGGAACTAGTGATTAGGCCTCAATTCATTACATTATTATCAATGTATTATTAATAACTACATTAACTGGAAGCAGCAGTTCATATTCAGAAGTATTTTTCTTACTATCAGTAGCAATATATACTGATTAAATGAATTAGTTTGTAAACCTTTTAAAATTACCCAGGCTCCTACAGTACTATCACCCAAAATGTGGTCCAAGCTTCATCTCGAAGTCCTATTAACAAATAAAGAGAATTTTGTTAAACAGAAAGCACACCGCTGTCCTGAGTCGTGTCTTTACTGAACATATTGAGCTGTTATTGTTGGAAAATAATATGTTAAACTTTAGATTTAGTAACCAGTTCTGGCACCTCCTCTAGCAGCTAGGATTCAACCAAACATTTCCTAGACCTGATGATCAATCCAGCACACTGGCTTGGAGATATTTTGGGCAATTCCTCTTTATAGAACTGTTTCAACTCACAGATATCTTGGAGATATCTTGCATAAACTGCTCACCTGAGGTCATGTCACAACATTTCAGTTTGGTTATGGACAGAACTTTGACTCAGTCATTCCAAAATATAAAATTTCTTTTGCTTCAGCCATTCTTTTGTAGATTTACTTGTGTGTTTAGGACTGTTGTGCTACATGAACCACATTTGTTTAGCTTCAGCTTAACAGATACTCTTAAGAGTCTCCTGCAGAATTTACTGGTACAATCCAAATCATTGCTCCTTCAATGATTGTGAATTATCTGGAACCTCAAACCATGGTACTGATGCCACTATGCTTCACAGTAGAGCTGAGGTTCTTTTGCTGAAATGTAGTGTTTTGTTTCCTACAGAGTTCTTGTAAGTGGAGAGGTTATTCCCAATGGAAAACTGCCAGGCAGCGATGACTTTTAAATGGAGCCTGCACCAAGTGCATAAAATCAAGGGTGAGAACACCCTTGCTATGCAAGAACCCTCGTAGATCTCCACTGTTCTACTCTGCACTCAGTCATATGTGTTCTACAGCTGGGAGGAAGTCCTGGATCCATCCCTCATCTTCTGCTGCCTCTAGCTGACTTGAGTGTTCCTTGCCCATGTCAGCCTCAGATGCTTGACTGCTAGGCTCCCCTTGAGGCTAGTATTTGTCTGGGACATCCTGAGCAGCTTCCTCCATTTCAGACTCTTCTCAATCTGAGCTGGCTATCACAGCATTTTCCTTATGATACCCTCATTTTCCATCATATAATGGAAGAGTGGTCTGCAGATCCTTTGCCATTATCCTAAGGTTCTTTGTGACCTTCTGGAATCTTGTACCCCTTGTTCTTGGAGTGATGTTCAATGGGTGACCAAAATTGGGAAAAGTAATAATGGTGTTATCTAATTATGGAATGATGGGGGCCAAAGTCCTTAGCAATGATTTTGCAGCTCTTTATAGATCTTGAGCATTGACAGCTATTTTTCTGAAGTCTGAAGGCATCTCTTTTAATCAGGTCAACCACAAACCTAAACCTTGAAAACAGATTCTGATGGTAGCAACCAACATATATTTTATAGGGGAGGGACATCAACCTGAGTCATCTTATTGAATGGAACATGTGACTCAACTTATCCCTTTAGGAGGGCTGCTTATCCTAGGGCTTCACATACTTTTTCCAACAAAGACAGTGAATGATGTCTCAATGTGTTCAGCAACACACGACAGAATACAGTGTTTTGTGTGTTATCTCTTTATTCAGTAATAGGCCTTAGATGAAATTATGATCCCAGTGTCAGGCACAGTGTTGCATAAATACAAATAATTCTAATGGGGTTATAAACTTCCTCCAAGCACTATAGAAGGTGGCATGGGGAAAAGTGTTATTACGCACTATTGCAAAACACACCCATGAAATGACAGCCCCTACAAAACCAAGGGCAGCTCATTCGTATTTAGTTTGAAGTACAGTTTCAATGGTGTTCCCCGTAGTAACATATGGCTGCGAGAGCTGGACCATAAGGAAGGCTGAGAGAAGGAAGATAGATGCTTTTGAACTGTGGTGTTGGAGGAAAATTCTGAGAGTGCCTTGGACTGCAAGAAGATCAAACCAGTCCATCCTCCAGGAAATAAAGCCAGACTGCTCACTTGAGGGAATGATATTAAAGGCCAAACTGAAATACTTTGGCCACATAATGAGAAGACAGGACACCCTGGAGAAGATGCTGATGCTAGGGAGAGTGGAAGGCAAAAGGAAGAGGGGCCGACCAAGGGCAAGGTGGATGGATGATATTCTAGAGGTGACGGAATCATCCCTGAGGGAGCTGGGGGTGTTGACGACCGACAGGAAGCTCTGGCGTGGGCTGGTCCATGAAGTCACGAAGAGTCGGAAGCCACTAAACGAATAAACAACAACACAGTTTCTACAGCTGGACCAAAATGTTATACTGGTGATAATATTTACTGCAGCAATTTTAGTTGTGGAGACTTTGAGGAGAAGACTTATTATGGGATGGGTTGAAAACATGCTAAACCCAATAAATATGCTGGTTGGGAACATTACATCAACAGAAAATGTGGTTTGCTGAATAAGCATGTCTATAACGAAGCAACAGTTAGAGAGAAGTAATAGTAGCACTTAATGTGTCATAAAAACAAAGCATCAAAATCCTTAACTGGTTTATCTGAGTGTTTGGAATTTCAGTAAATTGGGTGTTTATTTTGCTGAAACTATCTTTTTCTGCTGAAACACCATATTTTGACTCAGAATACAAACCCAATGAAATACTGAACATTCTATATATAGCTAATGCATACATAGACATAATATACGAGGTAAATATGAGCTATGCAAAACATTCTTTCACCTAAGAAGCCAAGAATGGATTTAATTTCAACACAAAAAAGATAATGTAACTGCATTGTTCTGCCAGTGACGCACTAGAAAAGGCCTTTAGAATTAGTACAGGTCATCCAAGTTCTTTAATCAAACTCAATTACTAGTTATTTACATACTCATTTAGTTTAACAAGAAGATATTCTGAAATAGAATCAAGAGAACATTTTGGGTGGCATTTGAAGAAACAATAAAATATAAGATCAGGAGGTAAAAAAAGAAACTCCAAAATGATAAAAATAAGGGAAGGGAAAAAGTACACGTGAAACACATTTTTTAAGAGTAACTTTATTCTGCTTTTTTTAACAATGAAAAACCAGCACTTTTTAGTTGGTAAAAACTGAAGGAGATTCCACCCAACACCTGCTATGGCAGTTGGCTTAATAGCAGTTCTTTGCTAGATTCGACAATTACACCCACATTCTCCTGTGAGGGATTAATTGTTTGCTAAAAATAAATCAAGATTTGCATTTCAAGTTAGCTGCCTGAGTAATGTGGTGTTTGACAGAAGGTGAAATTAATCAACCTTCTGGTTGATGAGCCTAGATTTTATTTCAGATGTCCAGATTTAAATTAAACTGAACTCAGATGAATACATCAGTAGAGTAAAAGAGGAGTGTTCTATTGCCTAGCAGCACTCAACTGTAAGATTAATAAAAGATTATGAAGAAACCTAAATGATTTCCCAAATATATTTACAAAACTAACAAAACTTAAATGGAAAGTGGTGGGGAGGTATTTATGATAGTTTTGTGGCATCTCAGCAAATTTAGCTTTAGCATTTACATACTAACATGTATAATCTAGAGAAAGAATGACTTCCTCTTATAAAATGTTTAGGGGACATCAAATGTTGGAAAGGAAGTCAAATTAAGAATGAAGGAAAAATCCTATGGACAAGAAACTCAATTCCCATAAATCCAGGAAAATTATTCAAATTAAGGTACAGAAAATTTCACTCTACACAACGATACCTTTTTGTGATAGACTCCTAAGATCACCTCGATCAAAAGATTAGGCTGTCTCATAAGGTCTTAAACACAATGGGGTTTAATACATTACAATCGCTAATTGATAATATACTTGAAATCTGTCCCATGTGTAACCTCCATCAGCACAACCACCCTGTCCTGCTCCCCTTTCCCCTATCACAATTTAAGTCCTGCATCAGTTTAGCCCCTCCGTGCATCTAATGAAGTGAGCCTTAGTTCATGAAAGCTTATGCCTTTTAATAAAATTTGTTAGCTTGAAAAGATGCTACCAGACTCCTGGCTACCATAGACAAGCAGAACTCTCCTCCTGCAATGTCCTTCCGATTTGCTAGACCATTCCTGCAAAAATAAAGGACAGGCCTAGGCCCATTCCTGTAAGAATCCAAATCTCAGTTTTATTTTTATGTAATTTAAACTTATGATAACAGGATCTATAGAAGTCACCAGGAAGACACCTGATAAGGTAATTATAACTGTAATTATTAATATGAGAGGAAAAAAGCTATTAAATACATGGAATATATTAATTACATTAATTAAACAGATGGGGGTTATAAATTATACTTAATTCTGTTTAAATATAAACATAATCAAATTTGGTTTTGCCTTGCCTCACTTTACTTTCTGGAATGTAATCCATGGCATACTACCTAAAGGCCAAGTGTGGTCTTCAGGCCAAAAAACATATACACCCCAATTCAGATAATTTACATCCCCCAATTTACATTCCCCATTCAAAAGAAATACTGAGGGCAGCTTTAATGAATAAATATATAATACACAATCATGACACAATGAAATCAGAACTGTAGCCCTCCAGTCATTGCTAAACAACATAGTCCCAAAGTTAAGGAATGCTGAGAACTCAATATCTAAAAGGCTATACAATTCCATTGTCTACATTAAACCTTGAATTAATATTTATTTATTCATTAATTCAATTTATATGGCTGCCCATCTCAGATGTATGACTCTAGGAGGCTTACAGTTAAAACTATACACGAAGAAAGAACAATATAAAAACCATATAAATATTAAAAATATATAAATATCATACAACACTGTCAGCAGCCAAGGTATAAAAAATCACCAACAGCAATCAACATAACCACCAAACAGGCTCTACTGCATATCTGGATATCCTAGACCAGTGGCAAAACCACATCTTTAAGACCTTACGAAAAGCCAGTAGGAGAGAACAGAGTTAAGCAGTTACAGTCTAACACTTCAACAAGTGTTTACTGATGAAATACAAAGACTTCAACAATTTTCCATGAGAGGAAAAGATGCTATTTGATTTCAGGGGAAGGGTATTCTATAATACAAGTGTTGCCAGAAAAGGCCTGCCACCTCACCCAAATACCCTAACCTCCAAGTGGGGAGCGACTCTCAGCAGGCCTGCTCATGGGGACTGGAATAGACAGATGGAGCTTACTTTGAAAGGAGGTACCTGACATATCCAGCTGTTTCACCACAAAGGGCTTTTTAAGTAAACACAAGGAGTCTGAATTGGGCCTGAAAATAGGAACACAGAGCAGCAACCTCAAAAATGGTGTTACTCTGAAAAAATGGGGTTTTCTCACCACTGATTTGTCCACTGCGTTCTGGAATAATTGAAGCATCCAGATTGTCTCTAAAGGTTGCCCCATGTTGAGTATGTTGCAGTAATCCGACTGGTTAATGATTAGGGTGTGGTTTACTATTGTCAGGGCATCCTGGTTAAGACAGGATTTTAGTTGGCACACCAACCAAAGTTGAGCAAAGCCCACTGCCTCCCTGGGCATGACTTCCGATCGTTCTTTAAGTAGGAGCCACAAGCAGAAATCATAAACCATCTCTTTTTGGAGGGAGTGTGGCCCCATCCAGAGTTACAGGGCCTGATGTTACTGTATCACCTTCATGGCAAGGATCTTGATTTAAACTTGTTTTGCCTCATCAGCTCCAGACAACAGGCTGTCAATGGCATCTCCAACTTGTCCTGGGATGGAAATGTATGTGTTCCGGGGAAGAAATGGCAAACTGAAGATGGCTCCACTGAAAGCGGAGCCTACGACTGCAGCGGAATGAAGAGCCAGCAAATAGACTGGCTCTTCATAATTCCTCTCTGGACAAGGAGAGGGCTTGAGATCACCCACAAGGGCTCCAGACAGCTGCTCCTCCTGAGGAGACCGCAAGGCAGCAGTCTCCAGGGGGTTTAGAGCGCTGGGAGATGAGAGAATAGCCATCTTTTTGCTCAAACCACAGTTGGCGCCTTCAAAAGGACATTGGATTTGCATATTTCCTTTTCTAATTTCAGAAATTGCTTGTTAACTGCTTTTCAGCTATTAGGAACCTTTGGATCGACAAGTCTCATAGCACCCGGTGAGTATTCTTCAATCCTTAGTGAAATAAGTTTTAAATACAAATTTAAGGACTTAATTTTTTAATTTTTTCTGGTGGGAGGAGATGGGTGACAACAAATTTGATAAATAAATAAATAAATGATTTTTTTTCCTGGAATAAACAGCAAAAGGGTGATTAAAACTTTGATTTTAGAAAGTTACAAATAAACTAAGGGTCCAGATAAATTTGAAATAAGATTTTGGAATTAATTATAAAGAATCCTTCCCATGGGAAAATGCTTTTGTTTTGAATTCTCTTAAAAAACATAATACGATAAGACTTTAAGAATTGGACACTAGATGGAACTAGAAGGAGCTAAAGATTTTAATTAAAGGAGAAGAACACTCAAACTCGATTACAAAATGGAGCAAAATATTTTAACTTTGGACATACTGAAGGATAGTTTTGGACCCAGGTGTTAATTTTAAGATTGTCTGCCTCTATAAATAAACTGTGTTTAAAATATGCTATGGAAGAAGAACAAGTATTACCTGACATGATGGGAATGATCTGAAAGTGGATTTAAAAATGACAGGCTACAAGAATTATATGGAAAAAGATGTCGCACTAGACATACAAAAGAAACCAGCTGATGTCTTAATATTTAAAAGGGATATACAAATAATAAACCAAGTGAGTGACTTGGATAATTTTCCTATAGTGGATTTACAAAAGAGGCTTGTTAAAGCTTTGAAGAATTTTGTGAAAATTGACAAAGAAAAAATGAAAAGAAATCAAGTTCTAGGACATTATTTGAAGGGACTAAAGATCAAGACTGTTAGAAGTAGAAGGAAGGAATATAAAGTTGGTTTATTTGATCAAGGTTAAAATAGGTATGTTGTTACCTCTGGTAACCCTTAATGGACTTTTGTTGACATCAGGACTGAAATGATGAGGTTTTATGGATTTGTTTATAGATAAGAGATGGGATATGGGAAGAAGAGATCATTTGTTGTATTTTAAAAGAAGGTGATAAGTTACTAAAATGATTTATACTTGTGATGAAAAGAGGAGTCACTTCTTTATATATTTCTTTTCTTTTTCTTTAGTACATTCTGATTTTTTCTTTATTTTCTATTTTTTCTTTTTTTTTCCCTGCACTTTTTTATTTTTTTTAGGTTGCATTAGATTTTTTATTGTTGTAAATTGTAATCTTTAATAAAATCACTACCCAGAAAAAAAAGAGGAGTGGGGAATGCATGCTTGGATATCATCAGCATATTGAACTTGAGAAAAGTCTGTAAGTGTTCTAAGTTCTTATAGTCAATTCAGACTTCAGTAGGATATGCCACATCATTGAGGAAATGTGCTATTGCTGAAAAGCTTCCTTTCATATGGCACTACTGTATTCCAATGCCTTACAATGAAAAAGAAAGGCAACTGAAAATTCACAACCATGTTTCATGTGAAAGACTGTACATCCCTCTGATAACCAATGTGAGAAATATTTCTGCTTTCTTTATTCAAAGGGTTCAGAAATACCAAGAACAAGGTCATACTTCTGAATGGTTACAGAGTTCAAGAGCTAATAATCCTGGATTGCCCTTAGGGAAATATCCTTCTTGACAAGAAATGTAGGAGTGCTGGAAGGTGGCAAGAAGGAACAGATAAAGTTCTCTAAATTCTCATCAATCATTTTTTTAGGCAAGCTAAATCAACACTTCTCAGCTCCAGGAATTAGACTGTGCTGCCACAAAACTGATGGGGTGACAGGTCTGTGTTTCCCCTTTTTCAAACACTTCAGCATCGTCTACATATTTAGCGAAGAAGGCAGAAAGGAGCAACTGTTAAGGTGGAATGAAGGATAGGGGATTGAGGTCTGTAAGCTATAAGTCTTGCATGCTGGAGAGTCAAAGATGATGTTATCCCAGTCCCAAATAATATGTGCATTGTGTGTCCATAGCCAGTCTATTCCTGATGCTTGCTTTTGGTGAGTTGCAGAGGTTCAGTATATTTTGTGATAAATTCTGAGTGTAACCGTCAGCCATTAATCTCCTCCACCCTAAAAGAGCTTTGATAGGCTGGGTGGACAGAGCACATTTGCCTGTGATAGAAGTTTCAGTGAAATTGCTTGTGGTGCCCAAATTTAGTAAGGCCTGAAGCTACATCCTGTTGGATAATGTTGATGATTAGATGTTGATGCATGGATGTACATGTCTTGGCTGCTTTTAATTTATGGTTGCCCAGGCTCTGAGTGCTTAGGACCACTTTGTTTCCAGACAAGCCAGATGTCATGTTCACCGTTTCGATGTGCCTGGTATGTCGTAACGCCTCGCATGCCATTTCCTTGGTGGTGTTATCTCTTGGCTGCTGTATTGGAATGTGTTTGGGTTAGGTCATGGATTCAAGGTTGCTTTCCCAGGCTGAGGCTAACGGTTTCTAGCACCTGGGAGGGGGCGGCTGCTATGGGCGGGCGAGGGAGGGGTTGCTCCTCAAGCAAGGGGATTTAGTTTGTATTTTCGCACGCTTTTGCTCATTCTCGGCTTTCTCTGTATTTGCCATAATTCCCTCAATAAATCAGATTTCATTTAAGCAACTTCTTGTGAGTCTGAGTGCTTGGGGTGGGCGACCATTACACCAGATCTGTAGTGTTTAAGGCATTTTCTTGAAAAGTGCCCACTCTCCCCTTAAGTATGGCACTTTGTAGCTGCTTTGGAGGGACAGGAAGCCTCATGGCTTTTCAAATCAGGAGTTTTCTTCAAGGCCACAAAAGACAATTAAAGCTGAAACATGTTGACATCACCTCTGGTTCCTGTCTAGCTAACTTACACTAATTCCTAATAAGAACTTAATGTTATCATTGTGGTGGCTAGAAAAAAAAACTGAACAAAAAGTAAGCCCTCCACTCTTTGGATATGAACACGAGTGAGGGGTGGATACAATGTTATTAAAACAGTCTAGATTCTAGCACTATATATCAAAATAACATTGTTTATACGTTTGTCCATGCACTGATACCTTAAAAAATAGGGGAAAGCATCCTAAGCTTGCTAAATTTGTTCTTAGGTGAAACTGCACCGTAATTTTATCTTTATAGAACTATATCACAGAGAATAAGAAAAAGAACTAAATGAACACATGCCCCCATATAACTTCCCAAATAAAGCCACAACTTTCAAAATTGTCAACAAATTGGTTTTTTAATGTGATAGCAGGTGAATTTATTATTTGAGGAGTTGGTATATTAATAACTTTAAAATATAAATTAAATCAGTTTTAGCTTTTGTCCTAGCTGTCTTTATTCTGGACCAGCTCATTTAATAAACTTCTTGGCTTGTTTGTTTATTTATTTATTTAGTTAGTTAGTTTTTATCCTGCCTTTATTATTTTTATAAATAACTCAAGGTGGCGAACATACCTAATACTCCTTCCTCCTCCTGTTTTCACAACAACCCTGTGAGGCGAGTTGGGCTGAGAGAGAGTGACTGGCCCAAAATCACCCAGCCGGCTTTCATGCCTGAGGCAGGACTAAAACTCACCATCTCCTGGTTTCTAGCCCAGCACCTTAACCACTAGACCAAACTGGCTCAATTTATTTAATTTAATTTAATTTAATTTAATTTAATTTAATTTAATTATTTAATTAATTGACCAAAGGCAGTTCTCAGAAGAAAAAAAAAGGAAAAAATAACAATATAACTAGATCTAACAAAATCAACAATTTCATCTCTTGATGCCCAACAAGCCAAAATTAAGGATTTTGCAGTATAACAAAATTATATATATATAATTTTATACACACACACACACACATTCATTCATTCATTATACATTAAGGATTATGCTACTCTGCACACATATACATACATTTATAACAAGTCAATCTAAATTCTATGTCAAGAAAAGCTAAACTGTGTGATTACGTATATGCAGGACATTTACTATTTGGCATAATATATTCTGTTTCTACTAATAATTATTACAAATATTCCATAGCAAATAATTATGGAAAATACAGCCCTGACCATGGGAAATTTCTTTGACTTCAGAGGTGAGCAAACAGTGGCCACAGAATATTATGCCAGTCTTTTCAGCTGTAAAAAAATAATGTATTTTGCATACCTGTTCTCTTAATTACCACACTTTGTTAATTGGACAAATTATCTAACACATCTCAAATTCATGTGTCCATGGTGCTACTACACTCCCAGTTCAAGCACTTCATCATAGAAACTTTTCCTTAACAAAAGTTTTCTTGAAGTATCACAAGATTATTTCACTGATTGGAATTCTAACTTAAGATATACCATCTGTCAAACTGTACTTTTCTCTAGCAGAGAAACAACCTCAAAATTGATGCATTTAGAGAAAACAAATGTTGTTATGGTAACTAAATACCTATCTATGCAAATAAGGCATCTGAAATGAATGAAATAAATGTCAAGAGAATTTTTGGAGAAAGGCAACTGCTATATTTTTATGGCAACAATGGGGCAATAGTCAACGGCTATACTCCCAAGAGGGCTGCGGTGAATGCCTGACAAATGATATCCTACCTACTTTCCAGTACATCTTAGACCTTGCCCAGAAAATATATTGGGATATATCAGAACTCAGACTGCATGCACACACTAAGCTTCACCATGTGTGCTTACCACACGAAGCACCAATGCACAAAGCATAAGGAAATAATGAGCATATGCTATTTATTTCAGCATATTACACTACATCACTGCTGCTGAGAGAGATCAGTATGATGTCTGATAGCAAACTGAGCAGTTAGTCCTGGGCAACATGAGGGGCACGATGCAACAGCTCAATGGCACACTGTTAGCACACCCTCACATCTCCTCCCCAAGAGGCTGCTTGTCTCATTGAGGTCTCTAACACTATCAAACCGGACTGGCCAGCTACAGCAGAATGAAGGGGAAAGAGGAGTGGTTTGCTGCCTTAAGCATGACTTGTGGGATACGTGGGTTTAAACATTAGTTCTCAGGATTTCTTTTTTAGTTACTTTTTTGTCCTCATATCTTTCTATTGCCAAACTGAGGAGCCACCTCAGAGAGCACACATGTTTACACCAAAGAAGCAGTAAGAACTGCATTGCACCCTACAGTATGGACAGGATGGTCTACCAGAGGCACCTTTGTTATTTTTTAAAAGGAACAGTTAGTAAACTTTGTATTATCATTACTGAACTGTCATACTGTCATAAATATACTGATGATACTGTTAGGCTTCCTCTTTCCTGGGGACTCAAGGTTAGCCACTGCTGGTCTCTTCTGTATCTCCAGGCTATAAAGGACTGGATTTGAGGAAATAAACAACACAGAGCAGTTACTGTTTTAGACAAAACACAGCAGTTACTGATTACAGAGACTGGACTTCAGGAAAGGACTTTTCTGTATAGGGTTGTCCTTGCAATTAGGAAACAGCTTTGCAGAGGTCCTCCTAGATCTAGTGCTGATGCTGGAGAGCTCTAAAACATCAGCAGCAAGGAGGGCCTTTCATCAGTGGCTGATAAAGCAGGTACATTTCTAGGTAAGAGAGAGGTATGTGATCAAGGCTGAATTATTGCAATGTATTCTTTGTGGGGCACCACTGAAAATTGCAGCCAACTCAAAATGTATCAACACTAGCAGTGAATGGGACTTCCTTTGGGTCTTACATTATTGCTGTGTTAAAACACCTTTACTGCTTTCTGGCTGCCTTCTGAGTACAATTCAAGGTGCACAATGATGAATGAAGCCTAGCTCCAAGTTTGTCCCGCACCTTTAGGACATCAATGGGCAACTTTTTAGGTTCCAACAAAGATGCATTTGAGATTTCAAAATGATTCAGCTCTCTCCATGGTGGGGGCTGAAGTTTAAGCAAGGTCTCCCTCTTTACAATTTAGAAGGGGACTCAAAATTTATTTTACCAGGCCTTTTAATGCCATTTTTTTCACTGCAGTGTTGTTGTTACTGTTACTATGGTTGTTGTTACTAGATGGTAGTAATTGTTTTTATGGTATTTTGGGTATATTGTAAGCCATCCAGAGCTGTTAAGGGTATATGCAACATATAAATCCTCTTATTACTCAGACATAAATCCCATTAATACAACAGGGCTTATTCCTAAGTGAGCATTTCCAGCTAAATTGACCTCTCCAAGAATTCAGCTGGAACACTGAAATGCTACAAACAGGAAGATGGAGAGAAGTTTTTATTTAATTGTTCTTAAGGCTGAATTCCTTGAACTGTAGTTACGTATACCTCATAGAAAAGAATAATTATAGGTCAACCAACTTTCATGAAAAGCAGAGCACTGAAGTGTCAGAATTAGGGTAAAGCATACAGTATGTATGCTGTATCATTCTGTTCATGCTGAATGGCCTTGCGTAATAATTCCTGTCACTGGAGCTATAACTATAATTATGTTCTATGGCACATAATGGTTGTCAGAATATGAATGAGAAAGGACATGATTCAGAGCTGTAGCCAAAGTAGCACATCACTTTTACAGAAGAATGTAGATGTGTAGATTATGACAGTAACAACAATCCAAACTCCACATATAACCACTACATTCACTAAGATTATTTTTTTTAAAAATTACAAGAAGGGTTACAAGAAAAATAAGAAACAAGATGACAGAGAAGAAAAATTGTGACTGCTGTTAATAACATGTCTGATATTAAATCACAGATGGAGGGAGTAGCCTGCTAACATGCCTATCAGATAGGAATAGAGGACAATGTGCTGAGATTTTACAGGATCCTGTGCAAAACACACCATGTTTCCACCCCTTTATCATGGAAAAAGGAGGAAGAAGAAATAAAGGCTTGATCAACGGGTGGAAACATAGTATGTTTTGCACAGGATCCTGTAAAATCTTTCTGGTTATTTTTCTTACATTAGTCAACAGTCCCAGAATGTTCTCAGTCTTAAAGTCTACCAAATTCTATTTTTGCATCAAAATTGTTTGGCTTCTGGTACCCTTAAAATACATATAAGCCAGTTGTTGCCATCTAATACCTCAACAGCCTGGTACACTAAATGACTTAGGATGGTAAACTTTTAAACTCTCAATTCTCTATGAAAGTTTTTTGAGGGCATTAACAAACATGTGGATAGGGGCAAGCCAGCAGACATCATCTACCTAGATTTAAAAAAAAAAAAGTCCCTCATCAAAGACTTCTCAGTAAGTTTCAGCCATGGAATAAAAGGGCAGGTCCTTTTGTGAATAAGCAACTAGCTAAAGAACATAAAAGAAAGAGAAAGAGTAAATGGTCATTTCTCACAACGGAGGGATAGAATTAGTGGAGTCCTCCAGGTTTCTGTCCTAGGATTGGTACTTTTTAACATACTTATATATCACCTGGAATTGGGCATGACTTGTAGAATAGCCAAGTTTGCTGATGACCCTACATTTTTCAGAGTGGTAAAAACATTAAGGGACTGCAAAGAGCTTCAAAGAGATCTCTGCACTTTAAGAGAGTGGGCATCAAAATGACAGATGTCATTCAATGTGAGCAAGTGTAAAGTGATGCACACTAGTGCCAAAAAATTCCTAAGTACTCATACAAAATAATGGGGTCATAACTAGATGTGAGTGATGAGGAAAAAGAGTAATGGTAAACAGTTCAATGAAGGTGCCAAAACAATGTGTATCTGCTGTACAAAAAGAAAAGAGCACATTAGTGAAAATAATAAAATAATAAACAGTACTGAAAGTAGAGATATCAATACCACAATGCGCTTCTATAAATAAATGGTGCAACCTCATCTGGAATATTGTGTGCAATTCAGGTTGCTGCACCCCAAAAAGAATATAGTGGAGCTAGAGGAGGTTCAGAGGTGGGCACCTAGGATGATCAAGTAGCAGCTTCCCAAAGAGGAAAGGTTGTGACATTTGGTGCTTTTTAGTGTAGAAAGGAGGCAAAGGAAAGGGGACATAATTGACATGTACAAAAGTAGGCATGATTTGGATAAAGTGGACAAGGAGAAGCTATTTTCCCCTTCCCAAAATATTATAACCAGAGGTCACCCAATGAAACTGAATCCTAGAAGAATCAGAACAGACAAAATGATTTTTTTTAACACAATGCATAATTCAACTTTGGAATTTGCTACCACGAGCTGTGGTACTGGATATCAGCTTGGCTGGCTTCAAAAACGGGTTGGACCAATTCATGGAAGTCATGGAGATAATAGCTATTAGCTTTGATGGCAGTGTGATTACCTCTGAAGGCCATCTGCTGGGAGACTACTGGGCTTCCTTTTGATATTGGTTGGCCACTGTGAGAACAGACTGCTGGACTAGATGGGCCAGGGGTTCAATCCAGCAGGGTACTGCTTATGTTCTTATGTTATGTCCTTAACTGGTGGATGGATGGATGGATGGATGGATGGATGGATGGATGGATGGATGGAGTATGCAGCAGGACCCTGGGTGAGATATGACTTATTTTCTCAAATCTGTTTAGAGGAGAAAGAGAGAGTTCTGAATACTGTAAGATGAGCTGGAATGGAAACACAGCACTTCTCTATAAATTGAGGGGAAAGATGTGCCCTTTAAGCATGACCTGGATAGAGGGAAATGATGGAAAGCATGGAACTTGGGAGTAATTGGCAAACACACACAGAATGGTGTTGCTGCTGATTAGTGCAGGATTTGGATAGTTGTTAGGTATGGGTTGTGCAGAGACTTTATTTTGACTGAGTCAATCACATACTTCATTGCAATATATTACTGTACTTTTTTTTACTGTGATGTTAGTGAAATGCAGTCACAGAGCTCTCACTACCAAGTCTAAATTATTATATATTTCCTGATGATTAAATTGTTTCTTATTCTGTATTACACTTACAACAGTAAACATCATTTTCAACAATACTGTTGCATTCTTAATATACTTAAAACTTATTGTAACCAATAAATATAACAACAGAGTGCATATAAATGGAAAAGGTGGGTTTTTTTATTTCTATCTTGGTGGAACCCAAGCTGTTGACAAAGTAACTGGTTAGAATCCAAGGAACAAAAAAATTAAGGGACATTGATCTAGGTGGCCAGCATATTTATCCTGGTTTAGAATTACGGCCAAATGTGGATAGACCAGAGAATAAACTATATACACTGCACAAATCCTAGTGGATTACGAACCTGAAAGTGTGAAACTGTGACCTAATAAGTTAGCAATTTAGGTCAGAAGAAGGGGAGATATTTTGAACTATTTAATCATGATTGAGCTTAATATTTAAATATCTCCAGGGCTCCAAGATAATGCAGAAGGAAGTATGAACAGACCAAACTCTGGCATTAAAACAGGCAAGCTGCCACACATCTATTGTACTGCTAAAATGATTAGCGTGTGCTATTTATTCTGGGCAAGAATATCAACTTATACAAGGCATCACTCTGGAGCCAAACAATGACTAAAGCACAGCATTTAAAAGTGAGCCTATCTAACTGCTAAATCAATAATGTAATACTTAATTAACTGAGCATATCTACAGACATCCACTTGGCAGTTTTACAAGTCTTTGCTTAATGAAGATTTTGAACAGAGAAGGTTGCATAATTCAAACCTTTCCGGTGTTCTTGAGTAATCATATGTATCTGCAATAGAAAATCAAGCAACACTGAGAACCAAGTTTTGTTTTAATTGAATACCCTAATACAATTCAGGTGAAATTCAACACACTTGTTATACAGTATTCTTAAATCTACTCTGGAAGATCTCCCAATCCTCTGGAGCAGGTTCTGGAGGAACACAGGGGCAGGGGACAGTAAGGGAAAGGAGAAATTGTCTCTCCTTATTCCACTGAAGCTAATCTATCTTCACAAGGGTTTAATTGGATTCTATATTTAGCGCACACGTAAGTACAATATATATTGCCTTCATAAGCATGAAGTAACTAGAGGATCACAAGAACAAAAGAAGAAGAACTATAAGAGCAAACAATCTGCAGTGATACCAACCTGATTTGTAAAACAACACACCGAGGCTCACTTGCTGAGAATAGGGACAACCTGTTCAGAACAATAAGATTGAAGCTAATTTAAAATCTTATATCTAATATTCTAATTCAGTAAAATACATACTGTATTTTAGTACTGAAGTACTAAAAATAATACAATTATTTGGTTTATTTATAAGTTCTATGTCCCATCCAGATTTCAAAACCAAGGTAATGTTTATAACATTCCATTCAATTTTAGCCATGTAGCAACCCTGTAAGATAGAGATGAGTGTGGACCTGAACCTGACTCTCCCTGCCTCTAGTCCAAAATCCTAATCATTACACCACATTGGTTTACACTTTTTATCACAATGCAGATACAACAACTTCAATAAAGGACAACCTCATGCCTGATGGAGTAGATGATCCAGACTTCAATAGTTGCATATGGCTGTCTGATATCACCTGAGCTCCACTATCAATAATTGTTGGAAGACCTGAAAGACCAGGTTAGGGACAGACTATCATGGAGAAAATCTATCTATGTGGTCGCTAAGAGTTGATAAGGACTTGATGGAACATAATTAATCAACCAATCAATTATAACAGAAAACAACGCAATGGCTGCTTTCAGATGACTGAATTTTCCTGCTAGCTTCTCCTCCTTCCCAGTGCTGTAGTATAGAAATAGCCACCTACAGGTTTACATTTACAACATATGCAGAACTTTCCAATAAAATTTCTTACAGAACCTTCTGATAAACAAATCTAACAGAAACCATGGATATGTGTCATGAGTAAGGACAATATGTGACTGGCCATCCCTCCTTGGAGCCAGTCTGTTTGAATATGAGAATAATACTGCCTTAACAGGTTAAGGGTTACTGTGATAACTACATATGAATCACTCTGAATACTTGGAAGGAGCTATTTTTTATTTGTATTTAAGTATTCCTTTTATCGACAGGAAGCTCTGGCGTGGGCTGGTCCATGAAGTCACGAAGAGTCGGAAGCGACTAAACGAATAAACAACAAAATTCCTTTTATATAAAAACATATATTTGTGTTCGTAAAATTTTATGCAACAGTATAAAACACTGTACAAAAATACAATTGAGGTGACTTTGAGGTAACCTGAAAAGCCTCTATGGTGAGAGAAAAATGCAGCTCCAGTTGCTGTGTCAGCATGGCAAAATTAGTTATTAGGGATCCTTCAGTCATACTGCTTGATGCTATTACAATATCCTCTGAACTCCCTTAAAGGGATTAACACAGCATGGCATCACCTATTTTTGTCTAATACCTCAGTTACCCAGACAGGGTAACTGTGGAAACTCAATTAAACCTCAAAGAAATGGAATCTATGGTTAGTAGCACTGACACAAACAATGATTCTTAATCACAGTCTGAAATTAGTTCTTGCCTTGTGATTAGATATGCTTCAGTCTGATGAAAATGGCAAACTAAATTCATTAGAAACTGGAAATTTTCAGATTTATCTGATACCCACTGAGAAAGAATAATTTTAAGACATCGTATATACAAAGTTTGTCATGTCAAGATTTTGTTGTTTATTCGTTTAGTCGCTTCCGACTCTTCGTGACTTCATGGACCAGCCCACGCCAGAGCTTCCTGTCGGTCGTCAACACCCCCAGCTCCCCCAGGGACGAGTCCGTCACCTCTAGAATATCATCCATCCATCTTGCCCTTGGTCGGCCCCTCTTCCTTTTGCCCTCCACTCTCCCTAGCATCAGCATCTTCTCCAGGGTGTCCTGTCTTCTCATTATGTGGCCAAAGTATTTCAGTTTTGCCTTTAATATCATTCCCTCAAGTGAGCAGTCTGGCTTTATTTCCTGGAGTATGGACTGGTTTGATCTTCTTGCAGTCCAAGGCACTCTCAGAATTTTCCTCCAACACCACAGTTCAAAAGCATCGATCTTCCTTCTCTCAGCCTTCCTTATGGTCCAGCTCTCGCAGCCATATGTTACTACAGGGAACACCATTGCTTTAACTATGCGGGCCTTTGTTGTCAGTGTGATGTCTCTGTTCTTAACTATTTTATCGAGATTTGTCATTGCTCTTCTTCCAAGGATTAAGCGTCTTCTGATTTCCTGACTGCAGTCAGCATCTGCAGTAATCTTTGCACCTAGGAATACAAAGTCTTTCACTGCTTCTACATTTTCTCCCTCTATTTGCCAGTTATCAATCAAGCTGGTTGCCATAATCTTGGTTTTTTTGAGGTTTAGCTGCAAACCAGCTTTTGCACTTTCTTCTTTCACCTTCATCATAAGGCTCCTCAGTTCCTCTTCACTTTCAGCCATCAAAGTGGTATCATCTGCATATCTGAGATTGTTAATGTTTCTTCCAGAGATTTTAACTCCAGCCTTGGATTCCTCAAGGCCAGCTTGTCGCATGATGTGTTCTGCATACAAGTTGAATAGGTAGGGTGAGAGTATACAGCCCTGCCGTACTCCTTTCCCAATCTTAAACCAGTCCGTTGTTCCGTGGTCTGTTCTTACTGTTGCTACTTGGTCGTTATACAGATTCTTCAGGAGGCATACAAGATGACTTGGTATCCCCATACCACTAAGAACTTGCCACAATTTGTTATGGTCCACACAGTCAAAGGCTTTAGAATAGTCAATAAAAGAGAAATAGATGTTTTTCTGAAACTCCCTGGCTTTTTCCATTATCCAGCGGATATTGGCAATTTGGTCTCTAGTTCCTCTGCCTTTTCTAAACCCAGCTTGTACATCTGGCAATTCTCGCTCCATGAATTGCTGAAGTCTACCTTGCAAGATCTTGAGCATTACCTTACTGGCATGTGAAATGAGTGCCACTGTTCGATAGTTTGAACATTCTTTAGTGTTTCCCTTTTTTGGTATGGGGATATAAGTTGATTTTTTCCAGTCTGATGGCCATTCTTGTGTTTTCCAAATTTGCTGGCATATAGCATGCATTACCTTGACAGCATCATCTTGCAAGATTTTGAACAGTTCAGCTGGGATGCCATCGTCTCCTGTTGCCTTGTTATTAGCAATGCTGCTTAAGGCCCACTCAACCTCACTCTTCAGGATGTCTGGCTCTAGCTCACCGACCACACCGTCAAAGCTATCCCCGATATTGTTATCCTTCCTATACAGGTCTTCTGTATATTCTTGCCACCTTTTCTTGATCTCTTCTTCTTCTGTTAGGTCCTTGCCATCTTTGTTTTTGATCATACCCATTTTGGCCTGGACATGTCAAGATACAAATGTTCAAACTGAACCATTGTTTTGAGTAGATTTTTGACCTTTCTTAAAATGTGTGTGATGAAATTATATACAATCCTGAAACACAGAATTATGTCATTGTTTTACAATGAATTATCTGCAATTCAAACTCAAAGTAGCCAAATTTTGGTCAAATTTTACATACACATTTGAACCTGCAATTTACGCAATCTTGTTATTTGGAATAAAAAAGTAACATTATTATCTCTCCTGCTATCATTTATATAGGCATGAGGGAAAGCAACAAAAGGGAAGCCTGTAAACTGAACCCTGCCACTATTATTTTATTTATTTTAAACTACTGAGGTTTGTACACTCCGTTTCTTAAATTCAGGCACCTTTATAATATTATTAAAAGAATTTCTCCTCTTGCATTTGTACAACTTAGATTATAATGAAATATTATAAATTTGGCTTTCTAAGTCATTCTAATATGAAACTACGTTCAACTGAATTCTGTGATGGGGTATTGGTTTTTGTCCTGTTCAGACTATGCAGCCAGGCAAGGTCTTATAAAACACTCTTTATTAAAGGACTATTTACAATAATTAAGTCCTTGAATACAAAGACTTGAATCAAGAAACTCAACTGGGCACAACAGGCAGTGCAACAGGACTCTCACTGGACAGACAGACTGGGTGCAACTGGAACGCAGTGTGCTGGAGACAACAGATCTTGAACCAGAACAGTATGCTGAAGCTGTTCTGACGCTGGATCGCTGGCAATCTAGAACTGGGTTGGGTCTGGACACGGCAAGTGGAGCTTTGAAGAAGGACTCGAACTTGAGACAAGGCTAGACTCAGCTGGAAGATCTGGACTAGGTGGAATTCTCAGGACTGAAAACTTGGAGCAAGACTTGGAACTCAGAACAAGGATGGACTCAGCTGAAAGCCCTGGGTTAGGCTGGACTCTCTGGATTGGAGGTTTGGGGCAAGGCTAGGAACTGGAAGCAAGGCTGGACAGCTGGAAGCCCCGGACTAGGCTGAACTCTCTGGACTGGAGGCTTGAGGCAAGACTTGGAACTTGGATCGAGGCGGGACTCGGCTGGAAGCCCCGGACTGGACTGGATTCTCTGGACAGAGGGCTTTGGAGCTTGAAGCAAGGCTGGACTCGGCTGGAGACCTCAGACTGGACTGGCAACCAGATCCTGAGCAAGATAGATGTGAAATTCCTGGACATGACCGAGTGGATGCACCGTTACTCTGGACCGATAGCGAGCGGCGACACTGGAGTTTTGGAGAGTGACTACACTGCTGGGGAGATCGCAGAGTTTCAAGGCTGGATGCAAGGTGGAGGCTGCTGGGTGTGGCTGATGCTGATTCCTCGGTTGCAGCAGACACAGGATTCAATCCCTCCTCGTAGTGGAGCGAAGGCGCTGGGTCCTCTTCGGCAACAGACGCTGTCTCCAACATCGGTAGGGACTCTTCTTCCAAAGCTGCGGGCTTGGAGGATTGGTTGTCTTCAGCAGCTCGCTCTTCACACAGCTGCCTTTTATTTCGGTCTTTGGTACTCTTGGAGTCTCCTGTAGCCAATCAGGCTGCTTTGTCCTTTGCACGCTTTTCAGCCTGTCTTTGGCACGCGCTGATTGGAGGATTCAAATCCTCCCCCGAATCTTGCCCAATCAGCGCCATGGATTCTTCCCACACTGCTGACTCATCCTGGAGTTTCGTTTTCCCAATTTCAGCCCATTAACTTTCCAATTTCTCCTCTCACTCAGAAAGACTTTCACTTTCCGAGTCGGAGGCAGGCGAGACAGGCTCGGTTCTGACAGTTTTATATGTTACATGAATCTTAAAAATCTATCACCTTTATTTTACTTTTCTTGTTTTGAGGGATCAAGACTAGGGATCAAATACTAATTACATGAAAGATACATCATGTATAAATGTCATGAGTACTGATGGCGAGCAGGAGGGGGCCTCTATCCAGGGGGGAAAACGCATGCATAGTACTGAGGAATTAAGCAGCCATTCAAAGAGACACAGATCAGACCCGACTTAACTTTTGAGGTTGATCTGTCTGGGTTTTTCCTACACTTCTTCAGTTTGTTAGGATTTTTGGTCTTATGTAGCAGTAATAAACACTAGAGACCTACTCCTCGTCTCAGCGTGATTCCTGACTGTTAGGACAACAAATCTATCAAAGATCATTAGCCTGGGCAATATTCCTAATAATGTACCTTTAATGAAATACAAAACATATTTTAACCTAAGGTACAGTAAAGGTTTTATTTTGATTGAATTAGAAAACATTCCCTCTTTGTGGTGGATTTCGGCACTGCCACTGATTCCCAGGAAGGAGGGAGCACATTCCAGGCAGATAAGAGGATTCACAGTCCGGAGAATGTTGCTGGGCAAGTTAAGAGGTTCAAGGTAGCTCCACCCTAGAGTCTCCCAGGTTATTTACCCTTAGGTCAGTTAGAGTAGCTTTAGTATGGCAAGAACTGATGTTTGGATTACACTTACCTGACATTGTTCTTGGGCTGGCCCTGACATTCTTATCCTATTGGCTCTTGGATTAAATATTTCTCCTACAATTGCATTTCAAACTACAGCATGCTTACATGCAGCAATGCTTCCATTTTTCATGACACATTAAATATCTATACAGGAAAAAAATCAAATAAGGATTTCCTGTGCAGATGTTTTGTTTTGTTTTGGGTTTTTTTGTAATGGCGGACAATTATTACAATTTTCTAAAAGTGTTAACATTTTGAGGCACAAGGGAAGGGCTGTTATAGAATTCACTATAACACATCACCTTCCTATTTGAAAATGTTATTGCTTTAGCAATCTTCAACTTCTGTTAGAAAATTTAAACTTTTTAAAAACTAAGGCAAAGGATATTTTTAAAAAGACATACATAACAGAGGGATCCACTGAAACAGACACGTAATTCACAGACTTCTAATTCAAAATATTTCTTGGCTCAATCATTTTCTAAAAAACTTGCATACAAAAGTCACATTTTAGGAAAAAATCATTGGAATCAGTACACAGAATGCATGAGGGATAGTTCCATGTGAAAAGAAATGTAGATTTCCTTGCATTCTTAAAAAAGGTGCAGAATATGCAGATGATGCAAAACTTACTTAATAAATGTGATACTGGTATAGAACACCCTATCAATCTTCTGTTCCCCTAGGAACAGTAATAAACTGCTCATTAGAGCTGGGCAGAGAATGTTCTTCCTCATCACGGAAGGAAAAATGGTTTTTCATTTTAAAGAAGTTTGCCCTTATGTATTTGTTAAAGATAATTAAGTTCTACAGTTTCTCATTACTACAGTTTCAAAGCACTTTGAGTCAGCATTTTGTGTCTGTAGGTAGAAAAATCCTCATGAAATATCTCCCTTAGGACTTACCAATGCCACACAATTAAATGTGTATTATTGTTTTTGCACAGAAGATTTCAGTGTAGAAATCAATGTAGGTTTGGATAGGTGGTAGCAAAGATGTTCTTTTTCACATTTCAAATATGGTTGTTGGAAATGGAAATGGAAACAATGGCTCTGTTTCCATTTCCATTCCATCTCTTTCTGTGGCGAGTTACTATGCATTATTATGCATTTGCATTCCTTTGCTTTTGTACTCACCACAGAAAGAGGAATAGAAATGGAAACAGAGCCATTGTTAGATAGATAGATAGATAGATAGATAGATAGATAGATAGATAGATAGATAGATAGATAGATAGATAAAAATCAAACACAAGGCTTCTTTCCAAATAGAAGTGCTCAGCAATATATCCTAAAACATTTAATTTTCTATTTTGTTCAAAGATCCAGAAGTGAACAACAAAATAGCAGATGGGATAAGTACTATCAGGCTCATGTAAATGATATTTTGCAGATTAATGAATCAAATGGAATGTACTGAAACCCAGATGGCTTTTAATCTACTAGAAATATCCAACTGTCAGCTTGGTGCTATTTTAAAATATAAAAGGAAAAATAAAAATGTCACAAGCCTCAGATCTAGAAGCCACTGACAATCCTAAATTGACAAATATAGTTTAAATATGATTGGCTGTACTCCTCTGGTTTCCTTTTGATTTAGTGCTCACTTTCATTTATAATATAGATAGATATTTGTCTCAAAATGTAAAGAAATTAATATTGCCCTAAGGGCTACATATGAACTGTTATCATTACAGGAAATGTATCTTAACAAAACTAATGACCTAAAATGGAATTAAAACTCAATTTTCAAAGTTTCACCTATTCTAATAGCTTTACTTTTACACATGTACACACTATACAAATTAATTAGTGTTAATTAAAATAATTTCAGAAGCAAACCCTTCAAAATGGCAAGCATATGAGAATGGCTTTGGGGTTTTGTTCTTTTCTTTATTTTTATGGTTTCTATTTACCCTCAAATGAAAATTAAAGGACAGGATACAAAGGTTTTAAATAAGACATATTGTCTCAATGGGGCTGTTACAGTACATGTTCCTTTAGGATGCAATCCTATATTCCTATAAAATTCAGTCTGACTTCTTTTGAAAAGAAACAGAATTGGAAATATTCTCCCTTTCAGCATTTAGCAATGATAAAAGCCATTGCTGTTTGTAAAATTAGGGTTATAGCTCGAAGTCAGAACTGCTAGATTAAAAATTCTGGAAATAATTCCTTTTCTTTTTCTGTGACCAGCTTTAGGAGAGTTTTTTATGTATTAGACATACTTTGAAAACAGTACTTCATCCTAGTGACTGGAAAACCATAAATGTTTTTCAAAGAATATATTCACTGTCAAATTTCGATAGACCCATTGTTAATGGGCTTATTTTTTTCAAAAGGTTCTCTTTATTTTTAGTTTCATTTTAAACACAATTATTCCTTTTAGTCCATGTTATGAGAACTCCCAGTCTTTAATATGGTCCCGTAAAGCACCTAAATCCTTCTAAAGCATCTGTTAAGATGACTGCACAATGAGAAGCCAGAATAAATAGAATTAATCTTTTGTTCCCCCCAAGCAACCACATTTTTACAGCAGCAAAACTAATGAAAATTCCACCTCTATCATTTCACCAAAAGTAATTAAGAAAATTTCTGATTTGCTGAAAAAAATAAGCCCATTAACAATGGGTCTATCGAAATTTGACAGTGAATATATTCTTTGAAAAACATTTATCGTTTTTCAAAGGCACCGAAGGTGAAGAATTTTTTCTTGATTGGGCAAAATTTATTATTTGCTCATCTATCCTCCATATTCTCTGAAACTAATTGTACTCAAGAAGGAGAAGAGAACAAGAAAGGAGAAAAAAGAGCAAGGAAGTCCTGCTTATCAACTTGAAGCAGGAGGTCCAGATGATTTCTCTTTCTGACTATACTTGCAATAATAACTCCTACATATGTACAGAAACATGGGATCTTATTCAAAATATATTGATTTTGTTTGGTATTCTCAGTGTGAGTGTTGCCTTAACTCTTTTTTTAATCAATTTAAAGATCTGGCATCATTGATTAATAAGTAATATCTTAACAAAAATTCTGGCTAATGCAAGATGCACAGCAATCCCTTGCGTTTCAGGATTGGCACAAAAATTGTTAAGTTCTGTATTTGGACAAGAAGATACACAGCATTTTCCTTTCTATTTTCTTTAGGGTCAGGGAGAAATTCTTGGTAGAAGGGTTCAAAATTTCACAGAGATCAAGCCCAAAGCCTCTGACACACGGGGTGCCGAAGGGCTCATTGCTCTTGGCCCTCCTGTTTAACATCTACATGAGACCATTTGGGAGTTCATCCATCGGTTTGGGTCAGGCATCATCAGTATACTGATGATATCCAGCTGTACATCTCAATCCCAGACTGACCAACGAATGCTGTCAAGGTCTTGTCTCAGGGTTTGGAGGCCGTAGGGGTCTGGATCATGATGAACAGATTCAGGCCCAACTCTAACAAGACTGAGTGACTATGAGCATTTGGACCACCCAGGGGTGATCCTAGGAAGGACTGAAGGCAAAAGGAGAAGGGGACAGCAGAGGATGAGATGGTTAGATAGCATCACCGATGCAATGAACATGAATTTGAGTAAACTCTGGGAGACAGTGGAGGACAAGAAGGCCTGACGTGCTATGGTCCATGGGGTCACGAAGAGTCGGACACGACTTAACGACTGAACAACAAGGCAGTTATGGGCATGCCACAATATGCTCAGGAAATACCTCTGCTTTGTGAGTTTCACTGGTTATCAGTTGGCTTCCAGGTGCAGTTCAAGATGCTGGTTATCATCTGTAAACCCCTTCATGGCAAAGGGCCTGGCTACCTGAGGGACCATCTGTTTTTTGTAGTTTCTGCCAACCTCTCATAATTAGACAGAGTTGACATGCTTGGGTCCCATCAATTAAATAATGTCATCTAACTGGAACCAGAAAATGGGTCTTCTTTGTTGCAGTGCTGCTCTCTGGAATAGCACCCCAGATATTAATATGAGCCTTACCATAATCTCATTTAAACAGGTCCTAAAAACCTGCCTTTTCCCCCAGACCTTGGGCTAGGGTCTGCAACAGACTCTTATGGGAATGTTTTGTATTCAGGTTGTGTGTTTTATTGCTCTTTCCTTTTTTTAAAGTAAAAATTTATTGAAAGTTTTAAAAACAAGAGTAAAAATTAATACAAACTAAAATAGAATAAGAAGGAAAAAAGAAAAAGGAAGAAATAAAAGAGAAAGCTGAAGTGCAAAAAAAAAAAAGAAAAGAAAGAAGATATAAAGAAGTGGATTCCAATCTTTACAGCAATATGTACAATTGTAGATGTATCTCTTTCTCTAAAGTTATATCTTGACTCACTTCCTTCTATAACCTGTCCTATCTAACCATCAAAACCATAGATTATAAGTTTATTTTTTCCTGTTTTACGCAAAAAGTCCATAAGGGGTTTCCAGTCAGCAATAAACATAGATACTGTCTTTTCTCTAATCAAACAGGTCAACTTAGCCATCTCAGCAAGTTCAATCATCTTCACCAACCATTCCTCCAATATTTCCATCTTTGTGCATACAATAATCTTGCTGCAGTTACATATAAAAACAAAGTTCCATGACTTTGTTCTAACTATTTATCCATCAGTCCTGTTTTATTACTCTTTCCAGGCATTTATTGTTCTTTTTATCTGCATATTGTTTTGCACTTTATATATATATATATATTGTACAAACCCAGTCAATATAGTCAGGCAGCCTTAGAAACTTAAATAAACAAACAAAACACCTTACTCCAAAGGCTGTATTTGGATTTAATGTGTTTTATGAATAAGAAACCTACTAAATGAAATTCCTAAGAACTGGTATGTGAGACTTATAGCAATGCAAACTACTATGAATATATCTAGAAAGCATGAGATGCAACAGGAATGGAGTCATTTGCACAAGGAGAAAATTCACGGTCTATGAAAAGAATGCAAGCTTTTCAATTGTTTCATTGTACGGCTTCCAAGCATTCAAATGGGGATGGGGGGGCGGGAGTCAGAGAATAGGCTTTAGAGACAGTTCAGTCAATAAATAAATAAACACACACACACACAATCAATCTATCTATATATCTATAAATAAAAAGCCTTAATACTGTGTATGCTTCAGTGTACAGTATTTTCCTCTTATTTGTAAAAAGAATATAGAACTAATTTTCAGCATACATAGAGAAATTGGTTTCCCAACAGACATTCCCCTGCTAACAAAACTCCAAAGCCAGTAATGCAGGCTGTTACTTCCATTTCTACCAATAATAGCTAGAACTATTTATTCAGAACTAGCTTAAACCAATTCCTCACTTCCTAGCAGCTGGAGACTATCTCCTGGAGTCAATTTATCCTACTGGATCTGGAAGAATTTGTACGTGTGCTGGACCATGTTATTTTTCATATGAACAAATCCAAGCACTGCTGAGGGCACATTTCCTTGGAGTCCAGAGATCTTGGGGGAGAACAACGAATAAGGTTGCTACATCCGTATGAAGGACAAAATGCAGCTAAATTTTGTAGAATATGCTTCATAGTATTTTTGGAAACTGTTTTCCCTGTATCTTGGTTTATAAGGTGTAGACACTTAAAGTAATTATTACAGCCAGTTGGAAGCAGTGTTAGAACAAGTAGTGCTTTCAACAAACATTGTTGTTGGCTCAGGCCATTTCTGTAAATAAGCCATTCAATCTCTGTAAGTATCCCATTCATATCCCTTCTAGGTAAATCCTCCTTTCAAGGATTTTCAGTTTTCGCCTCAGTTTCCTGCATCACAACCACCCATACTATTAAAGAGCTCTTAGCAGAAAACTTTTCAAAGAACTAGAACTCTGTCAGAAGAGGGAATAGAGAAATTATATACATAATCATCTGGCTTATATAAATTGTACAGCACCAGGAAGTATAAGAAGGCTATCTGATACTGATAACCCAAAGAAAAGTCTTTTTGGCTCTACTTTCCACTTTCATCAACATCTATTCCTTCAACTCCAAAGCTGATTTGGAGGAAGCAAATCTGCTTATTATGATGGTTACAGATCAGAACAAAACATTAAACCAATTGCAGAATATGAACTATATATATATAACATATATAACACAGAGTATATAACACAGAGAATAAAATCAAAATCCTGGCTATAATCAGACTTCAAGCACCGTCTATTATCTATTATGCCATCAGTGCAGCCTGAATTAAAAATCTGCACCTAATCCTGCACTCACAATCATCCCTCTATCACTAAAGCTTGAGGGGGGGTGTAACTTTTGAAGATAAAATTCTTCTCCAACTGGAGTCCAGCAGCACTAAGAAGGATATAATTTCCTATTCCTGAAATATGAATTCTTCTCTCTAAATTAGGCAAATCTTATTTTGGAGTAACAGTGACTTGCAGCAGTCACTACCAGATATCTATCAAAATACCCTTTTTGTGAATTGTAAAAGATATAATGCAATTATGGTTTTTTTTAAAAAAAATAACAGTTCATGTTAGAATATGGAGCACAAATTCTTTGAAACAACATGCTAGATGAAAACCTAGAACATTATAATAAAAGACAGCCCTATTCCTAAATGTTACTGGTATCCAATAACACTTAATCTGGCCAGGACAATTCTTTTCCAGCTGATCTTCCCACACTGGTAAGAAAGTTATTTTGTCCTTTCTGTTTTAACATTTTTGAGCCACCCTGAATATTATAAACAATAAATAAATCCCACAAAGTAATATGCTTTCACATTTCTTCTAGAACTCTTTTTTCCAGTATTTCCCCATTTATAAATATCATCTGAATTTCTAGTCTTAGCAGTATTAATAATAATCTGATACTTTTTAAGATAGATTTTTTTCTCAAGTATATTTAATTTTATTGTAGCTTTACAGGGTCCTAATATTTCACTTTTTGCAATTATGAGTCTTAAAGCACTGGAAAAAGTGGTATTTTCAGAAGACATAACTGTGATCTTTATTCTTATTTCTCAGGGACAATGAAACTACATTTTGAGATTTCTATATTTAAGTTTCATCTAAATTTTATACTGCAAAGCAAAACTCTAAAGGAGATTTAAAAAACTATTCTAGGATGTCTAATTTTCTTTCCCAATTTCCCAATCTCAGTGATATTAAGCAATTTGTTTATACTGACATCTGTTTGGAACCAAATGACAACTTACCTTCTTTCTCGTTTAACCTAAATATCTTAATTTTATTTGTATTTTTTTCAGACAAACTTGTTAATTATTTATTACATTCTGGTTTCACTTCTGCTATTGGCATTGAAATGAAAAGTCTTATGCAGTATATTAATTTATCAATTCAAATTGTGATGGATAACTTCAAATATCTCTCAAAGTTTTTCCTATTTTCAAAGTGCAGTTTTTAAAATGATGCTGATTTTGGTCTGAAATTTAGCCACAGTAATCTTCTACCACATTTAAAACTGTTCTGAAAAATGAAAAGAAAATGAGCTATTCTACTCGCAATAGCATTCCCTAAGCAGAATTAAAGTGAACTGAAGTAATTTTTATTTATTTATTTATTATTCAAATTTAGCCACCGCCCATCTCCGCCAAAAGAGGGACTCTGGGCAGTTTACAATAAAATCATTTTTAGCCATTTCTATCTCGCTTTGTTTTTTCACTCTCAGTTCCTCTATTTAAATGGGTATTTATATATACATTTATATTTCCCCTTTCATTCAGGAGCTCAAGGTGAGAAACAAAGCACTCACTACTCACATTTTTTCCCCTACAATAAGAGCCCTGTGAGAGAGGTTGGGCTAAGAGAGTGGGACGAGTACAAAGTCACCCAATGAGCTTCCATCCATGGCTAAGGGTCTTCCCAGTCTTAGTCCAATGCATCAACGACTAACTACTCTATGTGTAGTTCGCCCAGGAGGCTGTGTAGGGAGGAAAGAATCAATAAATAAGGTATTTTCTGTTACTAGAATTCCTGTCCTGGATTAGCAGTTTCCCACAAATGGAAGGAACTTCTATGGGATCCAAGCCAGTTTTAAAAAAATGTTTTGGTTTGAAATTTTGCCAAACTTCATAGCTGTCCTAAGTATAATTTAATTTCCTGATTTTTTCATTTCAAGTTGTGTTGTATTGTAAGATGTTCACTGTAAGAATAAACATTTTTATGATACATGTAAAGAGACTTAAGTTCACGCTATAGGGATGTATCTTATTCTTCAGGTAGATCTTTCAAATGTGCTATGTGGCATCTCCAGAGCAAATCTCAAGGTGTACAGCAGGTGCAGGAGAGATAACTAAATCTGCACTTCCTTTATATAATCAATATTACAATCAATGACTAGTTCTATTAAAAATCAATATAAAGTAAAATAAAAACACTAAATGTTACATTATATGTATCACGTGTTAATTAATGTTTCACTTATCTTTTTAACCTTTTCTAGTTACTTAAATTTTGCTTATTTTAAATAACTAATTATCTTTATGAACCCCTGTCCTATGTTGCAAGCCATTGAACAAACCTAGCAATGCTGTCTGAGATAATTAGGTCTTAATATGAGAGCAGCAGAAAGATACAAAACTACCTGAATAATTCTTTAAAATAGGAAAAACTAACTTCTGATAAATTTCATTACCAAGGAGACAGTACAGAAGTACACGATCCACTGCACTCCTGCTTGTTCCAAGGACACACTAATTTCATGAAAGCTATCTTTCACAGGAACCTTCTAATAAGTAACCTTCTAATAAAGGTTTCTAATAAATGAAGATTACTCTATAGTAACCTTCTAATAAAGCTGAGGGGAGAATATTATAATGAACCATTGTAAATTCCCTACACTGTTTTGATGTCACTACGTTAACTGAACAGTTAGCTAGTTTCAACCCAATCCACTATACTGCTTGGGCAGTGGATTAAACCTCCTCTGTTCCCAGCAGCAATTCTAGAAGAAAGACTCCCAAATATGCTCCAGGATCCTGGGAGACATCTTTCCCAACAGGATTTGATGAATAGAGGGATCCATAGGAAGGGAAGCTCCTTGTGCATAAGCTGTTTGCTTAATATCCACTTTAATCCACTTTCATCTTTCATTTTTTGTCAAGTTCTAGGTATCATTTATTATACAATGTAAACATTCTTGTCTTTCAAATTAAGAGCCAACTTATTTGCTTTATAATAATTTTAAACAAAAACTTGTCCATGAAACAGTCTCCTCAGCTCATCACTAATCTTTTTTCAGTATTCCTCACCTCTTTCCTAATACTCTTGGTAATTATTTTCTTTGGATTCCCTTTCCTGAGTTCTTCATGATCATTGCTTTAGCGTAAAACTTGAAAATGCCATCATTATGTATGTTCTTTTCATAAGCCTCTGTCTTTAATATACAGAGTCTCAAGAATTACCATTTCTTCCATTTCTATGAATAGAAAACAGTGAAATTATTTTTTTCAAATATCTCTTTGAATCCCTTTTAAAATATACTGTTCTTCTTTTGAGTATTATCAAATTATCCAATTCATTATCAGATTCATTTATTCCACTGCTTTGTTCCAGTTTACTATTTAATTATTATAACTCTCTGTTTAGTCCAAGTGTGAATGGTGAACATGAAAGACCATACAGGCCTTTAGAAAGGCAATCAATGCCTGGCTCTTTCCCCAGGTGTTTGGGTCAGGATGAGTAGAGTCCCAATCAGATGAGTTATAATGTATCTTAGTAGTGGTCATTTCATTGTATTAGTTGGTTTTTAGTATTATCCATTGTTTTCCTTTGTGTTTTGTGTTGGTTGTTGATTTTTGTATGCTGCCCAGAGTTTGACTTCAGCAGCCATATAAATGCTCAAAATAAATAAAGATAAAATACATAAAAGATAAATACATAAATACATAAAAGACAAATAACCCCCAAGATGTTGAATGTCAAATTCTGAACAGTTACCATCAACAAGTCCAGTGATGACAAACGATGGGAATTCTAATCTAACATCTTGATGTGTCTTAGTTTTAAGTCTGTATCTGACAAAAATTTATGAACAATTTTAATTATGTTCTTAAAATATTTAATTTTGTATACTTTATCTTTTCCTTTTGTCCTTTTTGAGTTAAGAGTCTAAAATCAAACTTTTGAATTGAAGCTAAAGATTATAAAGAAGAAAGTTACTAATTTGCAGACATTGATTTAATAAAGATGCAGACTATTTAAACTTTATCTTAAATTTCTTTTCTACTATTTCTATTTTTTTTCTATGAAGCAAGAAATCTGATCTTTCAATTTGTTTAGTTTTAAAAAATCAAAAGCTTTTATACTTTTTATTCCCAGAATACAAATACCAAAGGATTACTATGTCTCTGCTCCTGAGCAACTAATAATTATCTACTCATTACCCAATATCTTAAACAGTTACTCTATCATCCAGAAGCTAAAACTATTTACAAATAAGTTAAGCCTTTTCTAGATTTAAAATAACCTAGAAATAACATTCAATCATTATAAACTTCAGGCTGTGTGCACCTAAGTGTTTTTTCTATGTGTTTACAGGACATTCAAAACTGTCAATGCTATCCACATTTTTCCATGATAAAATGTGTTAAGTATTAACTGGATTTTAGTCACATGATTATTGCCATATAATTTTATATCAGCAGAAAACTAATCAAATGTTCATTATGTATTTTAAAATGTATGTGCTTTTTTCCTCTCTCTTGCTTGCTTGAACCTCAGGAAAAAAATGAAGGGACTAAGTTAAATGCTCATATACTTTTGCAATTAAAATTCCAATCAATGTGTGATGCATCAAAGGACATCTATCTCCCACTTTAATGCACTGATTCAAGCATTTATTTAATACCTTATTTGAAATGAAATGAAACTATAATGCAGAATACTTAAGCACACCATATGAATAGGTCTGTCTTGGACATGAATGTTAAGATACAAACAGAACTATGGATGGTTAATGTACAGCACAACTTTTACAATCCTTCGGGCACTGAAAGAAGACTAGCATTCTGACTAAAGCCTGTGCCCCAAATTTCTTTTTATCAATGGAAGTAACAGTGCACAATCTGGATTTCTTAAGCTGCAAATCTAGATGAACATTTTAAAAATGCATATACTTGGAACTACTCTTCCCCTAACTGCTACACAGGTTTATACTTCAACTTAAACAGGAAGACATCTTTTCTAGGCAAACAAAAGAACAAAAGGAGGCATAGAAACATGAAAACTGAGTGAGCAGGAAGCAAGACAGGAAACAAATAGCCTATCAGAAATGCACAGGATGCATTATAAGCATGGACACTAGCTATAAGCAGAAAGGAAGTTCTGCGTGGGCTTTCATAGTGTGAAGAGACTAGTTTGTTCTAAAACTAGCACACACACTCATGAAAGGGGGGGGGGACAATTAACCATTAAGCCCACAGGGCTAAGGATAACTGAAGATGTTGCCCCCAAACCTTGTAGACATCAGGCTGGAAGAGGATGAGGTGGTGACTAATGGAGGAAGGCACTTCCTCACAAACTCCTGACAAAAAGAATTTCTTTTCTTGCCTCTTCACACTGTTCTTAACTGGTATTTGAAATATATTTGAGTGCCAGTGGAAAAGAAAGACTTATTTATTAGTGTAGCTTTTGGTAGACCTAATTACATTCTAACCTCATACATACTGTTACACACACCAAACTGAGCTGCTTTATAAATGAAAGGCATGCTACCAATATTTTTCACTAAACCTGTAGATATACTCAGGATAAGATCAACTTTCCCTTGTAGTGAGATCTTACACTGATAACAGAAAAAACACCAAATGAAAGCAAGACAAAAGGAAATGAAACTCATACAGATAGTCCTCGAGTTATGACAGCAATTGGGACCAAGATTCACATGACCGTATTCTTAGCAATGGCAATCCAGGCAGTCCTGGTTGCTGTCATAACCCCAAAACATTTAAGCGGGAAGCAGTGGGAGTCCCTGATAAGGAGCGCGGGGGTGCTGCAGGGGGTGGGGGAAGCCCTGGGAAGCCCAGCGCAGGCTGCAGACAAGTTGGGGGAGGGGTGATGCAGGTGCCAGTGCAGGTGAGGGCAGGGAGGCCCAGGAAGGCGCAGGGTGAGTGCGAGCGCAGGGAGGCCAAGGGAAAAAGGGCATGGCGTGCATGCATTCGAATGCAGGGAGGCCCAGGGAAGAGGGCTTGGATGTGTGCATGGGAGTGCAGGGAGGCCCAAGGAAGGAGGACGCAGGGTGTGTGCATGCATGTGAGCATGGCAACTAGAACTAAGGGTTCCCTGCTCCTAATCCAGCAACTTAATGACTAAACCAAACTGTCTTTTAGTAGATACCCATGTATTCTTCTTAATCTTATGGAAGAAGCAAGAGAATTTGCCCCAATGCACTGACTCTTATACAGTCTGAGTTAATGAAAAAAGAAATTCAGAACTATGAAAGCAAAAAAGTTTTGTCTTATATGGAAAAAATTCTGTCACATGCATGAACACACATCTACTTTACAGTATGTGACACAGATTACAAAAGAGGTAAAAGTAAAGGTCTGTACATGTTTCTGAATATGCAATAATATACTGAAATCTAGTGCAGTGAAGTTTTACCAGTCAAATTATGCTTCCCAAACATTGTTTATTACATAGAACCTCATTAAGGTGACTAAAATATTGCCACAAATCAAGCTTCTGGGTATTTTACTTTTACTTTTGAAACACAAATAGTCAGCCGACATCTAAAACCTCCTATGACCCAGTAAGCTCAGATGATCAGGTGATAGGACATTAAGTGAGGAGTTCAATACAGGTGTTATCTCCTGTGCAGATTCCCCTACCTTAGGATAAGTTTGAGTATTGGTTGCTAAACTTAAGCTTCCAATGAGACTAGGAGGGAGAGGTCTGTTCTGGTTTGCAGCTTGAAGCTCTTTATTATAAAGAGAAAGCAAGACATGAATAAGTAAAACATGAGCACGTTTCATAGGGCTTAGATGGCAGAGTATATAACATTTTAAAATACCTTGAAAATCTGGTTTGAAGGGTAGCAAAGAAATATTTAAAACAAAAAAATAAAGTGATTCAGGTAGTCCTCATTTAGTGACCACAATTAGGACTGACAACTTGGTCATTAAGCAAAGCAGTTGCTAAGTGAAACTGACTGTGTTTATGATGTTACTTCAGCTTTCCTTTGCTTTACAGACCTGTGAAGGTTGTAAATAAGAGGATTGGTCATAAAGTTACTTTTTCATCACCATCACAATTGCAAACAGTCGTAAAATGAGACAATCGCTAAATGAGGACTACTTGTACTGATGAAAAAGACTATTGAGCATTTTTTTAAGGTTGTAGCCAACTCTAAAATACTGTAAGAGAAATTTCAATTTATTTTTTAAAGATAAATTTATTTTTTAAAGAGTGACAACATAAAAAATAAAGGAAAGAGAAAAATACATTAAAGATTTACCAAATATAAATGTTACACAAAGAATTTACAAAATATTTTTAAAAAGAAAGAAAACATTCCACTATTACTCTTACA
The DNA here is from genome assembly GCF_035149785.1 of Candoia aspera. Classification (NCBI taxonomy): domain Eukaryota; kingdom Metazoa; phylum Chordata; class Lepidosauria; order Squamata; family Candoiidae; genus Candoia; species Candoia aspera. The sequence continues at coordinate 276,973,999 of NC_086153.1, read as the reverse complement.
AGTCACATTAGATTGGAACAAATATAATCATATGACAGTTTAGTATTTAAGCCTCACTCATTCTCCAAAAAATATTTCAGATTAACTCCCCATCCCAGTGATAGTAAAATATAGTCACACTGGACATTGACAACAACAACCAAAATAACAAGAATTAAAAGCCAAAATAAAAAGAATTAACAATAACTTTTAACTAGTCTGAAGCAGTCCATCCTTAACTTTATGGCCAATCAGGCAAAATCCTTTCAAATTTATTTTGAGAGAAACTAGACCTTCAGATGTGGCAGAAGGCTATGTGCAAACTTATAGTCTATACCTCTAAACGGTTTCCAAATTAAAGTTAGAATTAAACTTATTTTTAGAAGAAAAAAAAACACTAATGATTTTTAGCAGTTGTGTTGTAGAGAGGCTTTACAGGTTGCACAAAAAGAGTCAGTGGCCACATGTAACCCTAAGACCTGAGGTTGCCATCTCAAGTATAAGTGCACGTTACGAAAATCCAACTGGCACTGAACAATGAGTACTGTCATGAAAGGATCTGTTTGGAAATCTGATGACGGAAATCTGATAAAAGAGAGGCAATATACAGTAGAATTTGAGGCAATATACAGTAGAATTTTTAAAAAATAAGGCCTGCCCCAAACACCCCAAAAAGTCTGACAGGGCCCTTAGCTGGTATAAAAGGAAACAACATACCTAAAATACCCAATGGCTTTGCTAATCCCCTAAAATGTAAGGCAAAATAGGAAGCTAGCCAGAACAAAGTCACTGCAGAAATACGAGACTGGTACATCATAATTGCTTGCCCTGCTCTTGCGAGCTAAATGTGCCCAAATGCTGCATGAAAAATAGCATTATAAATTGTTTTGAGACTGGGACCATGTGTGTTACTTAGAGAGAACAGGGAAACTAACTGGGGTACATCTTCAGTCTAATGAAGATATGTAAGAAAAACAAAACTGGATGACTAAGACACTTTTTATCACTGATTTTAATAAAAATTGAACATGTAAGTTGCTTAAATTTAAAAAAAAGAACTGGTGGCTTACCTATAAACTACAGTTATTTGAGCAGTCATTTGTGAATTCATACATATCAGCTCAATGCTTGTGCGGTAGTCTACTCTGAGTCTTCTAGATCCTAGGATTTTGGCAAGCAACTCACCCTATCCAACAGTAGAGGACATGCAAGAAGGTTCCCACTTTCTCCTCAGTTCTCAAGGCTGCCCAAAGGAAATGCTGATAATCAGACAGGCAGGCTTAGCAATTTGTGATTCTGAAAGAGAAAGTACCAGAACAGCAGAATTTCAGACCAATGTCTTCTAGTTTGCAGATGCAGAATGTTTTTTTTTAATCTACAGATAGAGAATGCTGACGACAGTGAGGTCAGAACTACAAACCTCTTTAATGACTGAATTCAATTATCAGCAATGAAATTTTTTTAAAAAATTCTTATACATCTGATCAAGATTTTAGAGATACTTCAGTGCAGGGTCACTGAGGTGGGCTTTTCTCAAGAGTTCACTGCCATCAATATATTGTATTGATAATACCCCATTATATACTACTACCCCAGCTGAGTAGGAATGCAGCAAAAATCTTGACTCAGTGCCTGGAAGCTGTGAGGGACTGGATGGAGAAACATGCTAAGGCTTCATCTCAGCAGGACAGAATGGCTGTTCATTCAGAAGCCTTCTAATTTCAGCACAGCTCTATCTTTAGTCTGGATGGCAGTGCCCCCTCCCCCTGCCACCAAAAGGAGCTTGATCACAATCTGGGGATTCTCTTGGACTTGCAGTTCCTGATAAAGCAGCAGGTGGAGGCCATGGCCAGGAGACCCTTTGCCCAGCTTCAGCTGTATATCAGTTTCAGCTGTTCTTGGAGTGAGATACAGTTGCAATTGTCATTCATACTTTTGTCACCTTACACTTGGACTAATGCAATTTGCTTCATATGGAGCTGCCCTTGAAAACCACTTGAAAACTAGAGTTGCTGCAAAATGCAGCACCCTACTAAATGGATGATAGCCAGTATAGACAAGAGACACCTTTGTTGTTGTTGTTGTTGTTGTTATTTATTAAATTTATATCACCGCCCATCTCCCCCAATGAGGGACTCTGGGTGGTTTGTTGCAGGAGTTCCATTGGCTATCAGCTTGTTTTAGGGTACAGTTCAAAATGCTGATTATCTATAAAGCTGTACATGGATTGGGTCCAGGATTCCTTCAAGATCTTCTACTCCATGTAGTATTTGCCTGTCCGATACAAACCATCAGAGAAGGCATGCTGCAAATCCTACCATCTGAGAGATGGAAAGGGGTAGGGATCTAAAAATGTGCCTTCTCTGTGATGGCCCCCACTTTTTGGAATATTGTGCCTCCAAAGTTAATATTCCCAGTAATATTCAGAAGCTCTCTTTGTTCCAGGAAAGTAATTAAAACACTGCTATTCTGCAGAACTTTGTGGAAGAAACTACATTATTTCAGAGTTATGGGTCAGTGGGTTTTTATGAGTGGGTTTGTGTTAATTTTCGGGAATGGAAGGGGTTACTGACTACTATGTGTTGGCTTTATAATTTTTTGGTTGTTATTTTACTACGGTTGTTTTCATGTACTAGTTGTAAGCTGCTTAGAGTCTCTAAATGAAGCAGCATATACACTTTGTCTGTAATGATAAATCTTAAAGGAAACTGACAACACTGGAATTTGCATGGGCATTAAAAGAGATGCTGCACCAACTGAAACAGCTTAATCTTGGATACTCCGCTTGATCTCCAGACCAAGGCCATGAAATAATCTGCTCCATCTATGATACATATTCCTATGGGCAAAGGGTGGTTTGGTCCATGACTGCAACATGATCCTCAGAGAGGAGACTGAAAGTGAACTGGAAAACAAGTGGGACACATGAGCTGGATCAGTGAGCTGGTTGAGACAGCAGAGCATCTCACACATCTATGAAGTTCACTGTAGCTAAGACAGTCTTGACACCATTGCCACAAATAATTTTTCTAGTTCTTTTCTTATGATGTTCAAGTCTTGGTCAACATCAAAGGAACTGGAGAAGGGCGGTCTCTGCCATACACAAAACAGTTTTGAAGGGAAGACAGGCTACAGTATCTCTTGATAATACCAAATTATCCCAATAACAATCTGAGATACTGTAATAGCAGCAAGATTGCTGTAATGCCTCCAACTGGAAAAATTGGCAAGGCCAATCATACTTTAAACAGTTGGGCCAGGATGAAGATTTAGATGAATGGAGCCACTACTGTGACAAAGCATATTGAAGTTATGAATATTGGTAGCATTTCTGATGCACTGCATCTAGGGAGAATGTCACTGAAAGAGTGAAACTTGGCACAGTCTACTATGGCCCATCAGAGATAAAGTATGTATCAATCTATGCACAGGGAGTGAAATATTCTGTGTCTCCCCTTCAGATACATGGTCAGTAAGCTGAACATCATCAGCTGCTGTTTCCCTATGAAATAAGTTTTTTTTCCCCCCAGACTGAACCTTCAATATTAAGAGACTAACCAAGAGTTCATATAATTTATAGCTCTTTCCTGGTCAAAAACACTATAGAGCACATGAGTTTGCCATTTTTTGGTGCCCAACAACAAAAACACTGACAGGAAATCTCCAGCTGTTTAACCAGAAAATCAGTGAAGCTAGGAGAAAAGCTTGCTCCCAAATTGGTACCCTGAGGTGAGTCTCCGCATGCTTACTTAGTAAAGGCCTCAATATGAGCATAGCTTAACTATATTCCTCTGATCAAGGGAAATTAAATGTAGGGTTGATTTCAGATAATGCAAGTTTACTGCCATAATCTTGGCACTTCCGAAAGGGGCCTCCAAGGGACATATAAGCCTAGCACCCCCAAATGAAAACTATAGACCAGTAAGAGTCCTTGCTGCTACCTCTGCAGTGGTTAGAAGAGAACTTCAAGGTAAGGCAAGAACCCCTTTGTTTTATATGCCTTGGCTTGTAAAACCCTATCAAAGCCCCTAATCTATGGACCACATCAAATAGTACTGTGCAGAGAGAAACCATATGTGTGAATTACAGAGACCGTTACATTTATGGCATTAGCATGCTGTGACATTATAGCAGGTTATAGATTTTAGATTTAATAAATGAATTGTGGCTTAGTTTAACTTGATAAACATTTGGCTGCTGGACAGAATTTAGAAAATCTGAAGCAGTAACTCTAAAATATTATCCTTGCTTATATTTTTGGTAACAGTCTTATATGGGGAAATAATAAGACTGCTTATCTTTTCACAAGCATATGATAATATGTATCTGCATAAGTTATTTTTTAAAAATGGTTTCTTTTCTTTTCTCAGAGCTGCACATTATAATTCTTTGGGTAAAACCGAAATGCATCGTAATTCTGCACACAGCTCCTCTATTTCTTTTTTCATTAATTTTAAATTACAGATATGCTGTACAAAAAAGGTTTAAATTTCTTACAAAGTTCAAGTATGACATGGAAGGCCGCCTACACTGCACAGAAAGCAATAAAAGCTACTAGCAGAACTGGATAAAAAACGTAATAGTGTAGGAGTACAGGGAAGCAAAAAGAAAGAGAACTGATCTCTATTATAGCTTCCCCCATCCCCCAATGAAACAGATTTGGCAAGCCTGGACAATGGTTTGCCTAGAGACAAAAGTACTGCACTTAAATCTAAATAAATATCCTATGAAGGGTAGGTAACCCCCAAAAATGCCACTGAATTCTAATGGCAAAATGGCAAATTTGCAGCAATCAATTTTGGAGGCTTCTTTTGAAGAATAAGAATGGAAACAAGGGCAAGAGACCTCAGAGAAGCAAATCACTCCGATTTCCACACTTAATCCCCACCCACCCAAAACATTTAACATGGATGAATATCACACCACTAAAATTTAGCCACTTGGGGCTTTTTTTTTGGAGACTTGACGTATTCTGGGGTCTCCCTGAAACAGTGCAGGCAGAGTTCGATGGAGATAAGGACAGTATATTTGGCTTTCTGAAGAATTTAATGGGAGCATTTTAATGTACAACACTTATTTTGCTAGTATATAAGCCTGTTTCTCCAAGAAGATGTTTCTGACGCCATTTATTTGCGGCCATGCACCAATAAAGTATACTTGGTATTTATTTTATGAAATTGTTTTACTTACTTACTTATTTATTTATTTTTATCCCGCCTTTATTATTTTTATAATAACTCAAGGCGGCAAACATACCAAACACTCCTTCCTCCTCCTATTTTCCCCACAACAACAATCCTGTGAGGTGAGTTGGGCTGAGAGAGAGTGACTGGCCCAAGATCAGCCAGCTGGCTTTCATGCCTAAGACAGAACTAGAACTCATAGTCTCCTGGTTTCTAGCCCAGCACCTTAACCGCTAGACCAAATTAACCTAATTTCCAAGCCTGCAAGGAGCAGAATTACTTCACTGACAGGCAAATGACACCATATCATTGCACTAACATGTCTAAAATTAGACCATAAAAGTATTAACATATTTAAATATATAGGGACTAAAATATCACAGTCAGAAATATTACAGCTCATATAATGCAACTCGATCCATTGTTCAAAAGCTGCAATTACCACAAATCCTTTTAAGGGGTATGTTTTCAAAAAGCACTCCTCCCCCAAGTTTAAGCCCTAATATTCCCTTTAGGGGGAGAAAGGAAGAGTTTCAGTAACCTTAATCAGATGAAGCACTTAAGAAATTAACATTTGCTATTAATTTAAAATTTACTGTTTATGCATTTCTCAATGGTTTGAAAATATAGACTTCAACGTGTTACAAGACTTAACTGTGTTACACAATTCTGATATATGCAACAACAACAAAAATACCTAGACTGATAACACTACTACTAGAATTCCAAGAATTTCAATTTTCCCTAAATTAATACTGTCAGCATCACAGTTTTAAGATACTCCATCCAAAAACCGCTTATGTTGTGGCTTTTTCCAAAAGTCATTCAAAATATGCTCAGTCTTAATAATATATGTCATGGAAATCCATATATTCCATTTAGACTAAGCTGAAGTAGTTCATCAAGCCAAAGATTGCTGCCCTACTTCTGTCAGTAATGTAATACACCAATTCAAAGGAGATTACTCTGGGGACAATTATAACAAACCTAAACATTAACTAAGAATTCTATTCGAATTAGAGCTTCTCTTTCTCCCTTACTATATGTACTGCTGGATATATAACTGGTAATATCCAAGATACAATGAAGCTCCCAAGAGAAGAATAAAAAGTGACTTTCTTGTTCTTCACCTTATATAAACAATGATGCATTATTATGAAGATTTCTATTATGCAGCATGCACACAAATAATCACAAAATGCACTTAAAAGGATTTGTCTGAAAGAGTGACAAAGAAAGAAAATGAAAAAAAGAAAGAAAAATTAAGCAAGTTGTAGAAACAATTCACCAACAAACTAAATTTATATTTATATACATATTTCAATCCCACTCTTCTAGTGCTTTCTCTATCATTTGGTGCAGCTAGCAATGAAAACTGATACAAGATACCATATTTACTGAAACGGAAAGGAAGAGGCTTCTTCCCTTATTTAATTTACCTGTTAATCTGGAGAAATCACATTTTGTTAGAAAATGGTAATAAAATGGTGTTGAAAGTGAGCAAGAAAATAAACTAGGAGGCACATACAATGAAAGCAAATTATTAAAGTGGACGCTGGAGAGCGAGAGATTTCCTGCTGATTCATATGTAAATGGAGAAAAGCATAATGGGACTCCTCCACTCATGATGCTGACTGTCTGCAATGGAGAACTTCACTTACTTAGGAAGGCTCTTCATTCATAGAAGGACTTGGAAAATAAGAACCTTAATTAGCAGACAAACTCCATGAACAGAAACAACATCCACTGCAGACAATTACCATCTATATCTGAAGGGGAACAAAAGGAAAATGAGGTTAGCATGCTGACTGAACAGAACTGCATGGTGTAAGTATTCTTGCCCTGAACTAAAAGTTACAAGAACTCAGTTTTACTTCCTAAAGAGTATGGCACATGTTCCAACCCATCTTGCAGCGCAGCCCAAAGATCTCTGTTGACTAGTTAACTTTTCCAATACAATAGGGGTAAAAAAGAGTAAGCTGGCCTATGTAGGCCTATGCTAGGAGAACAGTAGTTTATGCATTCTTATTGGGAGTAAGAGAAGTAGAACTTACTACAGAATAAGAATTTATAGGTTTATGCTTGCTGAACCCAGTTTTCTAAAAATAGTCTCATTCTCTGTATGAGTATATATTTACATCTTCCTGCTTTTACTATATAACCTACCTTCTTGGTAATTTTTTAAAAATTGTGCTGTGTATACCCAAAGTGAGGGTAGCCCTGAATTTAATAGAACCCCTCCCTCAAATTGTCTGCATGCGAGACAATTATTTTGTTGATGGTGAAGAAGACAATGATCAACTGATTTTTCAAATGTGGTATTTTACTAGACACACAATTCATTATAATAATTCATCCAAATAACACTAATTTATCTTTTTGTCCTTATCCTGCACATTTTTGGACTGTGGCCTCTGACCAGTACATATATGCATATGATTACACAAGTGCTTCACATCGTCAGATTTGTTGGGAGAAGTATCTATGCAGGATTGTTTCAGGGACAGTTATTTATTTATTTATTTATATTTCAAATTTAGTCACAGCCCATCTCACTCAAAGTTGCAATCCTAATGCAAAAGACAGGGAAGCTAAGCAATGCACAGATTTTCAATGCTTGTCTATAATTTATTCTGCCTAATCCTGATTTGAGGGAGGGGTTCTATTAAATTCAGAGCTACTCTCACTTTGGGTATACACAGCACAATTTTTAAAAAATTACCAAGAAGATAGGTTATATAGTAAAAGCAGGAAGATGTAAATGTGATGTCCTTGTAGAACAAACGTCTAATTTAAAAGCTCTCGAGCAATCAGCAGCAGATCACCAGCAAGGCTGACAACTAGAGGTATACAAAACAGTCTGAAGGTAAACCAGTGTGAGCGATTTGCACTCAAAACAAAGCACAACTGTTCTGAGCAATGCTGCTTTTTGTTGTTCCAGCCTATTAGGGGCAATGTGACTGGACATTACTCTAGGCTTGGCTAAGTATGTTTTTGTGCTTGGAAGCCAATTGACAGGACAGTAACCAATTTGAAAATCCCTTCTCTTGCTCCCATCAACTTCAACACCATACAACAGGGTCACAGGGAAGAGACCTGTCCATCAGATTTTAAGGTGCAGACTGGCTCCAATAATCCAGTCTAGAAGTGAGTAAGTGATATGTCACCACAGCTCAATCTGTTCTCATCAGGAATGGATGGTGTTGACACACCAGTTTAAACTGACAAAAGACACATAAACAAGGTTTAAGCCTTTTTCAAAGGACACAGACTATTAAGTGTAGACTGGCAAACAATAAGAGCTTCAAGAAGAATTATTTTTTAAAAAATGCATGAGTTGAATAATTATTTCTAAGTACATACTGAAATAAGTTGATATATAAATTTGTAACATGTTTGTTTTTGATTTTGCTCAAAACCTCAATTATATACACAACTATTCATTCACACGTGTTTTATAAGCATAATACAAGATTGAAAACTGTATATTCATGCTGCATTTATGTAGCACAAAATATTTGCAATGAGCCATTTTTATATGCATTTTATAAAAAAAGTATAACTTAATAGTTTCTGAAAATGTGCAAACCCCAACTCCTCAATGGACGATACTCTCTATCCACTGGAACACGCTGGCTCACGTAATAACAGACATAAAGCACTTCAAATATATCCCATAATAATTTTTAGAAAAAGTTTGAATTTTATCAAAAGGGTTAACTATAACACTTATGAAATACAGTGTTAAAGGAAAGACAGTATAGAATGGTTGTAGTTATTATTTATTGTTGGATATTAAATGTCAAATTTTCTGAATTCCTTATATGAGAATGTCGTTCCAGTGAGTGAGTTACAGAAAATTCATAATGTAAATAAATTCTATATTCTACATTCTCTGAAAGATATGCAGTAAAAGGGATTTTAAAAATATCATGAAGATTACAGTCATCAAGAGACAAATATAATTTATCAATTCCTAAAGGCAGATAACTAGATCAAAAGAAAAGCTAAAAGAAGTACTTTGTCTTCTGTTATGCCATTTATTTAGCAAACATTTGCTTAGATGGGCAACTGACAGAAGCTAAAAATGGAAATTCTGAACCATAAACCATTTGCTATTAAAAAGGTGAGTTAACAGCAAAAAAGGGGGAATCGTCAGATTGCTAGGTTTTATGAGTTGTTGTTTATTCGTTTAGTCGCTTCCGACTCTTCGTGACTTCATGGACCAGCCCACGCCAGAGCTTCCTGTCGGTAGGTTTTATGAGTACTGGTCTGTTATATTCATTATTGCAGGCATCTCTTTCAAGGAGAAAGAAAATGGACACTGATTTTTTGTTGTTGTGAAAGAAGCAGCAAGGAAGACCATAACACACAGTTGATGAAACTATGAAATACATGGTCATTTATGTATGTGCTTTTTGCTAAGTCTTAATGTCATTAAACACTGAAACCATTAAAATAGTCTCAAGAAATATTTTTGCAGGTTATTAAATTAAGAAATATAAATCTAAAAAAATAAGTTTACCTAAATCTCTGAAATTCAGAACCTCTAAAATTCAATTTAATTTGCCAATCTATCTTTTTTACTTAAGGTAAAGGTAAAGGTTTCCCTTGACATTAAGTCCAGTCGTGTCCGACTCCAGGGGGCGGTGCTCATCTCTGTTTCAAAGCCGAAGAGCCGGCGTTTGTCCGTAGACACTTCCGTGGTCATGTGGCCGGCATGACTACATGGAACGCCGTTACCTGCCCGCTGAAGCGGTACCTATTAATCTACTCACATTTGCATGTTTTTGAACTGCTAGGTTGGCAGGAGCTGGGACTAGCAACAGGAGCTCACCCCGTCATGCGGATTCGAACCGCCGACCTTCCGATCGGCAAGCTCAGCGGTTTAACCCGCAGCGCCACCGCGTCCCTATATCTTTTTTACTTACCAGCCTGAAAATTAGAACACAAAACACTTGTTTCAAATTGTACAAGAAAAACAGAAAACAAGGATATCAAAATAGATTTGCTATTTGCTTATGATGAAGCGGGAATATTTTAAGTTCGTAATTAATTATTTTTAAAATGACAGCCATTTACTTACATAAATCAGCCTCTTGGTGGAAAGATTTTTTTAAAAATTTACAATGAATTATATTCAACTCGAAAAGTGTTTAGATTCCACTATGTAAGCCATATATGGTAGTGTGGTAACTCTGAATCAGCAGAAACACTGGTGTCCTAATAGTAAGAATCAATACAGTGCTCACTATTGGTACTTTTCAGCTTACAACAAGTTATATTCAGCAAGAGAATACTGAATTAACTGACCATAAAATACTGATCATCACTTCCTGGCTACTTTAATATCTGCCCAGTTTCTCCTTGCAAGAATCCAAAATGCAGGATAAATATGTAAGCAGGAAACACTTTCAGGTATACCAATCAAAGAGAATATTTGTAGCTCGTGGTTGAACTGCGGAGTCCTTGGTGCTCTCTGAGCCTTGCTGTTTTCTTGAAGACATTTCATTGCCAGACTAGGCAACATCTTCAGTGCAAAGAGGGAGTGGGCCTTGCTCTCAGTTTAGATAGGGGTGTTGGTGGGGGTGTTGTTCTCTCCTTGGGAGTTCTTTGATTGGGCTGCTGTTTGCTGCTTGGTTGATTGACTGAGTTAATAGTTCCTTGGTTAGGGTGTATTGTGCTGTTTGATGGTTCATCTGGTGTTAGCCCTAGTGTTGAGTTTTGCATATCTGGGTGTTGATTGCTGGCAAGGGGGTGTACTGGTCTTTTGGCTTTTCTATTGTCTCTTTTGAATGGTATGTAAATGTTGTTTACCTCTATGTGTCTGTTGATGGCTGCTTAGTCTGAGTGCCAGGCTTCCAGGAATTCTCTGGCGTTTTTGGATTTGGCTTGGTTTAGGATTCTCACAGTTTCCCAGTTGAAACTATGGTTGAGTCTGTCCATGTGTTGTGAGATTAAGGAGTTCTCATCGTGTCTTCTGACTGCTAGCTGGTGTTTGTGGATGCGCTCTGCTAGTCTTCTGCCTGTCTGTCCTACATAGTGGCTGTTACAGTCTTTGCATTGTATGTTGTAAATAACTCCTGTTTTTTCTTCTTGGGCTATTGGGTCTTTTGGGTTGCTCAGTATGTTTTGAAGAGTTAGTTGGTTTATGTGCTACGGTGATGCCATGTGGTTGTAACAGTCTGTTGGTGGTTTCTGAGATGTTTCTGATGTATGGCAGTGTTATCCTTTTCATAGTTTCCATTGGTTGGGTTGTAGTGGGTTGGGTGGTGAGGCACTTTTTGATAAAGTTGAGCGGGTATCCATTTTGTTGGAAGATGCTGTACAGATGATCACTTACTTATGAAGGCAGAAGACTGAGAGCAAGGCCCACTCCCTCTTTGCACTGAAGATGTTGCCTAGTCTGGCAATGAAACGTCTGCAAGAAAACAGCAAGGCTCAGAGAGCACCAAGGACTCCACTTTCAGGTATCCTAAGCAGATGCAAAAAGTTGAAACAATTGCTATTAAAACACTATTATTTGAATTTTTCTCTGTTGCTGCGTAAGATAAATATAAACATGCCGATTCTTGCCTATCTGCTGCAAGAAGAAAGTATTTAATTTGAAGACCAATATCGAATGTGTTACGAGTACGGATGATGAGTAGGAGGGGGGCCCTATCCAGGGGGGAAAACGCATGCGTAGTTTAGAGGCTTTGAACTGTCCTTCAAAGAAACTCAGAGCAGACCCGCCTTGAGTTTTGGAGTTTATATGTCTGGGTTTCCCACGCTCCTTCAGTTTGGTAGGATTTTCTGTCTACTATAGCAGTTAATAAACACTAGAGACAATCTCCTCATCTCAGCATGGTCTTTTGCTTAAGTCAGGACAGAATGTGGTCAATAAAAACATTTCTCAAATTCAAGTTAAAAAGAGCAATGAAGCAATTTTCAGATACACCCTGCAACACATAAAATAAACAGCAAATAGCTATTAATTAAGATTAGCACCTTTTCAATCTACCAGAACATCTCTTTGTATTTTGAACCAACTATATAAGATATCATAGAGGGTCTTATACAGTCTACAACTATAGAGTATTCAGCACAACCAAGATGATCTTAGGACTGAGTTATACTGTAGCAACTTGCACAAAAAAATTCTAAAAGCAGTAAGTTTGTAAATGCTATTTTGTGATGTAAAGTTTTGTCTTGAACTAAGCACATGCTGATAATATAAGACAAAAGAACTGATCCCTGCCCTCCCCAACACTCATCACCTCCAAAAACTTTGGATTATGGTATTGCTTTAGGAAGTAATAAAAGCCACTTTTGACTTTACAACTGAAAACTTTATCAAGAAGCGTGAATTCTTTGTGATTTCTAAAGTGATTCAATATTCCTGCTAGTATGTATTTTAAAGATGATACCAATCCATAATACTAATAATTTACAGTACTGGTACAGAGATAGTTAAAGTAATGGCTTTTCAAGGAGAAGATACTTTTGCAGATACTTTTATATTTCTTTTGTGAAGGATAAGAGAAATAAAATTTCAGGCATTATACATGCATTGTTGGTTGGTTGTTTTGGTTTTTTACTATCCAAGGCTAAGGTTCAGATCTGTACAATATAGTATACATTTTGAAAACATATTTCTAAGCTTAATATTTCTATTTAAAACAAAATAGATACTAGTTAGTTTCCATAGAAGTAAGTACGTTAGTCTTCTGCAACAAAAGAAACTTAAGAGTCTTGATAGATCTTGAAGATTAACCGATTTATTGCATAAATTCTGGTGCACCACAATACTGTATATCAGATTCACAGACTTTAGTCCTATAGGAAGAATATTATTTATAAAGATAGTTAATTGTTAATTTACTGAGGACATGAAAATAAATTTTGTAGTGCACAGAGGATTGTTTTTATATTGACTGGATCCGTTTTAATCATACTTTTTTTTTTGTTCCCAGCATTTCAAAAATTGAAACTGCATACAAGTTATTTTTCAAAGAGAGAAAGAACAAAGCTTGACCTATCTGCAGATAATCATTACACCTTGATGTGCAAATGAAGCTCAGGAAACATACCTGTTTCAGCAGTCAACACCATAACATGTGCATATAAATGTTTTATTAACTATAATAGCCTTGAATAACCTGTTATACAACTTTTCTGTTTGAAGAGATACATAAAATAGGATAAATTATTTACTGCTTTACTGCATGAGCTAAGTTTGTCATCATACATTAAAAAAAAATAAGATAAATGGAAATCTAACAAGATAATTAAGGCCATACAATGTGAAAGGGAAATTTAGGATGCTTAAAATAAAGGTGAAGACTGATGTACAAGATATACCACAAAGACAAAATGAATTAATTTGTTTTAGAACAGTATTTTAAATACCCCAAAATGACAACAGTGTAATTTTTCCTAACTTTTCAGCAATATTTGCACATTAGTAAATAACAGGTTTCATGCTTCAAGGAGTCAGACAGCTTGAGTAATTGATTACCTAATTAAATATTTAATTAAATATGACTGGGTGGTTCAAGATGACATTCTACTGAAAACTCAAAAAAAACAGTCATCTATAGCTTCTCATGACACGTCTTCAGACAGTTAATCTGAATTACTTCTATGGCAAAGGAATCAGCTGCCTGAATACTATGGATGCCAGCAAAATTTTCCAAACCCAAAAGCAGATATGAACTTGAAGAGCTCATAATAGCCTGCCTCAAAGAAAAGGCTAAACTTTCACACACATATATAAACAAACCAGAGCCCAAAAATAAAACCTGGCTATCCCCAGCCCACTCCGGCATATTCACAAACCATTCTTGTTGGCAGACGTGAGCACAGCAGGTAACTGAGGAACATATTTTATCTGATTCTATAAGTAATATACACTTAGCAAAACTAACAACCACTGATATCCTTCTTGAAATTTGTATAATCCCTTTCAAAGCTATCTTACAGTAGTTGGCTCAATTATGAAATCTTCAAATAACCAATTCCAGTTTTAATTCTTTGCTTTAATTCTCTTAATCTGTCCTGAATCTTCTACTATTCAGCTGCATTAAATTATCACAAAGTTTGGTAACTACCAGAAAGGGTTAAAAAAAATTCCAGATCCTTTTCTCCATACCATACCTAGTAACCTCCATTACATATGAATCAGTCATATTTTTTCCCTAAACCCCCAACATTGTAATTTATTCTAATAGAAAAGTTATTTTGGCCCCTTCACCATTTGACTTGTCCTTTTCTGCAAGTTCTCCCACACAACAATGGGTGTTTGTGGGAATCCAATTAGAAAAGAATTGGACAAATCCTGTAAATGTTGTTTCTATTTTCCATATTCAATGTGAAAGAACTTAGTAAAAAGAGTGCCATGTTTGCCCCTTAGTAATTTACAATATTGCAAAAAGCTGTTAGTGAAAGGTACTAAAAACCTCTAGTACAATTTGAGAACACCCCTCCATCCATAATCAGATCATAACACCCAAGGGATGATAATGTGTGATTGGTCAATGGTCATCACATAACTAAAACTATGGCTGTCATTTGCTGAGTGGTATAAAATTTACTGGTAGGTAACCATGGCAATTTGTCCCAAACAAACTTTGAATAACACTATCTTGCCTGGAGCAGCTGATATGCCAGTGTTGGCAGTTGTCAGGCACTGGTGAAAAGTACTGGACTGGACAACCCTGTTGCAGTGCTGGCAGCTACCAGGGCATCACACAGGCCTGAGCTACTGGATGTCACATTTTGAAATGGCATAACTGCAGAGGTGGGAACAGCAGCTGGGCACAGAGACCAACGGACACTCTTTTCAACCTTGAAAGCACTGTCAGGCAAGCATAGCTGACCCAGCATGAGCGCCTGTAATGCAATAGGGCAAGTTACTAAAACGACAATCGACGTGCTGCACTGCTGGAGATAGCATTTTGATTTACTCTTACATTATAGTCCACCAGCAGCATTAGATCAGGAACTAGATGATCCAGGGCCATCCTCTAATATTGTATGTGAAGCTTAGCTAAGCAAAACAAAACACAGATATTGCTGAAGTTAACTGCAAACAACTTAAAAATGGAAAAGCTGCAAGTCCTGACCAAGTCACTGTGGAGACACTGAAAGCAGAGGGGTCTGTAATAGCCTATATTCACAGGCTATTCTCAATGGTATAGAAAGAACAGGTCTCGCTCAACTGGAAGCTTCTTGTTACTGTGCCTGTATTAAGAGTGATAAGGCCCAATGTGAAAGCTATCATGGAATTGGCCTCATGTCTGTAGTTGGAAGGGTCCTTGCACAGATTAGAAGAGCACACCTATAACCGATACAAAAATCCCCTACACAGGAAGAGCAATGCAGCTTTAGATCATGCCATGGCTGTGTGGACAGATTTTCACTCTCAGGCACGTACTTGAGGAATATGTATAGTGTGGAAAGCAAACTATTATTGTGTTTATTGATTTCAAGAGTGCCTTTGATGGCATCCACCAGGGTTCTAAATGGAAAGCTCTTTTGGTGATCAGCATATCCAGCAAAATTGTCCAAGACATTGCTATCTTTTATGACAGCATCCCTTGTGGGATTGAAACAACATGATTATAAAACCAGCCCCTTCACAGTCAAAACAGAGTATATACTATCAACACTATTGTTCAATGTGGTGATAGACTAGATAATGGGAAAAAGCTCATCTGGGCATATAGAAGTTCAGTGTGATGCAGATGAGCTAAACTTAAAATGATAACAATACACCAATGACATTGTTTTCACTGCAGAATTAGAACTGAAGGCACAGGAATTATTAGATGTCATAAGCAAAGGAACAGAGAAGTTTAGACTACAGGTAAATGCGAAAAAAGAACAAGGCCATGTCAGTTGAT